>NC_062219.1:134078760-134384576 GCF_902686445.1 Sciurus carolinensis
GTATATTACATTTGCACATTTTTAACAATACTTTTCTTCAAAACTTGTTTGAAGACAGCTCTAGAACCTATTTTCAAAGTAGTACTAACTTCTGTGCTGTTCCTGTGATAGTCACTTTGAAGGACAAACGAAAGTTCATGATCCTCTGTTTTTTGCAGTTTGAAATTATATTATGGTCATAGTGAAGGGTTATGGAAAATAATATTCCTACAAGATAAATCCCCAAGAAAAACGGAGGAACAGAGTGGCTCAGGACAAGGGAGAAGAAATTAACCAAAAATTAAACCTCTCCCAGTACATCCTTTCCCGATAACAATGGGCCTTGAGGGGAAAAAGCAAATTTTCATCCCTTCCTGGGTTCATCCCCAACATCTCCACCAAAAGCAAAAATTTACCTCTTCCCAGCCCCAATGGGTCCTGAAGGAAGGAGGCAAATACTGAAACTCTGGGACCTAGACTTCTACCCTTTACCATTGCATATGAGTCCTGGGAGGAGAAAAGCAAATAGTGAAGCTCTAGGTAACAGTGGGTCCCAGAGGAAGGAAGATAAGCAGTGAACATTGAGTCGTGAGCTGTGGGAAACCAGTGACAATAAGTTTCAAACTTTTTATAACTGCCTTCCTGAGTTAAAATTTTAACCTGCATAACTAGGTCCCTGATTGTCCAAATTGTACATCCGCAGTCTCCAATGACTAATTCACCCTAATTGTAAACTATAAAATCCTGACTCCTTCTGTAACCCTGGGGACCATCTCCATACCCAGAAAATGAGCCCTCTGGTGCCTGATTGACTGACTTCACTGAAGAATAAAGGAAAGCTTGCTGATTCAAGGTTTGCTTTCTGTCTTCTTTGCTTAACCCACATTTCCTTATCTTTTCTATTAATCTTAGTTTTGAGCCTAACATTTCGAGTCAGAAAATCTCTTAACTATCAAAAAATCAGATTTCACTCCTTATACAGGAGGTTGGGATACATTCATCAGTTCATATCAACTGGAAAAAAAAAAAAGCACCCTGTTCCCTTTCATATCATATGAAGAGGCTAATAAAATCTTTTGGTGCTTATTAGATGATAATGAGGAAGAGATAAATACTATATATATCAAAATATATTTCTTTGGTATATTTTGAATATTCAGAGAAAACTCTGCAGACACAAGAATGACTGTGACAATCTGTCCTTTTGAAAGGAAATATACCTCTATCTACATTAATAAATGATGCAGGCACATGATTTTTGACTTTATACCCCTACCCACTTATGCCTAGGAAAGATCTAGAAAAATAGATTGGGGATCTAGCACCTGGTCCAGACAGAGATGAGCACAAGCAGCCTGTAAGACCTGTAAGATTTCATCTGCTTAACAGGACAACCCTGGCTTACTGAGTTACCCCCCTGTACCTGCAAAGCCCAGGCCCCTGTCCCTTTAAGCTCTATATAAAATTGGACCATCTTGTTCCTCTTGAAGTCCCGTATTTCAGGCATGTAGTAGAATCTGAATGCTCCTCTTCCTGTTAGCTATTGTCAATTTAAATCATAGACTCAATTTATCAATTTTTCAGAGGGAAAAGAGTAGATTTAAAACTTCCCTATGATAACTTTCAAGGAGATATTCTTGTGTGGTAGATTACTTTTGTCAAATTTCAGAAAAGGGTTCATTTTTCCTCACTTCATTTACTTTTTTTTTTTTTTTGATTACCAAAAATGCATGGTTAAGCCGTGCATGGTGGCACGTGCCTGAACACCCAGCAACTCAAGGCTGAGGCAGGAGGATAGCAAATTCAAGGTCAGCCTCAGCAATTTAGCAAGACCCTCGGTAACTTAGAAAGAACGTGTCTCAAAATATAAATAAATAAATACATGGAACCAGTAATGTGACTCAATGGTAAAGTATCTCAGTGGTTTCAAACCCCAGTATCTCCCCCACCAAAATGCATGTTTAAGATACATTTTCTCCAGTGACTATGGAGGCTGAGAAAAGAGGATTGCACGTTCAAGGCAAGCCTAAGCAATATAGCCAGACACCCCACCCAAAAAAGATTTTTTTCAGAAGGTAGGTTTACAGAAAAACAGAACCCCAAATAACAGGAAATGGTAGTACTTTGAAAGAGGTGGAATACCGCAACTTACATTTTAATCTGCTTTTTATTTTTTCTATCTGTGCATGCATACACTGTAATTTTAAAAAGTTGCCTGTTCTACTAGCTTTGCAGTCGCAGTGACCAAAATGCCTGAAAAGAACAATTTAGGTTTATTTGGGGCTTACAGTGCATGCATGATCAGCTGACTCCATTGCTCTGGGCTAGTGGTGAAGCAGAACATCAAAAGGGCTTGGCAGAGAAAAGCTGCTCAGCTCAGGGCAGCCGGGCGGGGGCGGGGGCGGGGGACTGTCGTGAGGGAACCAGCCAGGGACAAGTAGTCCTAATCATTGCCTAAAAGACCCATTTCTGAAACTTGCTCCTTTGAGGATCATACATTCCAGACCATGCACATTCCAGATCCAAGCCGTAACACCTGTCATCATTTTGTTGTGGGAGTTAGAATGCTCGAGTGGGTTTCCAATTTGCAACCAAATTGCAAGTTTGTTGCTAAAAGGCCAACAAATCTAAAGGTGGGGGAAGCACCTTTATTTGAATTTCGTTAACTTCTACTTAAGTGAACTTTTTAAAAATCACGTGTGCATAAGTTTTTTCTCCAGTTCCTTTCTCCACTTTTCTATAAAGCAGTGTTAGGGTCCTCCCGCCCCCGCCATTTCCGCTTCTTGACAAACAACCCTCCGTGACCTCCTAGGAACCTGCTCCGCTCCCCAAGTATGAAAAGCCTGCAATGCGCCACCCCTCTTCTCCCAGACACAAATCTGCTTCAGAATGCCCCCGGGTTTCCGCGCTCCTCAAAGGACCAAAGGGACGCCGCTTCCGCCACAGCGCAGTTTTGCGCAGGCGCACCACGCCAACCTTAGAGACCCCCCACAAAGGCGGTTCGCGGAGCCGGAAGTAAACGAGCACCCGCAGGGACTAACGGTAGAGGACTACATTTCCCGGCGTGCCATGCGAAGCGTAGCCTGAGTCTGGGTAACCGGTCCCGGACTACATTTCCCGAAGGGCCACGCGAGGCGATGCCCACGGCGGGACAAACGGTCGTGGACTACACATCCCGACGCGCCGCGAGAGGCGGTACCAGCGGCCGGCTGAGGGCGGGCCGACGCGGGAGCTCCGGACGTGAGGCATGAGCGGCGCCCTCCCTCGGCCCGCGCGCGTTCTGCCGCCTCCCCGAGCGAGGGTCGCGCGGCACGGGGCCTAGCGGCGGGCATCCGAGGCCTCGGCGTTCTCAGGGTCAGGTGCGGCCGCGCCGGGCGCCGGGGAGGGCGGCCGCCGCCATGGAGGTGAGCGGGCCGGAAGACGACCCCTTCCTATCGCAGCTGCACCAGGTGCAGTGCCCCGTGTGCCAGCAGATGATGCCCGCCGCGCACATCAACTCACACCTGGACCGCTGCCTGCTGCTCCACCCCGCGGGGCACGCGGAGCCTGCGGCCGGCCCGCACCGCGCCGGGGAGCGGGCCAAGGGGCCCTCGCCGCCGGGCGCCAAGCGGCGGCGGCTGTCGGAGAGCTCCGCGCTGAAGCAGCCGGCCACCCCGACGGCGGCCGAGAGCAGCGAGGGCGAGGGCGAGGAGGGCGACGACGGCGGTGAGACTGAGAGCCGAGAGAGCTACGACGCGCCGCCCACGCCCAGCGGTGCCCGCCTGATCCCCGACTTCCCGGTGGCCCGCTCCAGCAGCCCCGCGAGGAAGGGGGCGGGCAAGAGGCCGGCGGCTGCGGCCGCCGCGGCGGGGAGCGCGTCTCCGCGCAGCTGGGACGAGGCGGAGGCGCAGGAGGAGGAGGAGGCGGGGGGCGACGGCGATGGCGACGCGGACGCGGACGGCGAGGACGACCCTGGGCACTGGGACGCGGACGCCGCAGACGCCGCTTTCGGGGCCAGCGGCGGGGGCCGCCCGCACTCGCGGGCGCTGGCGGCGGAGGAAATCCGGCAGATGCTGGAGGGCAAGCCGCTGGCCGATAAGATGCGTCCTGACGCGCTGCAGGACTACATCGGGCAGAGCCGGGCGGTGGGGCAGGAGACCCTGCTGCGCTCGCTCCTGGAGACCAACGAAATCCCCTCGCTCATCCTATGGGGGCCGCCGGGTTGCGGCAAGGTGAGTGCCGTCCTGGCCGCGCGCCCTGTGCGTGGATGGCGCTAACGGTCAGCGGGTCGTGGGTTCAGACCTCCAAGGACTCGCCCAGCCCAGGGATGGTGTAACCTAGGGGCCTCAGGGGCGGTCTCAGCTAGGGCACTGCCAGGTCCGCGAGCGGAGTCCGTGATGGGCGTGAGAAAAGTCACACACCCCTTCCCCCACCCCGATTCCTGGATGTTTTCAGGAGGAAGATGTCTACGAATTCCTAGGTTCACATGAAGAGTCGAACTCGGATTGAAGTTCGCTTCACATTGCTTCAGTTTCCCGCCCCTCCCTCTGATTTTTAGTGACCCAATTCTCAAGGAAACAGTATGCGACAAAAACTGTGAAGGGACATTTCTGTATCACACTAGTCGTATGTTTAACTCTTTTTCAGAACTAATTTGAAAAACTCCTTTGTGCACATCATTTTCATCAAGAATTTTCCATAACTATGCTTTTACTGCTTTGCTTACACTGTTTAGAGAAAAAGCATCAGTGCCTTTTGGTCTTTGGTTCCGTGTACATTCATTAGGGATTAGCAGAAGTGCAGAAGAGGACACTTAGGATATTGTGGGTCTAGAGAACTTGTCATTGGAAGAACGTTTGAGAAAAAGTTACTGAGGTAAGCCTGGTAAAAGAGATACTAAGAGGTGCTTAACTATAGGATGCTATTCTGTCCCCAGAAAGAGGACGGATAATGAATACCAGTGAATGACAGAATTTTAGGATCAAGATTATAAAGAAGTCTTCTATTTTTGAGGTTCAGACTCCATATACAGGATATTCGCTTTGCTTTCCAACTTCATCTCACACAACCACACCTCATTACTCCAGTTCCTGGAATGCAACTTGCTCTTTTTGTGTCTTGTTTGTATTCATGCCTTCCCTTTGGGCATAAGTCAGATGTATTTCAAATAACATTGTTTTTTTGTGCTGGGGATTGAACCCAGGGCCTTGGCGTGTGCTAAGCATATGCTCTACCACTGACCTACACTCCCAGCCTCCAGATGCATTTTATGATGATGGTAGAATTATTGATATCTCTCCCCATGGATTAGTTGTCAGACTGTTTAGGGGATTGAGCAGTAACATTCATAGTATTGTCAAGTCTTTACATAAGATCATGAGAAGGGATAATCAGTTATTGAAGGTCCCAGACAGCCAGAAAAAGGTCTTCAGGGAGATGAGTGAGTCATAGATTTTAGTACAAGAGATTTACTGGACCAGGCTGCTCATTGAGGTGATTGGTGATCAGCTGCAAGCCTTTGTGATTCCAAAAGGCAAGTAGGCTGCAATTTGGTAAAGAAGCCCACAGTGTCTAATGATGCAGTACAACTTTTAGAAAATAAAGTGCCACCTTTCCAGTCAGGAACACATATGTCCTTTAATTAAACAATCTTCCCTTTTTCTTTATTCCCTTTCTTAGTACTAAAGGACTAACAATAGTAATACTTATGATAGCATATACACATTTACTGAGCACCCAGTAAGTGCCAGATACAGAGTGAACAGCACTCTCCTTGGTTTGTTTTCTGATGAGTGCTAACAGTATCAATGTGCCATTAATGTCCCAGAGTGAACATTCAGAAGTGGTATGCCTTCATCTCAAATACTAAGTGGTTTTGTTATTGGTCTCTTAACTCAAAGCTCTTTCACTTTTCTCAACCACTTCACTGAGATATCCATTCTAGTTGTTCTGGAATCAGTTCTACACCTACATCCTTTAGCTGTAATACTTCTGACTGGAGTAGGGAGAATTTTCTCTTCCCTTTGGTAAGAGGTCACAGCTGTCACCCAGGCTCTGCTAAATCAAGACAGCCTCTCTTTACTCAGATTCCAAAGATCTTAAGAGTCCCCAAAAAAGGAATCAAAAAGAGTGAAGGACAAAGAAAAATAGGTCAGGATTGGCCTAAGTTTTAGCTATTTTCCTGTTTTATTTAAATGTTGGTTTGTTCATTGTTAAAAAAAAAAAAAATGTTAAGACTTTGCTCTGTTATTCCAAATGTTATTTGTCTCTGACCATTCTTGAGAGTTCAAGTTGCTTGGTAATGCTCATGCTGATTGTGGCACACGTAACTGCTAAACTCTCTGTCTTATTAGCTTTTCAAACTGTGCATCATCTTTTCTAGACCACCCTGGCTCATATCATAGCCAACAACAGCAAGAAACATAGCATAAGGTTTGTGACTTTGTCTGCAACAAATGCCAAGACAAACGATGTGCGAGATGTCATAAAACAAGCTCAAAATGAAAAGAGCTTTTTCAAAAGGAAAACCATCCTTTTTATTGATGAGATTCATCGGTTCAATAAATCTCAGCAGGTATATTAACTTCCTTTTTTCTCTTTTGATCATTGTGTACATCAAGTAAAATAAAAAGTATCAGGTCACTTTTTAAAGTATAAAATGCTATACAAATGCTAGGAAATGTTACCATTGTTAACTGTCTACAAAGAAGCATAGGCTTGTCAACCCATATCCTTCCAACCTGTTTCCCCACGCTTTTTCTTAGTATGTTTTGATAACAAGAAAATGATATTTGATAAATGAAATGATTAGTATATCCCTGAGCTGTCCATATCAGAAAAGCTATTTTGGATCAAGTTTGTAATTTTAAAAAATTTCAATCTGAAATATCAGGAATCATTGTAAACATTTGATTTTAAGATCATTGTCTTTTTTTTTTTCTCTCCACTGTATTTTCAAAATTAAAGAGTATGTTTTCTGTGCCTTTAGGCTCTCACAAGTCCCCTTGATAAAAGATTGCTGTTTATTTCAGTGAATTTCAAAAGTGAAAGTTCACAATTTATAACAAAGCCACTTTTTTTCTGAGTAGACATGAAAATATTTTTCAGGCATATTTTTTCCTGATTTATTTTGTTGCAGCTTTTTACCTGTAGTTAGGATTTCACAAAATCTAAAGATGTAGTTTTTCCTCCCTGATTTGAGTCTTTTGAGTAAACAGACCCTTAGAGTTCTGTCTAGATGTTAGCTTTTCAAGTTTTTTATTGGACATTGACACATCTCAGTATTTCTTCATAAAACTGTCTGGTGATTATATAGTCACCAAATTTGTTAGGAAGAATAACAATCTGAGTCCATCAGTGGAAGAGGATTTTGGAGTTACTAATTAATGTTTCCATATTTTCTTTCTTTTCTCTAAATAAGTAGTTGATATGATAAGCTATATGCCAGTTCAGCCATACTTTTCTAAGAAGTTGTTTATGTTGAATCCATATTAGAAGTCTACCAGTCAGAGATCAGCCTTAGACACTGGCATCCTAGAAGTCATGTTTTGAACTTAAAAACCGAGAGTTGTACTTTACTGTTTTATCCATATTCAGTGAACATGCTGTAAAAATAAAATTAGGAAAATAAGAAAATGGATAGTTAACTTACATAGGATTCCGCAGGTGACTATTGACTGGAATCACTTTCTTCTGTTTTCCTCCCATGATTAGGATACTTTCCTTCCTCACGTGGAATGTGGGACGATCACCCTGATTGGGGCCACCACTGAAAACCCTTCCTTCCAGGTCAACGCAGCTCTTCTGAGCCGCTGTCGAGTGATTGTTCTTGAGAAGCTTCCAGTAGAGGCAATGGTGACTATTTTAATGAGAGCAATCAACTCACTGGGAATTCATGTCCTAGACTCTAGCCGTCCCACTGACCCTCTAAGCCACAGCAGCAACAGCAGCTCTGAGTAAGTTGACAGTGTGTCCTGGGAACTCACTACTCAGAGAATCTCTTGGCAGGGGGCCAGAAAGGGCTGGTTCTCAGCCAGGAGAGAGGTGGGGACCAAGAAGAAATGTTGATCTGCCAGTAATGGAAAAAAAATTTTTTAAAAAGAGAGAGGTGCTTAACTCATACCAAAAGAGTATCTCTGCAAACATATCCTTTCTTTTAAGATGCATTTCCTAGTCTCAAAGGGTATATCTTTAATCCTTTAGGTTTTAATATTGCTTTGTTATTTTATTTTAGTTCTTGGATGTTTGTTTTGTACTAAAGGTTCTTCTCTTAGCTCACTGTTTTAAAAACTTGGAAGACTATAGAAAACCTTGTTGATTATTGTAATGATTTTATGTCCCTCATTTAATAGAACAAATAGATATATACATCCTATACCTAATTCAAAACTTTGGAGGTTCTGCTTCTTTCCTTGCAGTTTATTATAATTTCTTAAAAAGTAAAACTTAATGTCACCATAGCCATATATTTGTTTAATTTTGCATACTTGAAAAGCCAAACTCATTTCATTCCATAAAAGTAAAGGAATTTTAACTGAAATAGACATACCAGATGCTGTCTTGTTCTTAGTGATCAGTTTCTACATCATGAATACCATGTTAGTTTATTAATACACCAGGTATATGTATTGTGGATAATCAATTTTATTTCTTGGATAAGAGGTTTTCTTTATTTGCTTTAGAACATAAGCTTCAGAACTATTTGCTCATGTGTTGACTATGCAATGGAGCATAATCTAGTCAGAGGAGAGGCTGTTACCCACCTCATGCTTGAACTACACAGCTGCTCATGCTGCCCTGAGGCCAAGTTCTGGAGCCACTTTTCTGTGAGGATTAAAGTACAAGGCATAGTTATAGACTCATGGTTTAGGTTTCAACAGTCTATCCCTATTTGTCTTGCCTCTCCCATTTGCTCCTGTCTCAGATGTAGCTGTGCCTTATGAAAACCTTGAAACATTTGGCCATGGACTCCTGGGCAGAATGAAGTTTCTTCGTTTTATAGTGTAGTTGTGATGGAATGACTATTAGAAGTGTAGCTACGAAGTATGGAACCTGTTGGTATCAGTCAGATGTGCTCATATTCAGGAGCCCTTTGTGGGCCGGTCACTTGTCAGGGTCTCAGTGGGATTCTGCCAGTTCATTGTATTTAGATGTCCCTTGGCATCTGCAGGGAATTGGTTACAGGATCCCCCTGCAGATACCATTCACAGATTCTCAAATCTCTTATGTAAAAATGTTTAGTGTTTGCATAAAACATACATACATTATCTTGTATATTTTAACTCGTCTTTAGATTACTTTTAAAAAATGTTTTGAAATTATTTTGCAGTGCTGGAGATTGAACCCAGTGTCTCAATCACTGAGTTACACTCTCAGCCCCTCTTGATTTATTTATAATACCTAGTACAATATAAATGATATGCAGATAATGATTAATCCTATATTGTTTGGGGAATAATGACAAGGAAAAAGTCTGAACATGTTCAATACAGGTACATTTTTAAAAATATTTTCAATCCAAGATTTGTTGGATTTGAGGATTCAAAACCCATGAATATGAAGGGTCAACTCTATAGCTTTTTGTAATAAAATTTTACAGTGATAGACTCATCAGCATTTGAAAGACAAATTGAAAATGAATGGTAAATTTTTCTAACACTTCTGTGTATTTTTTTCTGTGTACTTGTTATCATAATGTATCTCCAATTTTCATTTATCTAAGGTAATTTTTATTTTATTTCATCATTTCATGGTATTGAGTTATTCAGATAACTTCAGGTTTTCCCCTCTCCCTAGTAACTGCCGTGCCATCATTTAAGTAACGAAGAGGTCAGTAGAACTGTAGAGCTTATCCTCGTGAAAAGGATTTCTACATTTTAAAAAATTTCCAGGTGACTTGCAAGCATGTTAAAGTTTAAGAGGATCCAATGAAAGAATTAAGATTTCTTTGAGTTATTGAAAATGAAAGACAGGTACAATGGGTCGGTTATTCTGAATCTACTAAAATTGCATAGCATTCAGAAAATCTTTTCCACTGTCATTTGTTTAGAACTGATCCTAGTTATGACTTCCTTTCACTCTCATTTGCTTTCTCCTGCCTTCCTTGGAGAGCTGGGAAGACAGGAACTTGTCCTTGTTTATATTTGCTCACTATTTCTAGCTTAAGTTATGCTCTTAGTAAATGGTTGATGAATAAATAAACCCTAACTTTCGATATGAGAAAAGTAGTTTCATTGGGGGGAAGGATATAGTCGAATATAAAGAATAATTGCCCATGTATCAAGAACTTTTTCTTTCATACTATTGCCCTTTTTAGCAGCAGCAAGAAGAATATAATGAAAGCATGTTAAGCTTAGATCCATTAATTGATCTATTTATTGGCAATTCTGACAAGATGTTAGCTTGGGAGATGTCATTGACCATATACCATTTCTTTACAAAAAAACACAACACATTATAAGTGATTTTCTGAAAGAAGTATCTGCCACCCTGATTGCCATGGGCAATTAAAAGTGAATTGTGTTGTCTTTCAGTTATTATAGGTAAAATTTTACTTTCAAATCCCTATTGATTGGCATTAGCTGCATATTCTTCCTCGCGCAGATAAATCAGATTTAGTTACACTAATCTATCTGGAAGAAAAGACTCTTAACCCCTCCCCCGCCATAATTACTTTCTCTTTCTGGGAAGCTGTGAGTGTGCATTTGTATTCTTATGTCATGTTTTGGTGCCCTAGATAGCAACTAGAACATGTATAGAACATTCCTAGACTTTTGAAAACTATACATGAGAAGAGGTGAGTAGGGTACTAAGATGAAACTAAGAAAGCTGCTACGAAGACCATTCTTGATTGTACTTGAGGAATTGTAAGATTGTGAGTTTTTAAGAAAGTTATATAATTGTACATTCCCATTAGAGTGAGCTAAAAGTATACTTTTGTGTCAGGGTTGCTGGGCATTGAACGAGGACCTTATAAATGCTAACTGTGCACTTTACCACTAAGATACATCCCTGGCCCGAGTGTTCTTTTGAAAACAATTTCCCTCCTATTTTTATTTATTCAGTATTTGAAGGTTCTGCATTTGCTAGGCATGGCTAGGTGTTGAAAAGTACATAACTGTGCCTGAGGAGAGCATATGATATGATAAAAGCCAGATGAGCAAATCAGCTTACAGTGCCATGCTATGATCAAGCTGTTCACAGGGCATGGTGGGATATAAGAGACATCTAAAATACTTGAAAGCAAGCATTTTGCCTCCTAGATGAGGGGATGCTGAGTTGAGTTTTGAAGGACAAGCAGAATTTAACTGGATGAAATAGAAAGCTCCTTATCTGTGCCATAGTTCTCTGGTTTGTATGGCTAAGCAACAGTTTCTGTGTATTTTGCTCTCTAAGAGAATTTGGTCACATGATACAGTGAAGCGTGCTATCTGTGCTGGATTAATTTTGGAGGCAGGAAAAAAAATCCATAGTCTCTGGTATGATTAACTTGTGCTGCTGAAGATGAAAAAGTAAAGCAGCATTTAATCATCCTGCACTACTTGCTGCAGTAAGAATTGTAGGTTCCCAGATCACAGGACACAGGCATATTCAGAACACCGTTTCTGAAGAAGCAACTTTTTGTGAACCAGAGAAGCATGACTCTGGACATGAAGAGGGTGAAATGAGAAGCCATAATTGCCCTTTGACTATATAGATAGGCAGGTCCAAATTGAAGTAGCATCTATCTCTTCGTAGGGTACTGAGTTGGGGCTTTTCTTTAATTACCTAGAGAGAGGAACCCTCAAACAAGATGGCTATAGAGTTTTTTACATTGTTTGTTTTTTCAATAAAGGTTTAAATTGTTTTGCCTACCTCCAAAGTAATCTTCTCTGCTGCCCAACAGAAAAGAAAGAGTGGAACACTGGCATAGAAAGTACTGGCCAGAGTGGATTGTGGGTATAGAGTAGATTTTAATAATTAAAAAAAATATATATACTTTACTATAAGGTAAATAAGTACACTAATATAACTGTTAATATAAAGAAAAAAAGGTAAGTTAAAACAATGCTTTTAAAATTAACCACAGGGAAGTGGCACCTGCCTGTGATCCCAGTAGTTTAGGAAACTGAGGCAGGAGGATCATGAGTTAGCCTCAGCAATTTAATGAGGCCCTAAGCAACTTGGTGAGACCCTGTCTCAAAATTTAAAAAATAAAAAGGACTGCAGATGTGGTTCAGTGGTTAAGTTCCCCTGGGTTCACTACCTGGTACAAAAAATAAATAAATCTGCAACCAGAAACAGACCTTGTACTAGTTCCCTGTTACTGATGTAAAAGATTATAACAAACTGGCTGGCTTAGAACAGTAGAACTTAACTCTCACCGTTCTGGAAGCTAGGACCAAATTCAAGGTGTCAGTAAGGCCATAACCCTCCAGAGGCTTCCTTCAAGTATCTGGTGTCTGCTGGCATTCCTTAGCTTCTGACTGCCATCTCTGCTTCCATCTTCTTGTGACCTCTATGTCCTTGTCCTTGTGTCTTCTTTTCCTGTCTCTTATAAGAATATTTGCCATTGGATTTAAGATACACCTTAAATCCAGGATGATCTCATCTTGAGATCCTTAGTTAGTTCTGCAAAGACCCTATTTTTAAATAAGGTCACATCCACAGATTCCAAAAATTAGGAATTAAATCTTTTGAAGGTCACTATTGAATGCACTGTAGAACCCTACCAGGTATATGGTATGTTTTTTGAAAGACATGTACCTCCATGGAATTAAACAGAAAGATGACATCTGTGAAATATGTTCTGTCTTTGTGAATAAAGTTTTGTTTTGTTTCAGTTTCATTCTGGTTATCATGGATACAGCAGAGTTTGGTGCTCAGCTTTGAAGATTTGCAATTCTAGAGAGTATACTGTTGAACATCTGATTCAAATGATTCTCATTAGTGATAATAACAATAGCTAACGTTTATGGAATGCTCCTGATGTGGCAGACAGTTCTTTGAGCATTCTGTGTGTCTTGTGTAATCCTGAGTACAGCTTTGCAAAATAGGTATCATCAGCTTCTTTTATTAAAGGAGGAAACTGAGGCAGAACAAGGTTAAGTAATATGCTCACAGTTACTCAGTTTGAATGACATGGAACCACTTTTAAAGAAAGGTTGCCAACTATTAAGCAACCTCAATTGCTAGAAGGAGTCTAGGCACCAAGGTAAAAGGGGATGAATGCTGACCATGAACATTATCATCCTAACCTTTCTCTGTATTCTTTGTTTAAGGACAACTCTGTATTAATTTGTAAAGGATTCAGTACAAAAGATCCCATCTATAATGTAGCAGGTGTGCCTTTTAGACAGATATGCACAGCACATTAATTTGGGATGTATTGTGCCCAGGGTCTGACCCTGGAGATTTGGGAATCAGTAAATCGGTAGTATGGTATCCACATCTATATTTAAGGAAAGTTCTCTAACCTGATGCATATCCCTGATTGAGAACCACTTTTTAGCAGTTGTTACCCTGACCGTGTAGTGTTCAATTTCTTTTAGTAAAGGAAATTCAAGGAGTTTGTTTTGTAATTTAGGGAGGGAGAACTTAACAAACCCATCTTTGTTCTTTTGTTCTGCAGTGAAGTAACAGGTACATTTTCACTTTCTTCACTCCTACTTAAACATCTAGCCATGTAAATAACTGTCTCCAAATCCCAATATCCTCTACCAGAAGAACATTGTACAGAAGGCTCCAGGTCCCTGGAAAAGAAAGGGAAAGGAGAAGGACTCTTTCCATATTCTGTTAAGATCAGAGCATTTCTCTTCACTCAGCTCTCTGTTTCATCTCTAGATTGTATTAACCAGGAATATAATCTTTCCCAGTGAATTTATTTTAACTATTTTCCCTCTTATTATGAAAAGGGTTTTTACTACCCTATAACAATATAATTTACTATCTGTTGCTTATTTCTTTGTAGGATGCTATGAAAGTTTGGACACTGTCCCCAAAGTAGATTTCATCTCATTTAATTCTTGCTACTTTTAAAGGTTCTTTCCAAATGCAGAATATTTTTTAAGTTTATACTTAAATTAAAAAATAATGTTAAATTCTCTAACCTTAGGGACACCCTCTCAAGATACTTTAGTAATTACTGTTTGCTGAGAGGTCAATGCTTGACTTGAGTTCTCTCATCTGTTCCCCATTCTGAGATCTCAAAGTATTTTAGTACATGAAGTTTGAGTAGCTTGTTTTTCATACCATTATTAAGTATGTAGTGTGATCCCAGTTTAGCTTAAATTACATATAAGGTTAGTGGTTGAATAGCTGGTTGGATCGTAAAGGAAATTATCGTACCTGTTATTGTCTTAGGTGATGGAGTTAGGGATTCTGTTTTATTTTCTAGATTTTTATATGATTTTTTTAGAACAAGTATGACTTTGAGATAATGAGAAAATCGAAGTTAACCTATTCACTGTGCAGTAATTGAATGTCTGTTATTTAGTAGGCACTGAAAATACAAAGAAGTAATGAAACCTGATTCCTGTCCTTGTGCTCAGCATTTAGTGGGGGTGGAGAGATGACATGGTGATGAACAACCCAACTCATGGTTTCAGATGTCAGATAGTTCGTATGTCGGAACTGATTAGGACTCCTACTTGTACTCCTTTTCTTCCCTCAGTTGTCCTGAAGACTTTGTTGCTAGGAAGCTTTCCAAGGAAATGGAAGGTGGAAAAAACAAGTTCAGGCAGTTTTACCCTTGACACCCACCTCAGGCAGTATGCACTTGATCTCAGAGACAGCTGTTGGTCCCTCCTTTATACCTCTTTAGTATGTATTCTATTGTTTTCTTCTAAATCATCTTCCAGAAAATCCAGTTTGTGGTTGAGAAATGATCCATCAACTTTCCAAAGTGCCAATAATGTGATCCTGGTATGTGTTTTGGATGATCTGTTGAGTTCACTGCTGAGAAGATGCTGCCCTTGGAAGGAAAGGAGATGAGTCTCTGAGCTATAACCAGCGGTCCGAAGCCAGACAGTTTTCTTGAGTCTGAGGAGAGAGTGTTCTTTTATAAAGTTAAGTCAAGCCAGGTATTTTATATGTGATGAGGCCCACAACAAATAACTGTAAATCTTGTCCGCCTTTGGTAGGTAAGGGAATGAGATTAGACAATCTTCATGACATTGGGGATATATCTTTGAGTGAAATGCAGATTGTTGTTACTCAAGTTATTCTCCAGGCTAAGTTGTGGGTGGGTGTATGATAAGGAATTCAGTGTAAGGAATTTTGTGTTAAACCCAGCAGACAACCTAATCCTCCAGACCCCTTCCTTAACCCATCCCAGTTGGCACCTGTGTGTTGTTTTTCAAGGAGCTGATTTAGGAGGACAGTCCTGATGGACTTATTAATTATTGTGTAGATATTTTTAGTTGAAGGTTAGTAATGACATGGGTGAATTGTATATTTGAAAAATTACTTTTTTTTGCAGCTCAACCAGGAATTAATAAGACTCTTGTAAGCAATGAAATTTGTTTGATAACTAGTCAAGATGAAAATCAGATCTGAAAACTAATCATAGTTAGATCTTCTTATGGAGGTCTAAACTTTGGAATGTGTTCATAAATTTTGGTTCTGACATTTGGAGAGAGGTTAGGTGATTTACCCCAAGTCCCACCACTGAGTTCTGGCAGTCTTCTGATCATTGCCCAGGCTAGTGAACTCTCTTCTACCCATGTAGATTTTGTATTATTAATACCCACTCTGAAATGACCTACTGCTCTTCAAAATTGTCCTAGGTCAAGATTCCAGAGACCTTCTAGGTCCTCCTAGAAGGACAGAGGATCTTGTTTATTGTTTGTAAAACGAGGGAGTTGAACTGCTTGATCTGGACCCTTTCAGAGCTAATATTCTGATGTGATGTGGTCTCTTGCCTACGTGGAAGGAGTCTAAGCATTTTTCGTGTCATACAGATGTGGGTTGCCATATGCTATAATGAGTTGCTAATGTTTTTAATAAAATGTTCACTGTTCTGTAGTGTAGAATCAGAGAGCCCATTTGTCAAACAGTGACTTTCCAGGACATTTGATATCTGTTTCACATATGCTTATGTGAGTGAACTTGCAGTGAGATACACTTGTGGCTCATAAGATACAGTGTAATACTCTCCTGGCTCATGGGACACAGTGAGATGCCCTTGTGGCTTTTAAGATCTCAGTGATGCTTCTGACTTTTAAGATCTCAGTCATGCTTAACCACATTAACCGTGTGAGTTCAAAACAAGGGATGAAAGCCTTGAACTAAGGTGGTTTTTCAGTGACCTTACTAGAAGTTCAGGTTCACTAAGGTATGCTGCAGAATGGGAAATGTGTAACTTGAGAGTGACTATAACTAATGCTGATTGTGTTCCAGGCCTTCCGTGTTCATAGAAGATAAAGCAGTAGATACTCTGGCTTATCTCAGTGATGGGGATGCCCGAGCTGGCTTGAATGGACTGCAGCTAGCAGTGCTGGCCAGGTTAAGCTCCAGGAAGATGTTCTGTAAGAAGAGTGGGCAAACCTATTCTCCCAGTAGAGTTCTGATCACTGAGAATGATGTGAAGGAAGGTCTCCAGCGATCCCACATCTTATATGACCGGGCAGGTGAGTAACTGAGTAACTGAAATGTAGAAAAAGCGAAACTGTAAGGAAATAAGTGTGCACACCTGCTCATTGCCAGGCATCTGAGCTTCTGCTGGGTCCAAAGCATGACCCAGGTTCTCCTTGGGTCTGCATTGATAATGGAATTAATCCTCCCACACAGGGCTGACCTTTCTGAAGAGACATAAAACAGGAGCTACCCTGATAAGAATCAAGAGGAATTTGGGGGTTTGAAATTGCAGGTTCCCCCTTTATCTTAAAATTGTTAGATATTTTCTCATTACTTTCTGGTAGCACCTTATAGAGTACAAGCACTTTTGAAAGCCTGTATATTCAGTTGACAGTAATTCCTATAATCATTTGCAAAGGCAATAAATAACAAGAGGACTTTTGCAGTGAATGACTTAGTACTTTACCTGAGTGTTAAAAATCCTTAATTTCTAGAGTATAACCTAAACACTGAGTTTACATGGCTCTCGATATTTTTATTTTGCAGTATTTTCTTTGAAAATCTAATTTTTCAGTGTGTATTTGTTTACAGAGAACTACATTTAGAGACAGATAATGTCAGCTTTTATTAAATCTGTGAACTGGCAATATTAAATGAAAGAATGGCACATTTGCATCTTTTTATAAAAAAAGTCAGAGATGAAGATAACGTACTGTAGATAGGCTGAACTCCCATGCCGGAACACTTTTGTGTCTCTGAACACAGTCATATTGCAGTAACAGTGGAATAGAATTTCTATACCTTTAAAAGTTCTCCCAGAAAAGGAAGCTGATAATTGAATTCCATGTCTCATGTTGGCTGTGCCACATCTCTGAGATTTCCTGATGATGAGAGTCCTTTTTATTGACTGGAGAAGTGATGGAGGGGCTTAAGAATACCTTGGTTCCAGGCACAGCCTCTTAGTGAGTAAAGGGGCTCACTGCACAACCTTGGGAGAGTCATCAAAGCTTTTTGCCCTTAGTTTCCCTCAACTGATGGTAATGTGGGCATCAGTTAGTTCTAAGGACACATTGGTCATGTTGAACACAAGTCCCATCTGCATTTTAATGTGGACCTGCCTCCCAGCAGGGGCTCTCCCACATGGCCATCTCTCCCCTACATGAGTGTCATGTCAATGCTTAACAAGACTGAAAAGTATATGTCTAGATATAGAACACTGCTTTGCTTTTGGTCAAATACAAAAATAAGAGAAAACAGAAGTTTTTCAGAAGTGAAGGAATTATTACATGGTGGATTCTCCCTTGCTTCTGGAGGTCTAACAGCAGTGGTCTTTTTCTCCCTTCTTGTATCCCAAAGGAGGCTTCATTTTGACTAGATCATTCTTTCATATTTAATCACACTGTCAGTTAAAATCCATGTAATATGACATTCTCCAAATAACCTTAGAGGATAGTTTACTAGTATCCTCATTTTGCAGATAACAAAAACTTGGCTTGGTTCATAAAGCTAGTGGTAAAACTGATCCTCAAGTCCAGGTCTGACTGGTTCCCAAAATAATTTTCTTCCCCACTGTTCATGTTTCCACTTCAGGCACGCTCTACAGTCACTGAGCTTGCCCTAGAGCATGTTCCCTACAAGAAATCATACTTGTAAGTGTCTAATCCTGGGGAGCCATGACCATGGGGATTGCCTTGTCTCTAGTTTTTTGCTCTCTTAAGAAGAGCTAGGGGCAGTGGAGGCCTCCTAATATGATGTCCAACAGCCTTGAGAACCCTATAGTCTATGTCTTCCTAATATCAATGAGCTCCCTCTACCCACACCCCATTCTAGAGTGTCTGCTATACAGAGGATCCACAAACAGGTGTAAATAGAATTCGTGTACTTGAGAAATGTTCTCATATAGACTCTTTCATAAATAGGGATTATAGAAGCATTGACCTGGAAACCTGTTAATCTTAGACTTTTATAACTGATAAAATGAAGAACCCATCCCATAGTTGTTATTATTTTTTTTAGTGTTGCTCACTAGTTTACTGTACCCACAATAGGAACCAGTAAATAGTTCAGATGGTCATGTATCAAATTGAAGAAATAATCCAAATGAGAATCAATTTTCTTTCATGCATTGACATCAAGGTAATTATAATGTAAACTTTTTTAAAGCAGTGTATAATGAAAGCAGAAGTATAGAATAATAGTAGAATCTAAAATACAGTGTTTCTATAGTGCTCGCTTGCTCTGTGCCAGACATGTATTTATTAAATATAACCCTGTGAAGTGAGTGGTCTTGGCAACCCCATTTTCTAGATGAGAACACTGAGACACAGAGGATTAGGAATATACCCATGGCTGCGTGACTGGCGAGTTTAGGTTTCAAGCCCAAGCAACCTAGCCCAGGTGTCCATGTTCTGGCCCACGTACCTGTGGGAATTACCTCTCACGTTGACCCAGTAAAGCTGGGAGGAGTTGAGTAACCTGCGTTGAGGAGATAGAAAGTGAACTAGAGGTGGTTTCTTTCATCCCTCCAGATCCATGTGTTTGACCAGGCCTGCTCCAGTTCCCTCCACTCTAGGCTCTGCCTCACAGAGGAGCAAAGCATAGGGTATCCAAGCCAGTATATGTGAAAGGGAGCCAGAACCATGAGAATCACTCAGTACACTTTCCCAGCCAGTGTCCATGACTGACTTTACTAGGGAAACCCTGGCAGAGGGGACACTCAGTTTGTCCACAGAAATCCAGTAATGTCGACATGTCGATTTGTCCCAAGCCTCCTTGAAAACAAGTTGCTGAGGTTTTGCCATCTGCCTTTTGGGACTTGCCCCCTTGGTAGGCCAGGGGAGTTTCTTGTTGCTTGCTCTCATCTCCACCTGAAGACCAAATGTCATCTTAACAGACTAGTCAGCCTCTGGGATTTGTTCCTGGGGCCCAAAATCTGTGACTGGCAGAACAGTCTTATTGTTCATATGGGCTTGTGATGAAGAGACGCACCAGGTGCTTCTCTGGAAGGACTGAAGAACACCCCCCCACACACACACCCCTTTCTCATAAGAGGGGTATCCTCTCTTTGTACTTAATAAAGAAAAGATGTACAGGAAATTGTGAAACACGTACAAATATTACTGCCTGTTTTTTAGAATCATTTGAGCTATGATTTCCTGACTTTCTATGTGTTATTCCTAAAGCACATTTCATTGATTTGTTTCCCTCGTTAAGCCAGGCTAAAAATAGTAAGGGTGGGTCTTATCCCATTCAGAGCGAGCTCTTTTAGTCTGTGCCAGTTCTCTAGGATCCTGCCACACAGGTGTCCCTATACCGAGGCTGTGGTTTAAATGATAACAGGCTTCAGATATCAGGAAGGCAGCTGGAAACAACAGGAACAAATGGACTGTGACAGCTGCCCTTGACACTTGACTCTCCATCCTGAAGGCTACAAGCAGGCCCATGGTCTGTTTTCCTCAAATAGACTGCAGGGACATAGGATGGAACCAGAATGTGAGACTGTGCCTACCTCCCTTCTTGTCTGTGGCAAATTCACTGTGATAGAGACTACTTTTCAGAGTAAATGTCCCCATCCCCTTCAGCTTTGTGTTCCAAGCTGCATCCTCTTCCTCTGAACAGGACTGGGCCACCAAACAAACATCCTCCTACCTAGTGCAATTTTGAGGACAGCTGTCAATCCCACTCTCCCTGGGACCTATGTTAGTGCAGCCTTCCTTAAATCAGCCAGTCACAAAGCTGGCTCGGGGGGCCTCTCCTGAGTGGGTGCCCTTCTGTGGTGTGCAGGAGAAGAGCACTACAACTGCATCTCCGCCTTGCACAAGGCCATGCGGGGCTCCGACCAGAACGCCTCCCTCTACTGGCTGGCACGCATGCTCGAGGGAGGAGAGGACCCACTCTATGTGGCAAGGAGGCTGGTGAGGTTTGCCAGTGAGGACATCGGTGAGTGTGACTGAGGGTCCCAGAGCCCCAATTTATGTTGGGGGGGGGGGCAGGTGGCTTGAGGGAGGGAGGAGTGTGACATCTTTTGGCTTAAGGATGTCATAGAATCATGTGGAACAGGCAAGAGAAGATAAGACTTTCTGCGGGAGCTTAGTTGTTTTTTTCTTGGTGTGTATGTGCTTTTCTATTTCCTCTTCAGGATGTTCTTTCAAATATGAGTGGTTATTCAGAATATTAAAATGAAAGAGATACTTTTTCAATTTGCTTTTACAGCCAGGTGTTGAGGTTTTCGTTGGACAGTTCCTGAGGTAGAAATGGAAGACTCTGGACACCATTTAAAGACAAAGATCAGAACAGATTTTTTTTTTCTTTTTTGGTCTTCGTAAACATTTTGTTTTTAACATACCCATCCTTGTAGATGTCTTCATGGCGTTGTCCCTTTCGGTGTTTGTAATATATAGTCTCTTGTTTTTCCTACTAGTAGATGTAGATGTAAAATTTTTACTCACAAGGAGGCAGTTGTGGACACCACACAGTTACCACTCAGTAAATATTTCTTGAATAAGTTTAATGTGATCAATGATCAGAGATAAGTTCATCTGTTTTGCTAAATGGGACTGTTTTGGTCACCAAGTCTATAAACAGTTATGGTCTCTGATTGCGGCAACACGCGGACAATTGGGAATGATAGTGTGTGTTGTGACTTAATTCCTTTGTCTCTCTGTGTGTGTGACAGGTCTGGCAGACCCGTCTGCATTAACACAAGCAGTTGCTGCCTACCAAGGCTGTCATTTTATAGGCATGCCCGAATGTGAGGTAAAGTAAACAGCTCCCATCTTTACAAATGCTTTCTCCTGTGTTCCAACCCTTGATGGATTTGAATACATATCCTACTTTCACTATTGATGTACAGGGGCCCATGAATATGTGACTTGACTTTTGAACTCCCATTGTGTAGAATCCTAGGCTCTAGAGAGATCAAACCTTCCGTATGGATGAGGTTATAAATTCAAACTCTCTTCAGGAGTCCCAAGGTTCAGAGAAAGTACTCCAGTTTTCCTGGAGGACAGAAAGGTTGAAAAGGAGCTGAAGAGGAAGCCTCTGTGGGTTCACCTCCAAACAGCAGCTTTTTGTTCATCTGTTTTATATCTGGAGGGTTTAAGAAAAATTTGACTTCACAAGATGTTCTTCATTTTAAAAAAATGAGAAGCACTGATCTGACTTCTCTCTCATTCACAGGAATTTCTTCTCTGGTTATCCAGGCTAGGCAAAAAAAATGGGGATAAAAAAGCATGGTGGGAATCTTTTAAAAATTAACTGGAGATATCTTTAAAGCACTCTGCCAAACAGAACCTTTCTGGCACCTTCCTGGTAACATGTCCTTCTGTATCCTAGGTGCTTCTGGCCCAATGTGTGGTCTACTTTGCAAGAGCCCCAAAGTCCATTGAGGTGTACAGCGCCTACAACAATGTCAAAGCCTGCCTGAGAAACCACCAGGGCCCTCTGCCCCCGGTCCCCCTGCACCTGAGGAATGCACCAACCAGGCTGATGAAGGATCTGGGCTACGGCAAAGGCTACAAGTACAACCCCATGTATAGTGAGCCTGTGGATCAGGAATACCTGCCTGAGGAATTGAGAGGAGTCGATTTCTTCAAGCAGAGGCGGTGCTGACTCTTAGGCAGTGACAGCAGAAGGATGCTCTTTATTGAGGGGGAAAGAGTAACTGGATTGTAAAATTGGTTGCCTGGTGGAAGTTAAAACAGACCAACATTTTGTGCCAGAAATTTAAGAGTTCCATAGGTGGAGGCGGTTACTTCAACTAAATGTGTAACGTTGAAATTGTGTTCATTTGCACTCTGTGCAACGGTTATGCTTATGAAAATATCTGGCAGCTTTGTGCAATGAATTAATGTTATAAGGAATTATCTATTTTGTCATAGTATTTAAGTCATAATGTCATTTCAGAATTCAGTTCAGTAGGATTTTTTTCTTTAAAAATGTATATTCTGGGTAGTTCCAATTGGTTAAAAAAATGTAATTGTGATTTAATACTGCATAGTGTTTTGGGTATTTTTTTTATATGCAAAGGTCTTATGAGCCAATAAAACTATTTCAAAGTACTCTTCAGTTCTTAAATGTTTTTCCCACCTAGGATGGTGGGTGCCAATGTTTGTCACCATTGCATTTCAATAGATAGATACTGTAAATGAGAAATCATCATAGATAAGAAGATTGGAAAGCTTGGGAGAAGTTAATCTGTCTTTCTGAAAATAAATTTTAATTTTTTAAAGAACTGCATACTCATAGTTTTAAATGACTTGTAAGATCCAGTAATACCTGGCCTATTCCTCCCCACTTCCTTCTCACAGCCCTGTATTTCTAAATAATTCCTATTTTACTTCATGTTTCCTGAAGTTAAATATGTTATTGCCCTTAGCTTTGTGTTCATTGTATCTACTGATACTTCTTGTCTCAGTCACCATTATGTGTGGATCCTCATGAGGATGGTCCCTTCTATTGATGGGTCACTTCTCTTTTCCCTCTTGGTGTGGTCTTTCCTTGGGAGGCTCCTGCACTGGAATAGCTTCCAGCTTTCACCGTGGGGCGGCTTCTGCCTTCCTCCTGAGAGTTCCTGTTTTCTGGGAGTGATACCCTTCTTATTAGTTTATTCCACTATTTTGGTGCAATGTGTCTTATTTCATCAGCCTAGAAAGACAGCACAATGCAGAGGCTTTGTGACCTGTGGGCTTCTGCAGTGCAGTCTGGACTGGCCAAACTTTAGTGCACTGGTCATCCTGAGACTGTCCCTTCATGGTCACTCTGGAAGTTTCCTTTGCTGCTACCTACATCATGTCTTAGGATAACAAAGTCCCGTGCTTTTTTTTGCTTGCTTGGGTGGACACATCCTTTAGTGGCTTTATGGAGCAAAGAGGCCTGGGAGGGATGTGTTTACAGACGTTGAGAGATGGAAATGGTTTTATTTCATCTTCAGGCTTGTCTGACAATTTGGGAATAATTTTAGTTCAGAAATTGTCCACTGTCTTCCACTTTCCCATGTTGCTATCAAGATGCTTGAAGACATTCTCTTCATGATCTTTTGTTTGTAATTTCTGCGAGCTTATAGAATTGACTGTCTGACCCTGTTATTTTGGAAGTTCACTGGTTTTCCTGGTAAAACCTTTCAATCTGTAAACTCCTGCCTTCAGGTTCTGGGGAAGTTTCTTTTTTTATTCATTCAGTAAATATTGAGTGCCTGCTTCATGCTATAAGCACTCGGCGTTGGAAACATTGTTGAATAAAAGAGACAAATTCTGTGTTCATGAAGCAATACAAAAACTCAGGTTCGTCTATCAGATAATGGTAAGTGCTATGCTGAAGAGAAAGTATGAGGCTAGGAATGGAGATAGGATGGGGAGGTGTGATCAGTTAGAGTAGCTAGAGGTAGACCACTGAGGAGGTTGTGTTTGAGCTGAGATTTCAAGGAAGTGAATATGCCATTCAGGTGCTTGGGAAAAGATCATTCCAAGCAGGGAAAAGCATGTGCAAAGCATATGTTCCTCCTAAAGGAACAGGCTTAATGGCAGGCTTAATGTCCAATAAAGAGGCCAGTATAACTGGAGAGGAGTAGATGGCGAGGTTATGGGTGGAAGGGGTTCAGATCATGGTAGGACTTTGGCTTGTACTCAGAATTGCCAGTGAAAGAGTGAAGAAGAGACTTAAATTTCATAAGGAACACTTCCGCTGCAGTGTTGAAACTAGGAGGTAGGGAGGGTATGGGTTGAGGAGAATCAGTTTTTTCAGTAATGCAGGGGAAGTGATAGATCAGACCAGGGTCGTATTAGTGGAGCTACTGACAGGTGATTTAAAGTAGTTAGCAGATTGTACATAGGGCATATATGTGAAAGAGGAGTTTATGGTTGTCACTGAGAATGTAATATGCACCAACTTGGTCCACACTTCATGTGGACTGGTTATTTGATCCTCAAAAAGTCAGTAAGCTAAGTGCCATTATTTACATCCTCAAGAAGATGGAGGTATAAGAAGGGTAACTCCCCTAGGACCACCTGGCTAATAAGTGGGGGAGGCAGGTTTGAACCTACACAGTATGACAGCCTGTAGACACCTGTAGACTCTTATTTTCTCTGATCCCTCTTTTCCGGTACTCCTGGTAGGGATGCCAGTCCTCTTGAAATAGTCCTTGGATATGCTGCTGCTTTCCCTCTTATTTTTCTATCCTTTCATCTTTTGCTCTAGTTCCTGGGAATTTCCTCAACTTTATTTTTCACTCCTTCATTGCTACCATCCTGTTTTAAACTTCCAAGATCTTGCTTTTGTTTGATGTTTCTTCTCCCTTTCTCCCCTCCCCTCTTTCTTTTTTCAGTAGCTGATGTTTAATGTTTATATATATATCTGCTTCTTACCTCCCTGAAGATACTAGTTTTTGGAAAATTTGCTTCCTGCATGCCTCTTTTTTCCTGCCTTTTTTTTCCTTTTCCTGTTTGTTTCCATCTCTTATATCACTGTTCCTTAAATTTAGGTGTGAAGAACTGTGGACCAGGTTGGAAGCTCTGAGCATGTGTGAAGGGTGTAGTGTTGACTGTGGTCCTTGCTGAGCCTTTTGCTGGGAATACTGAAAGTCAGTTTTTAGGGCTTTCCTCTTGAACTGCTTAGAGTACCATAGAAACACTTCAATATTGCCCAGTAGGTCAGGTGTAGCGCTCTGCACTCTGGGTGCCAAGCAGGAAAGAGCAGTTGTCATACGTCCATCAATCACTCAGTATGTACATGTCCTTCTGACTATGAAATGAGGCCCAGGTCCTGGGTTCGTGCAGTTCATAGATCCTTCAGTGGCCAGGAGTAGAACAGGATGTCTGGGAGTTCTGTCTCCTTTTGAACTTCCCAACCTGTGACCACCTCCTGAGCCTTTGAGACTTCTTCCTTGCAGGTCAGGTTTCCTCACTAATGTCCCGATCATCATTCCACTCTCCCATATTACATTGCCATTTTCTCACCCTCCCATATTACGTTGCCATTTTCTCATTTGTTCTCCCCACTTTAAAGTGTTGATGACTTTGGGTGGGGGTGTCTTAAAGATCCCTTCACTGTAGTTTTGGTGAGATTGGGAGTGAAGTCAGATGTGGGATCACCCCATTGGCTTTACTAATACTTCACTAAGAAATTTTCCTTGTTTTTGTTTTGTTTTGTTTTGTTTTTTGGTACTAGGAATTGAACCCATTGGGGGCTCTACTGCTGAGCTACATCCCCAGCCCTTTTATTTTTTGAAACACGATCTTGCTAAGTTGTCCTGGTTGGCCTTGGATGTGGGATCCTCCTGCCTCAGCCTCCCAAGTCACTGGAATTACAGATATGGGTCATCATGCCTCACTACCAACTTCTCCTTGATTTTGATCTTTAAACATTATTAAGTAATGAAGTCACTGCCACATAAGCATGCTTGTGATAGAAACTGGAGGTGACATTAACTCAAACACAAGACCTTTCATTCAGTTCTCCCTGTTTGCTCTGGCCTGTTTCCCCGGACTGAGTTGGGTGCTGGCATGGGCACAGGTGTGAATGTGCCATGAGATGCTGAGCATTGGGCCTCAAGCCAATGAGCGATTAGAGCTACTTGAGATCATTTTATTAGACATTGACCCCAAATATCATGTCTGAAACAGATGGTGCTTTTCCTCACACAGGATGGTACTGGGGAGAAATCAAAGTGTGATTCTGGCGATGTCCTCAACAGGGTGGGCTGAGCAACCAACTCCGTAAGCACAAAATCAAGTTTCAAAGTCAGAAATGATTTTTTTGTTTGTTTCAACACACAGTTGTCACTCATCTTTTGAAGATACAAATCTCTAAACCTGGACATTGTTATCAATCCAAATGAGAACTATTGGTAGCAATGCTATGTTAAAAAGTTATTGATTTCCTATACTTTCATATAAATGCCATGGATATCTTTTTATGAGTTAACATTTGTGCAATAACCACAATTTATAAGCACTCTGTTATACATTAATAAATGGAATTCCAAACAATTCAAGCCCTCAAGGGCATTAAATCGTAAGCAAGAAGTATTTTTGATAGCTGGGTTAACAATAAATATTCACGAAAGCAGTCATTTTAAAAACCAATATTTTGTAGCATTTAAAGACATTTCTGTTAAGACCAAGAAGAAATGGACACCCGATGTCCCATTGTGTAAATGGAGGCCAAGACCAAAACAGACCTTTTTTTTTTTTTTTGGTACTGGGGATTGGATCCAGAGGCATTTTACCACTGAGCTACCTCTCCTTTTTATTTTGAAACAGGGTCTTGCTAGGTTGCTTAGGATCTCGTTAAATGACTGAGGTTGGCCTCAGACTCATGATCCTCTATCTCAGCCTCCTGAGTCACTGGGTGTGAGTCACCACCAGCCAGATGACCTTTTCGAAGGGATCACTGAGAATCATTTAATCAAGGATTACACGGTTACAAATGTGTGGCAAGGGCTCAGGAAAGCAACACCAGGTGGGACACAGTTTCCCCTCCAGACCAGAGAAGGCATATCAAGGAGGCACAAGGGAGTCCCCAAAGAGCAGGAGTCAGGAGCCAGCACTGTGGCCTGGCATGGAAGGGGTATGACTTAGCAGCCATGCACATTTGAAATGGGTATGGGAATGGGGGCCAGAGAAGAAAGTGAGGAGTCTGACCGCTCGCCCCTGCCTCTTATCTCTTGCTGGTACCTCACATTGGCAGAACTAACAGAAGTTTCCCTGGTTAAGAATCAGGTCACAAGATGGGTGGGTGGGAAGTGGATCTGAAGGGACAAGTGGAGAATGTCCAGTGATAACAGGTCTCTGAGCTCAGAAATAACAACTGTCTTTTAGGAGGAACAAAATTCTGCAAGGTTGCACAGCTTGAGAACCAAAGAAAATAATCCAAACAACTAATAACCTAGCCCAGTAAAGTGGTCAGATGTAAAAAGGCCATGCAAATCAGTAGATTCTGCACTGCTAATTGCAATCAGAAAACATCAAGAGAAATACCTGACCCTTAATGGTAGCCTAGAAATAACAGCAACTAAGGATCCCAATTGATATTTTCTTATTGAAACAAGAAAACATAAGCCAAAGAAGAGAGGAAACCATCTTCCTAAACAGGCTTTGTCTTAAACATATATTCCCATCATACTAGGCATGTGGGATATGAAAAGTACATTTCTTTGTTGCATGACAAAACGAATGAATAAACTTTCACTGAGACACACTTTAACATAGAATTTAGTTCTTGAAATTTCTGTCCACTAGGAGTCAGACTTGACTGAGCCCATAGTGAAACTATCTTGGAAGGGGTCCCACCTGGTACAAGTGATCAAACTCAGGTCAAGACTGAGCTTCAATATTTGCAATTAACTTGACAGATTAGTAATAGTTTTAAAATAGAGCTTACTTGTCTGATTATTAAAGCAATATGTGATCATTGCAAAAAAGCATGAGAGGGATGAGAAAAAAAAATCCACACAGAAAAAAAATAAAACAACTTTAACATTTCCTCTCCATTATGCCACCATAAACATCTTAGTTACATCCTTTGGGTATTTTTGCAATGTATGAGTACGTGAGAAAATTCCTATTTTTTGACAAGTCATTGAATTAAAATGTACAATCTTACATCCATCCTACATCAGCTGTTCCAAAGCTTGCTTTTTCTCACCAGATCACATAATTTTCCATGTTCCGAATTTGTCTCCTTATCTATGACTTAATGGCTGCATTCAGAGCCACCAGGGGGCCACAGAGTTCATGTTCTGCACAACTCCAGCCTCCATCTATATAAGGTATCACACAATGGCAATCTTTTAATCTTCTTTTTTTAGTTGTAGATGGACACACCTTTATTTTATTAATTTATTTTTATGTGGTGCTGGGTCTGGAACCCAGTGCCTCACACGTGTTAGTCAAGCGCTCTACCACTGAGCTACAACCCCAGCTTCACAATGGAAATCTTAAGAACCATATTTACTAAGAGGAGTGGGGAATCTGGCACCTCTCCCCTGCCCTCCCCTGTCCTCAGTCCCCTACCCACAGGGATTTTTCAGCTCTTTGGTCTAGTGAGGAGGGTGGGCCTGTAAGCAAACTGACTTTGGTTCAAATCCTATCTGGGCCACTTCCCCACTATGTGAGACAGGACCAGGTTACCATCTTTGTTTCTCACCTGCCTCTCATCTGGGGTTCAAAATATTACTCAAGTCCAATGGGAATTACATGATTTGAAGTACATCATTGCTTAGAATAATACCTGGCACATAGAGTTTAAAGAGTTTCTCATTCTTCCAATCTCAGTTCAAATACCACTTTCCTAGGGAAACCTTCTGTGTCCACTCAAGCTAAGACAGGTTCCCACCCCACGTGCTCAGCAGTCCTAGGACTTTTCCTCTGTGAGCACGAGCAATATCCAGGACCTAGGCAGCTAGGGTTGGATATTGTTCTCTTCCTCTGTACTTCTTCTAGAAGACAGTTTGCATCCTCTCTTGTTTCCTTCTCTGAGGGGCCAGGTTGAACTGGGGAGGCTTGCCTGGGAACAGAGAAGGAGGCCATCTTCAAGCACACTTGATCTTAGTGGTCACTGATAACTGCAAACATATAAGAATACACACGAGACGAATGATCTCACTGATAAGCGGATGATGACACATAATGGGGGGTGGGAGGGGGTCAAGAATGGAGGAAGGAGGGACTGTATACAGGGAAAAGAGGGGTGGGAAGGGTGGTGGGGAAGGGAAATAAAAAGAATACACACACACTCTCAAAAATACACATACACACACTGCCTGCTGTATGCTGGGCACCATTAAAATGTTTTCCATATATGATCTCAATTTCTAAAATGACCATATAAACAAGTACTGCTGCTGTGCCTATTTTATATATTTGAAGAGGACCTTGGGACTTAAGACAGTCAAATAACTTACAGAAATGACTATATGTGTGTCTGAAACCCGCAAAGTCTTACCTGCCCAGTCATATCTCCAAGTGGTTCTCAGATTCTTGTGTGTATCAGAATCACCTGGAGGGCTTCTAAACATCCCAGGATTTCTAATTCAGCCTATCTTCTAGTAAGTCCTGAGGTGAGGCTGATCCTCAGAGGCCACACTACACTATATGACCTTCCATCAATCCCTTAAGAAGTTTTCAATGACAAACAGGCTGTTCTCAGACCCAGTCTACAATTGCAAAGTACTCATATGAGTCATTTATCTTTTCTTTCTTGATTCAAACACATCTGATGTCTCATAAGCCCCTTGAGGCCTATCCAGAGATACCCCCCTTCTCCCAATCTCAGGATAAAACCAGGGAAGCTTCTGGTATTATGCAGGTATTAAGTGGTCCACACTTGAAATGGCTACCTGAGTGAGGGACTTGCTGCTGAGTGTTTATCAGGCCATGCAAGGTGTGCCTGACTGAGGGCCGATGACTTGCAGGCTGACACGCAGAGGGGAGGGGCATCTTTCTCTAAGACTCCAAGTGGGTTGGCTGGACTCTAGGGCAGAGAAAGATATCTGGGCAATTGCTCTGTGCCTTTTATCTATTTTGATTAACTTTCAGCTTCTACTGAAAATAGTAACTTCTTCCCTACTTGGTTCGTTACAGAGGAATAAAATATGAGACTTCATTCTGCAGCCTGCACATTTTCTACCTGCCTCATCACCTCCCCTCTGTGACAGGAGGTTGGACTTGTGCAGCGAGGATGAGAGTTCTATTCTTTGCTGCCACCGTGGAGATCTCATCCTGCTGCATGAGTATTGGAAACTCGATTCACAAAGGCAGCCAGGGGGTGGGGGGCTCTGGGCACTCCCTGGTGGTGTGCTAATTAAAGATGGCTCTGGGCAGGGCGTGACCATGTGCTTGAGCAACCTGCGAAGTTCTTGATCTGCTATTTCTTCATTCTGCATGGAAATCACACAACTCTCATTCTTACGAGCACTCAAGTTTGTTCTGAAACCCAAAGTATTGGAATTGGAACTGCACTTTTTTCCCATTCTCCATTTTTGAAATCCTGTCCCAAGATTTATAAAAAATATGAAGTGTAACTCATCCAGTTAGAAAAAAATAGCTGCTTTCTCCGCTCACATCTCACCTGCCAGTTAATATTGCATGAATTCTGACTTTGGAACTCTGAACATAAGCCTCCTGAGGGCAATCATACCTGTAGTCATGTTAACCCCACAATGTCTGGCTCCTAATTAGGTTTTCTGGAGTATTTGTTTAATTGACTGTCCTTGCTGGAAAAGCTGGTAATCTTCACGAGTAGACATCCCCTGTCTCAGATGGTGTAGAACTTCAGAACTTCCCTGGCTTAGACAATACATTAGTCATGTCTTGAGATCCTTTTCCATGGTCTAGACTGCAAACTGGAATGACTGGTATAGTTTAGGAGATGATATGGATTTTCTATTTCTGCACTGAAAAGAGGATCCACATTCCTCATGCAATATTTGCACTTAAGCAACAACCTCATTGCAAATTTAGCATTGCTGTGCCTTAGGTAGAACAATTTAAAAACAGAATTAACATACTTAATGCCATAAGTCATGAAACAGATTTCAAACAACTCCTAGAACTGACATTTTAGTCTCTAATATTAGCCTTTAGTTTCCTTATCTCTTAAGGGAGCATGGGTTACAATAATCTCTAAAAGTTCATACTATTTATCTACATGATAACAGATGCTTAAAGGAAACTTCTCATTTTGTTGATGAGTCATTAAACTAAAATGTATATTTTCATACCCATCCAATAATCTGTAATGTTGGGACAACCAGATTTTGAGACCAGGTCCTTGTCCTATGTATAACAAGTCTCTTAACTCATTTGTGCCTCAATCTTCTCAACTTTAAGGCAGAGATGATAACCGTTAGGTCCCCATTTTATTTGTTCAATCATTTATTTATTTTTGCCCACACTACTTTTATATTGGAAGTTTCTTGGGAAAATCAAGTAAGATAATACAAGTAGACATACTTTAACAACTGTCAAATGCTATGAAAAGGCAAGGCATTGTTATTTTTTGACCAAGCATGAAGGCATTAATATTTGCAACTGCCAGAAACCAGATCCTATGGAAATTGGAATTTTTTTCCTTAGCTTGCTTAGTAGTCCAACAGGAATGGAGTGAGCAGCAATGGAAAAGTGATGTGTCCTTTCCTCCCTCCATCAGTATCTTTTCTCTCCCTCCAATCTTGGCACCTTCTTCCCTTGAGGGCGAGCAGCCTTGGATTGCCACTTATTTGGATGGAGTCACTGCCATCTGTTGCGGGAGCTGTGTTACCCTTGTTGGGGGATCTAGAATGATCTTTTATTGCCTGTTTTCTCACTCTGCCTGCCCATCCTTATAAATAATTTTAAAAAAAGCTCAATTGAGAAATTGGATGTAAGGAATATAGGATATTCAAAGAAAATTGCCCAACTTGAAATCATGAAATATCAGAGGTTATGTGATCTCAGGCCAGGTTATCTCAGGAACCTATTTTCTATTTTTTTCTATCTTGTGGATTATCACAATGTAGACTAAAGAGAGACTAGAGAAGGTGTCAAACATCAAGGCTTATGAAATCATTGTAAAAGTTTTCCCAATTTGTGGTTGAACTGGAGGTATTGACTGACCTCAAGGTAGACAATAAATCTTCTAAGATTATGCAGGATAATCAGCTCTGTCTTCTAGGCCAGTGCTAGACAAGGTGTGACCCCAGACCAAGAGCATCAACAGTATGCAGGAGCCCATGAGAAATGCACAACATGAGACCCCACTGGGCCCACTCAATCAGAATTTCTAAGATGTGCAACTCAGGAACTGTGTTTGAACAAGATCTCCAGAGATTTTTGTGCCTGCTAAATGTTAAGAAGAAATGTTGCATGTTATTCTAACACTCTTCTGGTGTCATAATGTCAAGGAAATGGCTCATGGTTCAGTAACAGGCAGATAATACCAAAATAGCAGATCACCTACCCTGCCATTCCTCTTTCTTCTCAGGTGCCTCATGGGGACTTTACTTCTGTGTACACAGAAGGAAGCCATAGATCCTGCAAGGTTCAACTCATCGTCTTAAAGTTCTAGAACATTTTCAGGGCAGCCCTGGACATTTAAAAGGGCGAGGAGGAGGAAAGAGCAGGCCCCACCTTGATCTTCCCCAAGCCACCAAAAATCTGGTCTTAAGAGAGCAAATCCAGTCCCCTCTCATCTCCCTCTTTTTCCTCCTTTTAAGTCTGGTCCTAGAAGGAAATGTGAAGGACATGTAAAGGTTTGGTGTCCCTCTGCTGAGAAGACTTTTCCTTAACTCTGATGACTGTATGTCCAAAGCCTACCTCATCACAGTCATATGCTGTTCAGCCAGGGGGATAGGTTTTCAGAGATGCATTGCTGGGTGATTTAGTGCAAACATTCTGGAAAACACAAAAACCTAGATGCCCTAGATAATTGCTCCATCTGGCCTCTTGATGGACTCAAGAGATGCAGCAATTCCTAGATGTCTGAAGTTGCTGCCCCAATTCTTCTTTGGTTGTGATGCTCAGAGATTTTGAAAACATGTTTTCTGCTTGGTGAAGAAATCCAGATGAGGAAACCAGGCTGACAGAGGGGGGAAAAAAACAGCCAAGAGGAGGAGACAGCCCTGGAGCTTGGACCATAGTGACAGATGCACAGCCACCATTTCTGTTGGAGCTTGAAGCTTCTGATAATTCCTCCTTTTATTTCCTCTTAATCCAGTTTAAATTGGGTTTCAATTACTGGCATGCAGGATTTCTCACTGACTGCCAGCTAGGGTCAAGGTGGGGGCCAGAGCAGAGATAGGTGGGATTTAGCAAAGAGTGGAGCCTCTTGTAAGTCCTTGGTTCCATGGCAAGGGTAGGGCAGAGGGTATGGAAGTATTTGAAAGTTCACATCCTTTGGGGCATCTTTGTTTATTTGAGCTCTAGTTTGTGTCTCTCAAAGGTTTATGTGCTGGGAGCTTGGTCCCCAGCGTGGGGGTGCAGGTGGTGAGGTAATGTAATCTTGAAGAGGTGGGACCTAGTGGGAAGTGAATAGGCATCAGGTATACCATCCTCAGAAGAAATCAGTGTAGTCATTGAGGGCTCCTCATTGGTTCCTGTGAGATTCAGTTGTTATAAAATGAGTGAATCTGACCCTGAATCCTTCAGGCTCCCTGTTTTGCCATAGGATCTCTCCCTCTCACATGTTCTACCACCATGAGAGCATCACCATGCTGTGTTGTAGCCAGAAGGTCCTCACAAGAGCTGAGCTGATGCTGACCCTATGCTCGTGAATCTCTGGAGCTGTGAGCTAAGTAAGTATCTTTTCTTTACGTATTACCCAGCCTCAGGTATTTTGTTATAACAACAGAAAAATGACTAACACAGGAAGTATACAGTTGATAAGTTGGGAATTCAGATTTCCTATTTTAAAAAAATAGCTCCAAAATTTTTTCCTGGTATTTATCCAAGAACTACAAAAGTCCAGTGGGAACATCCTTTTACTATAGTTTTTTGTTTGTTTGTTTGTTTGTTTGTTTGTTTTTTTGAGATCACCATCAAAGGCAGCCAGGCTTGGATGCTGTTCCTCACTAACGCCTGTGCTTCCTCCCTCAGGACCTGCCTATCCATCCCTACTCCATTCCCTGATACTACAATTGCTCACCAAGGGGTACAGAAGAATAGTGAAGAGCATGTAGGCCTTGCAGTCAAACCTAGCTTCCAATTTCAGTTCATTACATCTGCATTCTGGACCTCTGTCTCTTTTTTTTTTAAATTAAGCTAATACACCTCAGGCTAGAGAAAAGTCAAAATAATGACAAAGTGCCTGGCACATAGAAAGTGCTGCAATCCAGATCTCAAAAGCCTTGTATGTTATAACTCTTTCTAGTCAAAGTTAAGATATTCCTCTCTAGTTCTGGGTATTTTTAGAACTAACCAGCATTTTTTTGCTATGCTGGGGTCCATTCAGAGGAAATTGTTCTGACAACTTGCCAAGTTAGGTGGCCCAAAACACTCATTCTGTATTTTACTCTGAGCGTTCCTTCATTTGTGTTGTTGAAACATAAATAAATAAGTCAAATGGGGTAACAATCTGAATCATCCTTAAGATTGATCACTTATAGATAATCACGTGCTGTCTCCCATAGCATCACAAGACAAGAAAGGAACTTCTGAGTCATTTAATCCAGTTCCTATCATGCGTCAGTGACTTGACCATAGTAGAAAAATGGAGATAAAAAATTAGTTATTCATACATATAATGTTTGAGCATAACTTTCACCTATATTACTATAGCTCAATTTAAAAATTTTAAAAACACAAGCAATAATCTAATCGACTTGCTAATAATACTTTGCCTGCAAACACAAAAATAGCACCTGAAATAGTAAGTTGTGGACACAAAGATGTCAATGTGAAGAATGGCTTCTTTCAAAAGCATCATTGGTTCCTTCCTTAACCTTCAATTCAGTCCTTTCAGGGTTTCTATGCATGTCCACTCTAAAACCAGAAAGGTTTACAACATAGTTTTTCTGTACACTGGTTACCCATGGGTCTGAATCCAGTGACATAAAACACAGTCAAAAGCAAGAAGTTACATTGAGTAGATTTATTGCTTACAACTAGGCAGCAAGTAACGACAGAAGCCTAGGATCCATTGGGAGTTAGACCCCCAGAGCTCAGAAAAGCTGCCTAGAGTGGAAGGAGCTTCAACTGTGCAAGCTTAGCTGCGCCACAACTGAGATCCCAGAAAGCAGACCACCCTGGGTTTTACACGCCAAGGCAAAATGGCACACTGAGCTAAAGCATGGAGGGACTTGGTGTTTCTGGAAGGAAAAAGCATCCTTCCCCATCTTGGGCAGTTTCATTCCAAGTGTTCTATGGTTGATTTTTAGAATAAGCAAGAAATCAGGGAGAACAGGCTTAGTTCAAGGCTACCTGAGAAATAGTCCTGCAGTCCACCCCAGTTTTAGTATCCTATTTAGCAAAGTGAGTCCATTTTTTTGCCACTTCTCTCCCAAGTCTGGAGGTGGAAGCTCGTCTTCTCAGACCAATTTACACCTTGAGTGACACAATCTCAGAGTTCCCACATTGAAATATAGCCAGAATACATTTCTCTTGGCCCAGGAGACTGCTACCACAGAGTAATCGGGCCTGCCTGGAGTAGTGATCACACCCAGGATCCCAGAAATCTAGGTAAGAAGTTGTTAAAAGGATACTTCAGTTTGCCCCACTGTTATAGTTTAAATCAGAAATGTTCCCCAAATGCCCATGTTTTGAAGATTTGGTCATCAGTTAATAGCACTATCTTGAGGTAGTAGAACCTTTAAGAGGTGAGGCCTAGAAGGAGGAAGTTAGGTCATTGGGAGTGTGCCCTTGAAAGGAGTACTGGGACAGCAGTCTCTCCTCTGTTTCTTGGTTGCCATGATGTGAACAAGCCTCTTCTGCCATGCACTCCCACCAAGATGTGCTGTTGCCACCAACAGAACCAAGTGACCATTAAAACCTCTGAAACCCTGAGCCCAAATAAACTTCTTTACTTGTTAAGTTTATTTTCTTAGGTATTTTTAAGCATAGCAATGGAAAGCTGACTAACTTGTCTGCTCTGTCTTGTATTTCTGTGATACCTGTGGTGTTTATCCAGGTGTAGTAAAACATGTTAACAACAACATGCACTATTCCAAGTTGGACAAAAGAAGCCTATAGCAATTCTTTTGTCTAAAACAACCTTCCTGAGGGAGTTGAGGGATGTCTGCTTGATTTCCAGACAGTGACTAGGGAGGAGAAACATCTGCCATGGTCAGATCTTTTTTTCTTTATTTTTTCATGGACACCACCTCCTATGTTTGGTACCAAAGGTCTCATAAAGGACATAAACCCAGAATCAGTTACACCTCCTGGAACATAGGCCTGTTGTATGGCTCTAAGCTGCTGCCCTGATGTGCATATCATCCCAGGGGTTATATCTAGGGAGTACCCCCAGAATGCCCAACATGTATGGTCCCACCAGCCATCAACTAGCCAGGCATGACATTGCTATGCCATACTTGGGGAACCCCCAGACCACCCACAGAGAATGATGGAGTGCTAGGTCACCTCTAGACCACCCATAAGGGAAGATGTAGCTCTCAAATATGTAGCACACCCTTCCTCATGGGGGTGACCCATCCTGGATATGGAGGCATTGGTGTCTTGCTGATGGCATAGTTGCATAGTCTCATTTTCTCCCATACAACTTTGCTCCTGAAGTCCCTACACACAGGGCTAGCAATTGTCCAGGCCTTGTTTTCTTCATTGCCACTGGGACACCTTTCATCCATGCAAACAAAGGAGCACTGTGTGCCAAAGTACCAGCCCACCAAGGTTTTTATTAGTTGTGTTCTTGACATTTGGCCACAGAATCCTTCAATACAGGGTCCCTCTGGCTCCCTTCTGACATCAACCATGCCAGAGTTCTCTTGATCAACCAGGGCTCAGGTTCTGTGGCTGTACACTGTGCATTAGAAATGCAGGTGTACCTTGCCATTGGTAGGACAGGAAAGTTGTTCTGGTCAGTGACAAAGTGAGGTCCAGAATGACAGAGCCAGTGCCTTGTCAGGTTAGCTGTGGTGGCCGCAGCTTGAGAGAATATAACAAAGATGTTGCAAGTCCAGACCTCTGCTCTCATGTGCTTGTGGAAAAAGAGGGGACAGGTACTAACCTGTTCCACCTCTACCCTTCCCAGGGTCCCAGGTAGGAAAGCGTTGGGCTGAGTTGAAGCTGGTGTAACCACCAAGTCTCTCTGTTGCTGTCCTGAGTCTATTACCTTGATGCTTAACCAAGACATTTTAGCCCCATTCATTCAGTCCAGGAAGGGACATCACATCCTATACCGATCTGGCACATCTGATAAGGTTTCCCACTCAGCTGGAAGGATCAGGTATGCCTGGTGACACTCAAAGGACTGTAGCACGCTGGCATTCCTTGATCTCATCTCCCACTCTGTGCGATCCCATAGAGAGAAGGCACCCATGGCTTCCAGGTTAGAGGCAGGGGACCCTGTCTGGGTCACTGTGGTGGCCTGAACCACAAACCAGCCCCAAGATGTACACACTAAAGGGAAAAAAGAAAGAGTGATGGGGAACACTGAGGTTGGGATTTTAGTACTTCAGTTGCTGTGCAGCTTGACCACCCCATCCATCTGCAGATGACAGAGTACATGGAGATGGTCTGTCTTATTCCATGAGAGCGCACACATGGCTGGTTTGCTTGTGCATTAAAGGATGGTTCTTAGTACTAGTAGGGTCCCTTGAGTTTCCCAAACACATGTTATAAGTTCTTTTAGATGTTGGTTGTAGCAGTCCTGACATCTACTTGAGTGACTTGTATGTGTATCTTTTAGGCAGAAAGCTATTGCCGTAGTCCTTGTCCCCACAATGGGAGTCTTTTGATAGTCCACTTAGTGGCCATTTTTCTGACTTGATGGCTTGGCTGCTGGCAACTGCTCCTGAGATGGTAAGAGTGGAGCTAGATGTGGTGGTAGAGATGGACTCTGTGACCGTCAGCACTGCATGTAGTTTGGCCCATTGAGTCAAATGTCCGTGCTCAGTAAATGACAGCTCCAGCCTGGTGGACCCCATCTGCTCACAGTTTTACGGAGCTGTCAGTAAACTGTTATACCATGAGCAGGTTTATCTCTGAAACCTATGGGTTCTTCTGGCAAACTAGCCATTAGTTCATGAAGCCAGCTAATCCCTTGTAGTCCTTGCTGGGCCTGATCTTGAAAGTTCTACTTTCTCTTAACAGTTGAGCTCTATTGAGCTTGTCCAATTTTACAGGTGGGGTTTACGAGTACCCAGGTGAGTCTGAGCAGTCAGATGGCAGCATGACACATGGTGTTCCAGCCAAAAGATGCTCAGTACCCACTGGTGCCCATTAGCAAGCAGGATACATCTAGTGGCTGCCTCAACCAACTTATCTGTTCAAAATCTTAGAAGCTGGTGCACCCAAGGGCAGCTTCCCATTGCCGGAGACTCCATTATCTGTGATTTCATCAGGTTAGGAGGTGCCAAAAGTTTTAAAGGCAGTGTCTGGGTCACAGCTCCTTAAATGACTTCTAACACCTACTGTTGTAAATGGCCCCATTCAGGCTGGGGATGTATCTCGGTGGTGGCATTCTTTACTAGCATGCTGGGTTTGATCATCAGCAATACACACACACACACACACACACACACACACACAGTATCTGGTACCTTCTAAAGGGCCCCATTCAAAGTTGGTGACTTTGTGGGTCATCTTGACTAAGGGAGCCAAAAGAACACCAGGTTGCAGATACATCCTAACTCCAGTACCAAAAGAGGGCAGTCTCCATTTTATCAGCAGGTGCTTCCAGGGCCAACAATTTTTACTTGATGGTATCTTTGGCTTCCCATCACATGACCGTGGCAGTCAGTCTTCAACAGTCCATTGTTCATCTCCATGCCCTGAAGGCTCTTTTGGCCAGCCAAAGTTGGCTGTCACATTACAACAGGGTGATTTGTAAGATTTTTGTCTGAGTTAGCAAAAATGTTCTATTCTCTACTTATCAGGACCAGTGATTTTGCTGAGTAACCCATTGGGGTTTAGGTACTTAGGTGGCAGGCAGGAATAGATATGCCCCACATTTATGAATCCAATCTTTGGCAAACGGATTTCATATTGTATGCCACAACCAGACAAAATGTCAATGCCTGGAGTGTACTCAGTGGAAGGCATCATGGTCACCAGCACCCAAAGAGTCCAAAGGGCACCACTACAAACAGATAAACTCTGTGGATCACCACATATGTCCTAAAACAACCTGGCCTCAGTTTAATTTTCCCCTTTTCTCTCCTTATATCTTGACAGGAGTATAGGGCCAGGGGCCTATGGTGGAGGCCTGGAGAACTTGGTCCCACTTGGAATTGTGTCATTCCTTTTGGGACAGCAAACATTTTTATCAACAATCATCAACTACCCCAGAGAGAAAGACAGCATGTCTCTTCCTGGATTTCACTCATGACTTTCCCTAAGTTCCTGGCCCCCTTTCTTTGAAGGCCTGCCTTGCACGCGTTGGTTCCCTCTCAGATGACTCAGGGACTGAGGACCTCCTTCCTGTTTCAAGAGGCCTCAGGGTTCATCTAGTTACACATTTCCTGAGCTCTCTGGCCTCATGAACGAGTGATCATACTCATTCCCAACACGAGGGAGTCATGTACTACACTCCTGTATCTACATTCCTTTTTCTCTACCTTAGTCCATGGAACCAGATTGTCTGCATTTGTGTATGGAGAGGGGGTGACCTATGTCCCAATTATCACTCTTCCTTCCCCATAAAGAAACACACAACTATATGTCCAGTCTCAGCATCCCTGGGCTAGGCACTAGGGGTACTGCCATTCCCACTTTGTCCAGAAGCCAGGGACCTGATTCAACTCACTGTGCCAGTTTTACAAAGCAGGTTCACTGTGAACTGGTTCCCTACTTGTCTGAGTCCAGTGAGATAGAACACCTTCGTACACAAGTTACACGATGTGGACAGTGAAACCCTAGGGTCCATTGAGACAGATGGAGTTTGTCCCACAGTTGAGGGAGCCTGGAAAGCTGCCCACACTGAGTTAGACTCCCTGGGCTGAGGCACTGATGGACAACCTGTTTGTGGCAGAGAAATGGAGCAGAGCCTGGGTCCTAAATGTTTCATTCCCAGCAAGTTCTGTAATTATTCTTGGGAACTATATGTGAGAAATGGGGGAAACTGAGTCAGCCCAAGGTCACCTGGAGAACTGTCCTGCAGATTTTCTTTGACTGGGTTGCAGAAGAAGTGGGGCGTCAGGGTGTCATTTCAGTGTAACCACCTCACATTACAGCATCTCGAGTGAAATCCCCATTTCATCCCATGCCATGACTATCTAATTATATTCATTCATGCATTCAGTTTTTTTTCCTCCTTTGTTTTAATGTGTAGATGTTGGAGACGCAAAAATCAATGATAGAACTCTTAAGTAAAATGGCAGAATAAGTGCCTCACATGAATAACTTCACAAAATCTCACCAAATGGTAGAGAAAATAGAAGTATTCAAAAGCACACGAATCCACAAGGATAATAAGACAGGAGAGGAAATTTAAAAAAAAAGTAATTTTTAAAAAAGCACATCGACTTCCATGAAAGGCGAGAACAAAAACAGTCAAAAAAACAGGAAAGGAGACAAGAACAATAGAAATGCAGAAAGAAGAGTGGTGCTACCTAGTTGATTCAGGAAGGCTGCCTTCAATGCCAGTAAGAACCAACCTACCCGATGCCACAGTATCCTTTAACGTCCCAGAGTCAGGCAATACCAGGTATCTCTGGAACTGCAGATGGAAGGAGGAGGCTCAAGCAAGGACATTTGGGAGAAGGTTGATGGAGAAGCAATTAAATCCAGAGACCCTCTGTTCTATTCCATGTTTCTCTGAGACTGCCTCTCCCCATCTGGAAGAACTTGGGAAGAGAAAAACAAATATTCTTTGGCCTGTGGAAAGATTAAATGACCTTGTGCATCCTGAATACTAACGCTGACCCACTTCCTTCTTCTTATTTCCCAGAACATTGGCTACCAGACTTTTAATATCTAGGCAGGAAATTGGGAGTCTCTGAGATTCTAATCCGTGCAGGAGGAAATACTGAAATACCTAGAGACACAGACAGTGGCTGTTTTAGTCAGCATTTGTATCGCTGTGGCTAAAATACCTGACAAGAACAACTTAGAGGAAGAAAATGTTTTTGGATTTTCAAATAGCCTCTCAGTGCTGTTTTTTCACAAGACTGATAGCATCAGTTAATCATCTGGGTCTACTTTTTTCAGGGAGACATCCAAATAGGAGAAAGGCAGAAGAACTTCAAAGAATAAAAATGAAGGGATTTATTTGTCGATCATAGTTCACTAAAGCTGGGAGAGAAAAAACCCAAAGATACCAACTGTTGGCAAGGAAGTGGAGAAAAGGGGATGCTTGCACATTGTTGGTTGGAATGTAAATTGGTACAGCCATTATGGAGAACACTATGGAGAAACCTCACAAAACTTGAACTGGAACTACAATATGATCCAGCAATCCCTCTTCTGGATATGTATATATATATATCTCCAAAGGAAATTAAATCAGGATCACAAAGAAATAACTGCACCCTCATGTTAATTGACGCATTATTTATAATAGAGTAGATATGGAAACAACCTACAAGTCCACTGATGAATGAGTGGATAAAGAAAATGTGATAGTCATATACATAATGGAATATCATTCAACCCTAAAAAAAGAAAGAAATCCTGCATTTGCAACAATATTGATCAATCAGAAGGATGTTATGCTCTGTGAGATAATCCTGCCACAGAAAAACAAGTACTATAATGTACTACATGATCTCACTTACATATGAAATCTAAAAAAGTCACACTCATGGAAACAGAGCAGAATGGTGATTGCCAAGGGCTAAGGAGTGGGGAAATGTGGAGAGGTTAGTCAAAGGGTACAAACTTTTAACTGTAAGATGAATAAATTCTAAGGATCTGATGTAGAGCATGGTGACTATTGTTAATAATAATCTATTATATACTTGAAATTTGCTAAGAGGGTAGATACAAGTCTTCTCCACACACAGAAGTAGAGTTATGTGAGGCAATTGATGCATTAATTAGCTTTATTGCAGGAATCATTAGACCAAGTATTATATATTGAATCATGTTGTATACCTTAAAACATACAATTTTAATTATATCTGAAAATCAGACTTCAATAAATCTGGGGATAAAAAAATTATAAAGGGAAGTCCCAGGATGACACTTAGCAATCATTCCAGACAGAGGAGAATGAAGGTTTGCAGGGAAGATGTCTCCCTGAAATAAGTGAACCCAGAAGATTAACTGATGTTATCAGTCTTGTGGAGAGCAGCACTGAGAGACTATTTGAAAGCATGGGGTAAATTATAGGAACAAAGAAATTAAGCACTAAAACAAAGGCAATTATTAACTTGAAGAAAAACTAAAAAGCAAGAAGGGAAATAAAGTTGAACACACTGCTCAGTTATAAATAACCCTTGCATGATAATAAAGGGTAATATCAAATACTGATTAAAGTATACTATAACTAAATAAGATGGTGATTAGAAGCAAAAAGGATGGTGGGAACAGAGCTAAACCTTCACCCACTGTAGGTGAAAACAGACTACCTACTGATTTCATTCAATTCAACTTCTATGAGGAGCATGACTTCCCCTTTAACCCGATCCCTTATACAAGTCCCCTCACCTCTTCAGGGCTCTGACTACACCCTGGACTATTGGAGTAGAGGATGTCCAAGGTAGTTAGTTTTAAGACAGCTTGGAACAAGTTACCTTCACTCTGCTTTCTGGTTCCTCCACCCACTGTTACTACATGGAGGACCTCTCTCCTTTCTCATCCTAATTGTGTCTATTCCTTGTCTACCACTCACAGTTACTCATCTTTCACTCCAGTCCCAGTCTTATCAAGAGTAGAAAAACTAGTTCCTTAAACATACTTCCTACGCTTTCCATCTCATTACTTCATTTAAGACAACTGCGATAAAGTCAGCAATTCAGAAAAGTCTTCATTTTGGTTTCCCTGCAGACCAGGGTTGCTCCTGGGTCTGTGGGAGGGAAGATAGCAAGGGAAATGCCTGGCAGATTAGTACTTGGAATTATAAGCTCACCAGAGTGGCTCATAGGTAATGGAGAGTCCTGGAAGGTTTTCAGTTGAAAGAGCAACTTGATCAGATGGAAACACCTGGGAAATCTGCGGACATGGGAGTCAAAGGGCGACACAGGCGTGTAGCTTGGGGCTGTAGTGTCACTTATGAGACCGTAGTCGAGAAGAGGCAAGGCACTGTCAGGAGAGTTCTGACCAGGGCTTTGACCTGTCGCTCTCTCCCCTTAGTCTCTTCTAAGACTCTGATGAAAGAGTTTGGAGTTTTTGAAAGAAGAAATTCCCAGACAGTGTGATAAGTATAATTCTGTAAACTGTAAGAACTTGTAGAGGCCATGGTTATGTAAATGGAGGCTGCCAATTGTCCTAGGTGTTAGCTTTTCTTAACCCACGAGAGGGTGTCCCTCTCAGATACATAGAGACTATTTCACAGTCGTCGTAAGTAGTTGATGCCCTGGGCCCCAACAACTGACTGGGCCATGTTATTTATCACCAACAGATGCTGGCTCAAGACGCAGGCTTAAGCGCTCATTAGGACACATTGCTATGCTCTGTTATTTAGGTGTGGTCCTTAATCTTTTAAAATCTAGAGTCTCAGAATAGCCATCATGACAATAAATATAGATGACTTGAAGATCTCTAAATACCTGCACAGATCAGAGAGCTTACATTCAAGCACTTTGTGTTGGGTGCAGTGGTAAAACCCTGTAGTCCCAGCTATTCAGGGAAGCTGAGGCAGGAAGATCACTTGAGCACAGGAGTTCAAGGCCAAGTGACACACCCGTCTCAAAAAAATATTTTTAACACTTAAGCATCATAATTGAAAAGGTCGATACTTTATGTCAGAGAGAAAATTCACTAATAACAACCATGTTCCATACTATCTGCTTGGAGAAATCTCCTGATCAGAATGAACCAACAAGGGTTAGTACAGCATTTTTCATGGTATACTTCATATTTTAGTTACATTACTAGGATCCAAAGAAGACACGAAGAAGAATAAGAAGTGGCTCTGTCCTCAAGGAGTTTGTGGTCAGACTCTTTGAGACTTTCAGATAGGAACACCAATGATAACTCTAAGAAGTATGTTGTAAGTGTTAAAGGAGGTGCCAGCAAAAAGCAACAAAGGGTCAAGGATGTGAATGAGGATAGCTCTCAGTAAGGTCAAGATTCAAATGGAGGAGGCCTTTGATAGAGGGTCAGCAGGGTGTCAGTAGTCACGTGTGGCCACATTCTCAGTAGAAGAGGCTCCAATAGTTCTGCTTCAATAAAATAGCGTTTCTCAATCACAGCACTATTGATTTTGAGACAGATCATTTTTTTTTTTTTTTTTTTTTTTTTTGTGGTGCTGGGGATCGAACCCAGGGCCTTGTGCTTACAAGGCAAACACTCTACCGACTGAGCTATCTCCCCAGCCCTGAGACAGATCATTTTTTGTGTGGTGGATTTGTAGCAAAATCCCTGACCTCCACCCACTAGACGTCAGTGGCACACCTGCCCCCAATCATGATAACCAAGAAAGTGTCCAGAAACTGCCAAGAGGACCCTAGGATTTTGGGGGAAAATCACCTTGGATGAGAACTATTGAGAGAACTATTGATATAGAATATATGCAAGCACATAGACACATACATACAAGGACACACACACACACCTATAGGTGGGTTTTGGGAAAACCCAGTCCCAGTGTATGACAAAAAAGGCAGACAGATCCAGGGTTGCATGAAAGACAATTTATTAAGGATTTATGGACAGAAGCGTGTTTTGGGCAGCAACAATACAGGTGTACCCCAAGGCAGGAGGAAGGAGTAATGCTACACTGGACAAAGAGTGACCATGGACAACTGGAATGTACCTGACTTTTCTCAAAAACTATTAAAATGTCCAACATCATTTAAGAAACAATCCAGGCATCAGAGGCCAGCTCAACATGCTCAGCTGACTATCTTCATGACTTGGTTTGGCCTATAGGGTCTGGGTTGCATGCCAGGGTCACCTGATAGGCAAAACGGAGGTTATAACCAAGGTGACTCCAGTCAAGTGAAGCTAGATCCATATATATATATATATATATATATATATATATATATATATATATGTCCCTATGTGTTATGGGGACACACACACACACACACATATATACACATAAAATGCAAAAACATATGGCAGAGGTGAGATGCAGTGAGGGGACTCAGCCTAGGTGGTGTAAGTGAAATGGCAAAGAGTGAGCCAGAGAGATTTTCAGAGCAGCTTTGTTGAGGTGTATTAGTGTGTAAGAAATCACACATATTTAATGTGTACTGTTTGCTGGGTTTTGACACATTTATACACCTGAGAAACCAATGCCATAGTCAAGTTAGTCAATAGTTAGTCATAGTCAAGTTAGTGAATACCCTCATAAGCCCCCCAAATATCTTCTTTTCCCTTTATAGTTCCTCCATTCTTCTCTCCAGCCCTATCCTCAGTCATTGATCTTTCTGTCACAGAAGATTGGTTTTCAATTATTTGAATTTTATGTAATTAAATCATACAATGCTACTCTTTTTTCCGGGAGGTCTGGCTTCTTTAACTCAGCATATGCTATCATTTGAATGTCTCTTCCAAAACTCATGTTGAATTTTTTTTTTTTTTTTTTTTTTGGTATCCATATTGAACCCAGGGGTATTTTACCACTGAGCTACACATCCTAGTTCTTTTTATTTTTTATTTTGGGACAGGGTCTCACTAAGTTGCTTAGGAGCTCACTTGCCCTTCGTCATATTGTGATGCAGCATGAAGGCCCTCACCAGAAGCCAGCACCATGCTCTTGGACCTCCCACCTCCAGAACTGTGAGCCAAATAGATTCTATTGTTTAATAATTACCCAATGTGTGTTATCATGATACAGTGACAGAAAATGGATTAAGATACTCTAGTTAGAGATTCATCCTTGATTTTGATGGGAATTACATTTATTGATAGATTAATTTAGGGAGAAATGAAACATTAATAATTTTGAATTTTCTGATTCATGAGCATTTTCTCACCTTTTATTTTTATTTATTTCCTTTCTCTGAGCTATGACTGTAATTTTCAGTGTATGGGTCTTACACATATTTCAACTAATTTATCTCTAAATATTTCATGCTAGTGGAAGTGATTTTTTAAAAATTTTCAGTCTCTGATTGTTCATCGTGCATAGATAGATATATAAGTGATGTTTTGCATATTATAACCTTTACTGAAATTTTGTTAAATATTAGTTTCAGTAGCTTTTTGCATATTTCTAAGAATTTTCTACATGGATGGCCATGTTGTCCATCAATAAAGACAATTTTACTTTTTGCTGCACAAATTGCAGGCTTTTAATTTATTTTTCTTGCATCATTGCATTGGTTAAAATTTCCAGTACAATACTAAATAGAAGTTTTGAGAACAGAAATCCTTTCTTTCGTCTTGGTTACAGAGTGAAACTATTCAGTCTTTCAACATTAAGTATATTAGCTGTGGGGATTTTGTTTTCTTTTGCTTTGTTTTTTGTAGATGTCCTTTTGAGGAAGTCCCCTTCTTTTTCTAGTTTGCTGAGGGTGGTGCATTATTACAAATAGATGTTTAATTTTTTGTTTTTCTTTATCTATTGAGATGATTATATTGAGATGACCATGAACATAGTATTTTCATGTTAGAATTAAATTGATTGTTCTTTAAATGTCCCAGCATGATGGCTCATGCCTGTGATCTCAGCTCCCCAGGAGGCTGAGGCAGGAGGATCACAGGTTGGAGGCCAGCCCGGGCAATTCAGCAAGACCTTATCTTAAAATAAAATAAAAACTGCTTAGTGGTAATATGCATGAGGCCCTGTGTTCAATCCTTAATGCCACAGAAATTAAATAAATAAATTGTGCTTTGATTGATTTTTTAAAAGTTTAATTAATCTTAAATTCCTGATATGAACCCCTTTTGATCATGAAGTATTATCTTTTTGTATATTGTAGGATTTTATTTGCTAAAATTTAATAAATTATTTTTGCATCTATGTCATGAATTATCTTGGTGTCTAGTTTTCTTTTAAAGTCTTTGTCTGGTCTTGGCATCAAGGCAATGCTAGCCTCAAGTAATTATGGGAAGTGTTTCATTCCTTTCATGTTTCTGAGAGAGTTTGTAGAGAATTAGTATTATTTATTTTTTTAAATTTTTGATAGAATTCAGCATTTAAAGACATCTGTGCTGAGAGTCTTCTTGGTGGGGAGGTGTTTAATTACAGGTTCAATCCTTTTAATTGATAGGTAACTCATTCTTAGTGAGATTTGGTAGTTTTTATCTTCCAACAAATGTACTCATTTCATTAAAGTTATTGAGTATCAGTGGAAACTTTTCCATTGTATTTTCTCACTGTCTATAGAATCTGTTGTAAAGTCCTTTGTCTCGTTTCTGATATTTGTAATTTGCATCTTCTTTCTTTTTTTCTTGACCAGTCTTTGCCACTTTTATTCTTACAGAACCAGCTTTTGGTTGTATCCATTTTCTTTTTTTCCCTCTGTTTTCTATTTTATTCATTTCAGCTCTTGTATTTATTTCCTTTCTTTTGCTCACTTTGATTTTATTCTACTCTTCTAATTCCTTAGGATAGAAACTTGGATCACTGATTTTATGTCTTTCTTATTTTCTATTATAGATGCTATTAATTCCCCTCTAATCACAACTTCAGCTGCAGATCACAAATTTTAATGTCATCTTTTCATTTTCAAAATGAAATTTAGTTCAAAGTTCTCTTTTTAAAAAAAAAAATTATTGTAGATGAACAGCATGACTTTGTTTATTTTTGTTTGTGGTGCTAAGGATCAAACCCAGTGCCTCACATGTGCTAGGCAAGTGCTCTGCCATCTGAGCCCCAGCTCCAGCCCCTTAAGTTCTCTTTTTATTTCTTCTCTGACACAAGGATTACTTCAGAGTACATTTTTTATTTTCTAAATATATGGAAATTTCTCCAAATATGTTTCTATTACTGAATTTGAATTTTACTATCATGGAAAGAGAAACAACTTTGTATGATTGCTTTATGGCCCCAGATGTGATCTATCATGATCAATGTTTCATGTGCCTTGAGAAAAATACACATTCTGCTGTGGTTGGGTACAATGTTTCATAACTATCAATTAGGTCAATTTGGTTGATAAAATTATTTAAATCTTCTATATCTTTTCTCATTTTCTATCTGCTTGTTCTATCACTTATCAAGAGTGATGACAGCCTAATCCAAAGTACCTCTATTTTTTCCTAGTCCCCCTGTCATTGTGAATTAGCATGTACATATCAGAGAAAGATTTGAACTTTGTTTTGGGGGGATTGACTTATTTTGCTTAGCATGATATTCTCCAACTCCATCTATTTACCTGCAAATGCCACAATTTCATTCTTCTTTAAGGCTGAGTAATATTCCATTGTGTATATATACCACATTTTCTTCATCATTCATCTATTGAAGGGCATCTAGTTTGGTTCCATAGTTTGGCTATTGTGAATTGAACTGTTATAAACATTGATGTGGCTGCATCACTGTAGTATGCTGATTTTAAGTCCTTTGGGTATAAACTGAGGAGTGGGATAGTGCAGGGGAATGAAGAGAGGGTAGGGAATATGGGGATAGGAAGGATAGCAGAATGAATCAGACATCATTACCCTATGTTCATATATGATTACATGACCAATGTGATTCTACAACATGTACAACCAGAAGGATGTGAAGTTATACTCCATTTATGTATGTATGATGTGTCAAAATGCATTCTACTGTCATGTATAACTACTTAGAACAAAAAAACCCCATTTTAAAAAAAAGAAATGTATGTTTTCAACATACATTTACTAAATTTGTGGTCATGTATTACATGGCAATAGAAAATTAGTACAAATATGGACATCACAAAATCCAGGAAACTAATATAATATTGTTATTAATTAACTGCCTGACATCTCTAGACTACCTTTCTAAAAATTGAGTGTATACTCTATCTTTTCATATACAAACAACTTTGAAATAGTTTCCATAAAGAATAAAAAATAATTTAGTCATGAAAAAAGGGTGATATGCTAAAAGTCTCTATAATTGTGGGTGTGTATATTTTTTTCTTTTAGTTGTACTGGTTAACATTCAGTATATTTCCATCTCTGTTATGTGAACAAACCAGAATAGGAATTTGAGGGGAGGATCTATAGCTCTTTTTTTTTTATTGTAAACAAATGGGATACATGTTGTTTCTCTGTTTGTACACAGAGTAAAGGCATACCATTTGTGTAATCATAAATTTACATAGGGTAATGTTGTTTGATTCATTCTGTTATTTTTTCCCTTCCCCCCACCCCTCCCACCCCTCTTTTCCCTCTATACAGTCCTTCCTTCCTCCATTCTTGCCCCCCTCCCTAACCCTAACTCTAACCCTAAAACTAACCCCTCCCACGCCCCATTATGTGTCATCATCCACTTATCAGCGAGATCATTCTTCCTTTGGTTTTTTGAGATTGGCTTATCTCACTTAGCATGATATTCTCCAATTTCATCCATTTGCCTGTAAATGCCATAATTTTATCATTCTTTATGACTGAGTAATATTCCATTGTATATATATGCCACAGTTTCTTTATCCATTCATCAACTGAAGGGCATCGAGGTTGGTTCCACAATCTGGCTATGGTGAATTGAGCAGCAATGAACATTGATGTGGCTGTATCTCTGTAGTATGCTGATTGTCTACAACTCTTTACAGATCTTTGACTGAAGAACCTGGGAGTCCTGGTGAGGAAGGAGGAGGACTCAAAATAAGCCCCCTTTGAAGAGTACACTTGTTGGTATCTGGGCATTCAGGTATTTATGTAAGTCAGGACAACAAGGATGCCCAAGTCAGGACCAGCCTCACGACAATGTTTTGTTTTGTTTCTTGTTTTCAAAGTTCGTGCTGAGGGATTGTTATTTTGGCATTTTCTCCTGAGCCCAGTGACCTCAGGATCCTTCTCTCACTTGAATCTTGTACTCAGAGCCTATTTTCTTACAAAAATATAAGTGATTGATGTTCACTAAGATATAAATGGTAGCTAAAGATTAGTATTCCTGTAGTAAGCATTTTTATTTTAAAGAGTACTTAAGTTTTTAAGATAATGGGGTGTAGATTAGCTATGGAATTTCAGGCATTAGAGGATAAGCAAAATCTCTGGGGGCGGAGGACCTGGAATCCTCAGGAACAGCTGCCCGTGTTTTCTCTTTGGCTTAGATGAGCCTGGTTTCAGGTACAGTGAATGCTGTGTCACTCGGTTTGAATCGCAACTATTTAAGTATCTTCCAGTATTTTTACCACTAGCAGAAGGAACCATGTTTGTTGCTTGGTGTTGAAAATTCAGAGGATACCAGACAACCCCTCACGTCCCCTTCCCCCACCCTGCTGTCCAGGAAAATCCATTTCTGACCAAATCACTCACAGCACATGAACTGGAATCCTGAAATTTCACATTCTACTTTTTTTTTTTTTTCAGGATAACTGCTTTCTCTGCCATAGGCCTCACAGGTGGCATTTAAAAATATCAATAGGAATTTTGTCTCAGTGTTTTAAACTCAAACCAAAGTTGAGATTGCAATAATGAAACATCCAGCCTCTTATCTTATAATTAAATCTGATAAATCTACCATTTTTCTTCTGCTGCCTGGTAATTCAGGAATGTAAAGGGACTTTATTTTGTGTGGGAGGGAACAGAATAGGGATTGATTTACTGAAATTACAGAAACAATGATAAGAGGAGATATGAAATCAACAAGGAAATTGTTGCCAGGCAACGAGCTTGGTTGTCAAAGAGATAGAGCAGTCTTCACTAATAACCCATGAGCAATCTTTGACAATAGGCCATAAATCCCTGAGCTAGAAAATGTCTATGTCACAACTGGATTAGGGCCAATACTTCTCCAGTGAACCGAAGAATCCAGCTCTCTCAGTCCATTCCATAAATATGAACCATGCTTCCTGTAAATAGAAGACTCAGGCTCCTGAGTTCTGCACATTGGAACATTGTGTTGCTTCTGTTTTTTTTTTTTTTTTTTTTTTTTTTTAATGGTTGTATGTAATATTTTTACTTAGTATAATGAATTGTGGTCACATGATGAACCCAAAGTGGGCCAGATGATCTTATTTTATCAGTCCAGCAAAGCTTTGCTGACTCGATCACCAACATTTGACCAGTGAGTCTCATTCATTAACAGGACCAGGAACACTTGTGAAAACTGCAGCGTTTGAAGGACCTTACAAAATACTAAACCCACTTTCTTTATTTTCACAGATAGGGAATGCGGTTTCTATGATTGATTGATACGTTCACCCTCCTCTCCCCTTGCTCTCTGAATCTGCAATCCAAAAAGAGTCCAGCTTTCATGAGTGGAATCTTCTGCCACTGAGTTCAATCTTTTTCCTCTTTTAAAAAACTTCTTGCCAGCAAAGCCTCTGCTATGCTCATTCCTGGTTATTGGCAGCTAGCACGGTTTCTAGTATTTAAAAACATTAATGCATACATCCGAACAATGATATTCAAGATGTAGTACATCTTAGTGAGCCAGAGAATATCCTAAACACATTAGGAAGTCCCACTCTCCCTCCCTATCCCTGCATGATGCTGGCTGCAATATGATGGGTAAGAAAACAGACTCCGGGGCCAGGCTCTCCAGGTTGAACCCAACTCTGTGTGACCGTTGATAACTTGCTTAACGTCTGAGTGGTAGTTTCATCATCTGTAAAATTAGGACACTGGTCATATACAACTCATCAGTTGGCCGAGAGCATGAAACAAAGTCCTTGAGAGTTTAGAAAATTCCCTGGTACATAAGCACTATACTGTAGGAGAGATCACCCTCCTTTTAAAGTTTGAGTCATATCAATATCATCCTTGATCATGTTAGAGCAGAAACTCTCCAGGGTTACAGATTAGAACTTGAAAGAGCTGTGCTCAAGACCGAAGACAGAGTGAAGAAAGACAAAGATGGAGGAAGTGGGGGGAACAGGCACCCTTCCCTTTTGCCGAGAAGGTGTTTACTTTTCTTTAAGTATTTGATTGCTGAGTTGGTGACTCTTAGCAATATCAATTAAGTAACCACTTAGCATTTCTCCCCTGGTATTTTCCATTCCAGCGCTGATTTTTATTTACTTCATTTCTTCCAAAAAATGGCAGAGATGCCCTCCCAGGAGTTTGATTCATCAATGTGACAAACTGTGGTTGAACTGTTCAGGAAGACGATGGTTTCCTGCTAAACTGCAGGCAGGATTGCTCAGATCTAGAGCAAATATTTTGTAATATCCAAGAGGAAAGAGCAAGAAAAAACAAATGAGGTGAGAATTCTTTGTGACCTTAAATGTACATGAAAGCTAAACCCATTGCTTCAATCCCAAAGGGAGCTGCTTTCCGCACAAGGACAGTTGGTCATTCAAAATGGACTGATCATGGAATCCCTGCATGTATGTACGCACAAAATATAACATTAAGAAAAGCAAGATAGTACCTAGACAAAACTCCTTTGTGGTCTCTAGAAGGAATTTTTGGCCTTTTGGGTGCAGGAGGAATTCTATTTCTGGGTCCGGGTGCAGAATTCATGAGTGTATTCATTTCATGAACCATTTGAACCATAGTGGATAAAGGTTTTGAAGGTAGCATATAAAACATGAGTTAATTGATAGTAAATCTTTTCCTAGCTAGGAAAAGGAATGGTTGAAACGATTGAATAAAACATTGTTGAAGGTATGGTAATGCTTGGAACAGAGTTTCAGAGTTAACTGACATCTCGGGCAAAATGAGTCCCTTCTCCACTATGCTGCAGAACGCCAGGTCCCTGCCACTACTGTGGGCTTCTCGTGCCTTATCATGATCATTGCTTATGACATTGGGTTTTTCAAAATAGACAGCCACCTTCCTGAGGAATTGCTTGATCTTATTTCTATTTCAGTCTTCAGTATCTAGGGCAAGGAAGAGGCACATTATCAGTTTTTCATTTTTCATCTGCTGAACAGGTGTGAGAACAGAGGACTTTCCTTTTGGATCCTGTCAGGGAGCTTCCCTGACCTCATAGAATCACAGGACCATAGGGACAAAGGTTTCCCAGAGGCCATCCAACCAACCTACTGCTGATGGCTAGGCACAGTGATCATCTCTCCCAGTGCATGCTCAGGGATACTAGGTTTTTGTTATATATTGTGCAGGTGTTTTCTACTGGTAAGTAAAAAATACAAAATTAATGGAATCAAATCTGTAAATTTCTACCCTATGTCTACATTTCTACTTCCTGCATCTTTTGTCTTAAGGAGTTCTTTCTCACTCAAGGATTTTAAATATTTCCTTCAGTATTTTATTCTAGTACTTTTATAACTTGGTCTTTTAAATGTGTTAATTTGATTTTTAAATTTAGGCTTTTAATCAACCTAAGATTTGTTCAATGTATGAAGTAGAGACCTATTTCTTTCCAGAGGACAGCCAACTGACCCAATATTTCCTTAGTCCATCCTTTCCCTGGATTTGGAGGTGTCACATTAATCATACAATGAACTCCCACATTTTCACAGATTTATTACCTGACTCTCTATTTTACTTTATTAATTTGTCTCTCAAAGTCATGCTGTTTTTAAATATTGTAGGGCTAATTCTCTCATTTTTTCCCTTTTCAAAATATTTTTTTTTCTGTTCTACTCATCTACCCTTCCAAAAATGCCTTAGAATCAAAATCCCACTTTGACAAAAGTCTTAGAATCCCTTTTTCAAAGTGGAATTTTGATTGGGATAACAGTAGAATTATGGATTAATCACGGGAATTGATGTCTACGCACTGAATCTGTCTTTTAATAGGGGTCCATGATCATGATCTTCCTTTATGTTTTTTCACTGAAGTTTCATAATTTTCTTTCTACTCTTGTGCCTCTACTAATTTCTAAATATCTTAAATTTTTGTTATTATGTTAAAGGGGATTAATATAATTTTAATTATTACTGTCAATAGGAAACCTATTGATTTTTTAATATTTACCTTGATCTTGCTGATTATTCTATTTTATTGGTTATTTGATTCTCTAGTTGTTCACTTTTTTTAATAATATTCATATTTCAGTTCTCTTTCTTGACTCATTTCTTGCAATATCTAAAAAATGTATTACAGCATTAGTGAGAGCAGGAAAATTTGTTTTAGTCTTAATTTTAATGGAGATTCTTACAATACTTCACCACTAAGCAGGCTGTTATGTGTTTCTAGCAGAAATTCCTTGGCAAATTAGGATGCAAATGGTTTCCAGTTGTCTTTTCACGGTTTATCAAAATGATTAGACATTTTTCTTCCAGGAATTCTTTTCACTTTTTTCCTTCGATGTTTCTTCTTAATTCATATTAGTTTTTATCATATTGTTTTTCTTATTACCAGATTAGTGCTGTCATCATAATGGCAAAATTTTCCAATGTGAACTGCTCTTGTTTTCACAGCATTGTTGCAACTTAATTATGTCCATTAAGAATGAAAGGATAATTAAATTATAATACCTACTTAAATGTTATGCTCTAAATGCTGGTGTCCCCATAAATTCACATATTAAAACCTAACCCTCAATGTGGTGGTGTCAGAGGTGGGGACTTTTGAAGGTGATGAGGTCATGAAAGCAGAGCCCTCATGAATGGGATTCATGCCCTTATAAAAAGTGACCCCAAGAGTTCCCTTACTTTACCACAGGGGGACATGGTGAGGAGGCGCAGTCTAAAAACCAGGAAGTGAGCCCTCACCAGACATGAAATCTGCCTAGCCTGGACTTCCTAGACTCCAGAGCTGTGAGTGATAGATTTCTGTTGGGTATAAGTCACCAGGTGTACAGTACTTTGTTGGAGCAGCCTGGATACACAGGAACACAACAAAATATTTCCTGGTATTGGGAAAGTATGAACTGAACTGATACATGTAACAATGTGGATAAATTTTTTAAATGTCCCGCATGAAACCAGGTGTGGTGGCACAAACCTGTAATCCCAGAGGCTTTGGAGGTTGAGATGGGAGGAGTGCAAGTTCAAAGCCAGCCTCAGCAACTTAGTGAGGCTCTAAACAACTTAGTGAGATCTTGTCTCAAAAATTTTAAAAAGGGGGGACTGGGGATGTGATTCAGTGGTTACGTGCCCTGGGTTCAATCCCTAGTACCAAATAATAATAATAATAATAATAATAATTTCAAAATACATATGTATGCTGCATGAAATAATTGGAACAAGAAATACACATTATATGACTCACATGTAAAATTCTAAAAAGTTGAAGCGATCTAAAGTGACTTTAAAAAAAAATCAGGGCTGGAGGTGTGACACGGTGGTAGAGCGTTTGCTTAGCATGCATGAGACCCTGGGTTCCATCCCCAGCACCAGAAACGAAAACAAGCAAAACAACAACAACAACAAAACCTCAGCAGATGTCTGGGGTGACAGAACTGTTCTGTATGTCATTTGGGGTGCTGGTTTCAGGGGCATTTACACTTGTCAAATTTCATTGAACTTTATAGTTAGAATGGGTGGTTATATGTGAACTAAGCCTCAAAATTGATTAATAAGAAAAAATTGTATACTTCTGCCAGAGTCTTACAGCCAGAATTGTGCTACTTGTAATCTGAGCCACTGAAATATACATTTCCCTGGCAAAGGTCCCCAGTGGCCTTCATGTTTCAAATCCAGAAGGACAGCTATAAGTCAGCTTTCCTGTAGAATCTGACACAGTTCACCAGGGTCCTCTCCCTCTCCTGGTGTTTCCCCATCTAGTCGGTTATTGACTTGGCCTTCTTTCCTTGTCTCATTTGATGACTGGCCCTGAGTGCTGGACACCATGGGTTCTTTTCTCAGCCATCCCCTCTCCACATCCTTCACTCTCTCATGCAGGTAATCTCTCCCACTCTGTGGTGTGCAAAACCAAACTTACCCTTGTTCTCAGACCTCACGTCTGAGCTCCAGATCCACACCTCAACTGCGTGTGCGGAATTCCTTCTGGGAGACCAGGGGCCCACAACTATACTCTAACCTGCCTGCCAGGGTTGCTCTTCCCATCATCTCAGTGGTCCATTCACCCAATTGCTAGAAAAATGAGATAATTCATTTCTTTCACCCTCCATAACTTGTGGACTGCTAAGTGTCGCTTCCAAGTAGGACTCACATCCACCTCTTTATCCATTTCTTTGGGTCCCTGGTTGAAGCCACTGTCATCTCTTGCTACTGAAATGGCCCCTAAATGATCCTGTGGCTCCCCACTCAGGGCCATTGCAATCTGTTCTTCACGTGGAAGAAAAGTGAATGTTTTAATGTAAACTTGTTTCCACTGTCTGCCTTAACCTGGCAGAGCCATGGGGGTATGAAGTTTTTTTAACTTCAGGCCCTAAACAGTACATGAGCCATGGTGGAATGGAGTAATTGCACTTAGGATAAAACTCCTGTAATCCACCTTGCTCTCAGTGCCTTTCATGCCAGTCTCCCCTGTTCCTTAGCCACATCCCACTTGCTCTTCTTAATTTCCAACCACACTATCCTGAGTCTGGGTTCTTAACTTCATGCCTTTGCATGTATTTCACCTTGTAAGGCAGAGGGTGTGCTTGCTGCTCCTGGATGACCTGTGTCTTGGAGATCTATAACTCTATTTTATCAGTATGCGTAGTGTAAGTATACCCAGAAGGGGGCTTAGATATCAATATGTATATGTGCACCGATAACTAGAGAACAGCTCATCACCCAGTCTGTGTTTTGTGAATTGCTTCCCCAAAGGTTCATGTGTTGGAAACTTAATCCCCAAATTCATATGTCAATGGTGTTTGGAGGTGGGCCTTTGGGAGATAATTAGAACTGGATGAGGTCATGTGGGTGGGGCCTCTGTAATGGCATTGGTGGCTTTTTAAGAAGAGAGACCTGATCTAATCACTTGCTCTTGTCTCGTCACGTGATGTCCTCCGCCATTTTATGATACAGCAAGAAGGGCCTTGCCAGATGCCAAGCAGATGCTGACACCCCCTCTTGGCCTTCCAGACTCTAGAACAAAGACCCAATAAACTTCTAGTCTTTACCTGGTTTCAGGGGTTTTGTTATATCAAGAGAAGACAGACCACGACACCTAGAATGCTTGTTTACTAAGTAACGTAGAAAATAAAGTTCTCCAGAACATTGTCACTCAATGTCGAAGACCACCCCTTTCTGATCTTAAGGTTCCAGCCACCAAATCGTGATCATTGCTAACCAAGGGGGTCAGTGAATCCAATTAGTTTGTTTTATGAATTAGAGCAAACTACTGGAGAGCAGAAATTTTGTTGGGTTTGTTGTTATATCCACAGGGCCTAATGCAGAGCTCAGTACATAATACATAGCAAATAAGGATTAATTGACCAATGGAATTTGAAATAAGAACAAAGAGAACTTATTTGAGCATTCTTAAGAGATATTTCATGTGTATTGTAATGTTTCAATGAAAGATTATTTACCTTGAATGTGAAGAACCCTATCTGTTCTAGATTTTCAATATTTGGGGGGGGGGTTAATATGACTTACCTGAAAGCAAAGACCAGAATGATTGAAAAACATTAACTAATTGAAAAATCAGTTCATCAAGCAACAACGTCATATAGGACACAAGATATAGTAAGAATTGTGAATTGGAAAGCACATAAATTCTAACCTTTTAATATAGGTATTCCACGTGAAAACAGACAAATGATATAAATAAATATCTACTGTTTTACCTTAATAGAATGAATCTCTACATCATGTACAATCACAAGACTAGGATCCCAATTAGAATAAGATGTACTCCATGTTTGTATAAATATGTCAAAATATACTCTACTGTCATGTATATATAAAAAGAACAAATAAAAAAAAAATTTTTTTAAAGAAAATACCAGGGTTTACCTGAAAATGGGGACAAAAATCTTACTGATTTTGTAAATATTTCAACGAAAGTATCATAACTTGCTCAGAAAACTAAATCTTGCAGTGCCTCTTCATTCTTTAAAAACTGATATTTAAGAATACTATGCAATGATAGAGTATTTACATTCTTAATATACAGCAAAACATTTGCCTGCTGTAGTGAAATCTCAACAGAATCTGTTGTAATAGTTACAAAGTGAAGGAAGGCTTGGTGCAGGAAGTCTTTGAAAACCTCTTTCAGTAACATCCGCTTGCTCTTGCGACAAGCTTTTTTTTTTTTTTTTTTTTTTTCTTTTCTTTTCTTTTTTTAGTTGTCTCTCCTATGCCCTGGATGTTTCATTCTTAAGTTAACCTCCAGCAGAGTCATCTTGGGCTGATTCACTCACTCCACACCCCATGGATTTAGCCACTGTCACAGCAACTACCCACTGGGTTTTCAGATCAGAAAACTTCCCCGGCATCCCAGTTCTGTAGTTTAAAATACATGTAATTAGATCCCTGAGAGTTTAGTTGTAGAAATGTTCCTGTACTTTATAATCTGTAGATGTTATGAGGCATCAATTTCTCCAAGGTTGAAGCATAACAGCTCCTTCCTTAGTCCTGAATTTTTATATTTTATTTTCTTTGACTTGGATTCCCAAGCCCAGATGTACAATTTTTTTTTTTTTTTTTTTTGTAATAATCTCAGTTCTTGGCAGTGACATTGGGGATAGGGGCTTATGGATTAGTACCATAAAAAAAAACATAATTTAGCAGATTCTACTGAAATGTTATTTACCTTCTATTTTTAATCAAGTCCAGGTCTGCCTTGTTAAGAGAAAGTTTACTGGAGATTGTAAAACTATGGATCTTTCATTTTAACTGACTAAGATGCACAACTGTGAAAGGACAATATGAATACTGACATGCAAAAAACTCTTACAATAGCTTAGATAATATTTCTCCTCCTTCCAGACAAGATTCTTTGGTGAAATTCAGGGGCTCTGGCTTATGATGTGAGGTTGCTATCTTCCATCCAAGTACTAACCAGTACTAACTAACCAGGCCTGACCCTGCTTAGTTTTCATGATCAGATGAGATCCATATCTGGTTGATTTTTGCACTTGGGAACTTTGAGAGGCAAGTCCCTATTCTTCCATGAGATCATCTTCAGAACAGGACTGCAGTTTTCAATCATAAGATTGGTGTTAATATTCAGTGAAAATGCAAATGTCAGACACCACACAGGAGGGCTGGCCCTGAGTTAGTCCTCATTAAATATGAGGCACTTTCCCTGCCCTAAAGACAGGATAGTAATCTGACCAATGTAGAAATTGTATTAACTATTTGTCTTAATTTTGATGATTTTAAAATCGCCTTTGAAAAATAAATAGATCAATAAAAACAAATGAATAAATAAAAGCAACCTCAACTTCGTGATTCTTAACCAGATTTCCCTTCTTTCCTCTTTCCAGGATTGGCTGCAACTTTCTTTGGTACATATAAGGTAGCGTTCCTGATAAACAAAAACTCTGAAGTTATTAGGAAACTGGTTCTCCACACCTATGACTTCACAAAACTGCATGGCTGCTTTCACGACATTTTGATTTTATTTATTAATTTTCTTTATGTTTTAGCGTTAGCTTAGGAATAATAGAGTAAGGTGGGAAATGCTCTGGAATTGGTATACCACTCAGTAAGTTTCTCTCAGACCTTGATAGACATTACCTCTCTTTGGGGCAGTGGCCTGCACAAACTGTCCCCAAACTTGCTGCTTCAAACTTAATTGTGTTTTGCAAATTGAAGTTCTTTACTGTAAGTCAACTGTAACTGTAAGTTAGTCCAATTTAGCATCAAAACTGTCCAAGCATATAGGACTAAATCTAACAAAAGATACATATGTGTTGTATATGTGTGTTGTACATGTTGTATGTGTGTGTGTCCTGTGAAGAAATCTTTATTTCCACGAGTTCGTTCTTATATTACTTTCTAAAAACTTTATGATTTTACTTTCACAATTAAGTCTACAGTCCATCTGGTGTTAATTTTTGTGGCGGTTGTAAGGAAAAAAATCAGCATAATTTCCCAAATGTCCCAGAACAATTTATGGAAAATTTCCTCCACTCACCCTCAACTCTGGAGTCCTGCATCTGTTGTAAATATGATGCCCATATGATTTCTTATGCACACTGATTAAATTTTGAGAGTAAAAGAGACCATTGCTAATACAGTCGTCCCTTGGTATCTGCAGGGGCTTGATTCCAAGGCCACCCTTACCGCCATTCTCTATCCTCCCACGCCTCCTGGATACCAAAGGCTGAGGGTACTCAGGTCCCTAACCTGAAATGGTGTCGTGTCTGCATAACAACACTATCCTCCCCTGTACTTTAAATCATCTGTAGATTACCTATAATGCAAATATAAATAGTTGTTATACTGTATTATTTAGGGAATGGGGACAAGGAATGAAAATTTGTACAGGTTCAGTACAGATCCAGTTTTAAAAAATATTTTCTCTCTGTGGTTAGTTGAATAAACAGATGCAGAACCCACAGATCCAGAGGGGCAACTGCATTTGCATTAGGGTAAGGGGCATATGTAGGTAGTTTTTGGCAAACTGGACTGATGTTCCTCTTCAGAAAGTAGGGTGCATATTGCATGGAACTATTCCTAGGCTCTCTGTTCTATTCCATTTCTGTCCATCCCTGCACTGAAACTCCTCTTCGTTATTTCTGCAGTGTTAGAATAAGTCTTGATGCAATTATGTTCTCTCACCTGATTATCTTGGACATTCCTGGTCTTTTACAAAGTTATTTAACTATGGGAACCACTTGCCTTATTTCACCAAAAGAAGACAAAACAAAATTGTTGTGTTTTTGATTGGGATTGTATTGATTCTATAGATCAATTGAAATATTTAAAATATTGAATCACCTACATGGTTTAGCTCTCCATTTATTCAGATCTTTTTTATATCCCTCAGAAGTGTTTATAGTTTTCTGTATAGAGTCCCAAGCATCTCTTTGTTGAATTTATTCCAAGGCAGTAAAGTATTTTTTGATGTTATTATAAATGGTATTTAAAATTGTTTTAACTTTGGATGTTACATAGAAATACAAATTAACTTTATAAATTGACCTTGTGATCCCCTAGCTTACTTAGCTCTTAAATTCTAATAATTTAGATTTCCTATGAAAATAATCCAAAATATCAAGGCTTGTTCATCCCTTCAAATCATTTTTATTACATTATTAAGTAATAATGACCTTTAATGATCTTTATTACATTATTAAGTAGTGACAACATACACCCTTGTCTTGTTCTCACATTGCAGATCGATTTATCCTTTAATTTATTTTTATTGTTGTTTCGCTTTGAGGACATGTCATTGGATGTGCATGCAAATTTAGAATTGCTATTTTTGCTTAGGGAGTAGGGTATTTTTACTGTTACAAAATGTCTTTTATATATCTAGGAAAGGAAAAGCTACTTTGTTTAATGTTAACATAGCTACACTTTTTTGGTTAGTGTTTGTATGGTAGGTCTTCTTTTCCTTTCAAACTTTCTCTACTCTTATGTTTTATATATATTTCCTGTAAATAACAAACAATAGTTTTCCATCCAGTCTGACCATCTTTGTCTCTTAACTAAAACATGTAAGTCCTTACTGAAAACATTTATGTAATTTAAGTGGTTATGTAACTATTTAATTTCCTATATCATCTTGCTATTTTTCAAATCCATTTGGTGAACTTTTCTTTCTTTTGAATTGATTGTAGGTTCTTTATTATTTTTTTTTCTTTTAGGTTTAGTTAAAAGTTATACGTCCTTTCATTACTCTTCAGTTCTTTCCACCGGAGACAATACAGCATGCATCTCTGACTTATCAAAATCTAGTTGTACTTTTGTTCTTCCCAGGCAGTGTAAGGACTTAGAATTTTTTGTAGGGGCGGTTGTGCAGAGCATGGAACCCAGGGCCCTGTATATGCTAGACACACAACTTTATCAGGGAGCTACACCCCCAGCCTAGGATCTCAGAATGTTTAACTTCCTTTCCTTTCCTTCCTTTTTAAATTTAATTTTATGATTTTATTTTGTTGTTTTTGAGTCTAGAGTATTCCTCTGTTGTCCAGGCTGGCCTCAGCCTCCCAAGAAGCTAGGACTGTAAGTGTGTACGATCCCTGTGCCTGGCTTATCATTTTACTTGAATTCTGTATATTTGAAACCATTTAGGCATTATTACTAACTTTATATGGTCAATATTCACCAATATTTACCACACTTACAAACGTTTCTTGCTCTTTACCTTCTTCTTACAACTCTGACATTCCTTGTGCATAAAAAATATTTTTTTTTAGAATTTTTTAGGAGAAGTCTGGTAAAACTGTTTCTCTCTCTCTCTCTCTCTCCTCTCCCTCTCCCTCTCTCTCCTCTCTCTCTCTCTCTCTCTCTCTCTCTCGTTTATCTGAAAATATCTTGAAGAATATTTTTCCCAGATAGGAATAATTTCAGGCAGGGTGTTTTGGTTTTGTTTTTTCCAGCAGTCCCAAGGAATCACGCCATGTTCTTCTGGCTTTCATCTGATATTTTCCATCATCTTTTCATCTTTGGACTTTTGCAGAATCACTAGGATGTGTCTAGAGATTTTTTTTCTTTTTTCTCTTTCTTTCATTTTAGTTTTTCTGCTTGGAGTTTGAGTAGGGTTTCTGGACTTTGTGGAAGGATGTCTTTTACCAGTTTTAGAGAAAACATTTTGAATGTTAGCTCTTTCTATATTACTTTGCTCCGTACTGTCTCTTTTTGTCTCTTATTCTCTCTTTTGTATTTTTCCAAACTTTTGACTTTTGGGGTTTTATTTACTATATTTGTCTCCCTAGAAGAAACTAATATAGTCAATTATTTAATTATTTTAATAGATCACTCTTTTTTTATTGTAAACAAATGGGGTACAACTTGTTTCTCTGTACATGAAGTAGAGGCATACCATTTGTGTACTCATACACTTACATAGGGTAATGGTGTTTGATTCATTCTGTTATTTTTTCCTTCCTCCACCTCTCCCACCCCTCCCACCCCTCTATACAGTCTCTTCTTCCTCCATTTTTGCCTCCCTCCCACACCCCATTAAGTATCATCATCCGCTTATCAGCAAGATCATTCACCCTTTGGTTTTTTGAGATTGGCTTATCTCGCTTAGCATGATATTCTCCAATTTCATCCATTTGCCTGAAAATGCCATAATTTTGTTCTTCTTTATGACTGAGTAATATTCCATTGTGTATATATACTACAGTTTCTTTATCCATTCATCAATTGAGGGGCATTTAGATTGGTTCCACAATCTGGTTATTGTGAATTGAACAGTTATGAACATTGATGTGGCTGTATCTCTAAAATATGCTGATTTTAAGTCCTTTGGGTATACGCCAAGGAGTGGGATAGTTGGGTCAAATGGTGTTTCAATTCCAAGTTTTCTAAGGAATCTCCACACTGCTTTCCAGAGTGGCTGCACTAATTTGCAGTCCCACCAGCAATGTATGAGTGTACCTTTTTCCCCACATACTCTCCAACACCTATTGTTGCTTGTATTCTTGATAATCGCCATTCTAATTGGGGTGAGATGGAATCTTAGTGTAGTTTTGATTTGCATTTCTCTTAATACTAGAGATGTTGAAAAATTTTTCATATATCTGTTGATTGCTTGTAGATCTTCCTCTGTGAAGTATCTGTTCATTTCCTTAGCCCATTTGTTGATTGGGTTATTTGTATTCTTGGTGTACAGTTTTTTGAGTTCTTTATAGATTCTGGAAATTAGTGCTCTATCTGAAGTATGAGTGGCAAAGATTTTCTCCCACCCTGTAGGCTCTCTCTTCACATTGCTGATAGTTTCCTTTGCTGAGAGAAAGCTTTTTAGTATGAATCTATCCCAGTTATTGATTCTTGCTTTTATTTCTTGTGCTATGGGAGTCCTGTTGAGGAAGTCTGATCCTAAGCCAACAAGGTGAAGATTTGGACCTACTTTTTCTTCTATAAGATGCAGGGTCTCTGGTCTGATTTCAAGGTCCTTGATCCATTTTGAGTTGAATTTTTGTGGAGGGTGAGAGATAGGGGTTTAGTTTCATTCTGCTGCATATGGTTTTCCAGTTTTCCCAGCACCATTTGTTGAAGAGGCTATCTTTTCTCCATTGCATATTTTTGGCCCCTTTGTCTAGTATGAGAAAACTGAATTTATTTGGATTTGTGTCTGTGTCCTCTATTCTGTACCATTGATCTACCTGTCTATTTTGGTGCCAATACCATGCCATTTTTGTTACTATTGCTTTGTAGTATAGTTGAAGGTCTAGTATTGGGATACCCCTTGCTTCACTCTTCCTGCTAAGGATTGCTTTAGCTATTCTGGGTTTCTTATTCTTCCAGATGAATTTCATGATTGCTTGCTCTATTTCTGTGAGTTATGTCATTGGGATCTTAATTGGAATTGCATTAAATCTGTATAGCACTTTTGGTAGTATGGCCATTTTGACAATATTAATTCTGCCAATCCAAGAACATGGGAGATCTTTCCATATTCTAAGGTTTTCTTTAATTTCTTTCTTTAGTGTTCTGTAGTTCTCATTGTAGAGGTCTTTCACCTCTTTTGTTAGTTTGATTCCCAAGTATTTTATTTTTTTCGAAGCTATTGTGAATGGGGTAGTTTTCCTAATTTCTCTTTCTGAAGATTCATCAATTATGTATAAAAATGCATTAGATTTATGAGCATTGACCTTATATACTGATCCTTTACTGAATTCACTTATGAGTTCTAAAAGTTTTCTGGTGGAATTTTCTAATCATGTCATCAGCGAACAGGGATAGTTTGAGTTTTTCTTTTCCTATTCATATCCCTTTAATATCCTTGGTCTGTCTAATTGCTCTGGCTAGAGTTTCCAGGACGATGTTGAATAGAAGGGTGAAAGAGGGCATCCCTGCCTTGTTCCAGTTTTTAGGGGAAATGCTTTCAATTTTTCACCATTTAGAATGATATTGGCCATGGACTTAACATAGATGGCCTTTACAATGTTAAGGAATGTTCCCACTATGCCTATTTTTTTCTAGTGTTTTGAGCATGAAGGGATGCTGTGCTGTATTTTAACAAATGCTTTTTCTGCATCTATCAAAATAATCATGTGATTCTTGACTTTAAATCTGTTCATATGGTGAATTACATTTATTAATTTCTGGATGTTGAAACAACCTTGCATCCCTGGGATAAAACCCACTTGATCGTGGTGCACTATCTTTTTAATATATTTTTGTATGTGATTTGCTAAAATTTTGTTGAGAATTTTTGCACTGATGTTCATTAAGGATATTGGTCTGAAATTTTCTTTCCTCGATGTGTCTCTGTCTGGTTTAGATATCAGGGTGATATTGGCTTCATAGAATGAGTTTGGAAGGGTTCCCTCCTCTTCTATTTCATGGAATACTTTGAGGAGTATTGGAATGAGCTCTTCTTTAAAGGTTTTGTAGAACTCAGCTGAGAACCCATCTGGTCCCAGACTTTTCTTTGTTGGTAGGCTTTTGATGACTTCTTCTATTTCATTACTTGAAATTGATCTATTTAAATTGTGTATGTTCTCCTCGTTCAGTTTAGGTAATTCATATGTCTCTAGAAACATGTTGATGTCTTCGAGATTTTCTATTTTGTTGGAGTATAGATTTTCAAAATAGCTTCTAATTATGTTTTATATTTCAATCGTGTCTGTCGTGATATTTCCTTGTTCATTCCAAACTTTAGTAATTTGAGTTTTCTCTCTTCTTCTCTTTGTTAGTGGCTAAGGGTTTATCAATTTTGTTTATTTTTTCAAAGAACCAACTATTTATTTGGTCAATTTTTTCGATTGTTTCTTTTGTTTCAATTTCGTTGATTTCAGCTCTGATTTTAACTATTTCCTGTCTTCTACTACTTTTGGTGTTGGTCTGTTCTTCTTTTTCTAGGGCTTTGAGCTGTAGTGTTAGGTCGTTTATTTGTTGAATTTTTCTTCTTTTATTGGATGCGCTCCATGAAATAAATTTTCCCCTGAGTACTGCTTTCATAGTGTCCCAGAGATTTTGATATGATGTTTCTTTGTTCTCGTTTACCTCTAAGAGTTTTTTTATTTTCCCCCTGATGTCTTCTGTTATCCATTCATCATTCAATAGCATATTATTTAATCTCCAGGTGTTGGAGTAGTTTCTGTTTTTCACTCTGTCATTTATTTCTAATTTCAATCCATTATGATCTGATAGAATACAAGGTAGTATCTCTATCTTCTTGTATTTGCTAACAGTAGCTTTGTGGCATAATATATGGTCTATTTTAGAGAAGGATCCATGTGCTGCTGAGAAGAAAGTGTATTTGTTCTTTGTTGGATGGTATATTCTATAAATGTCCGTTAAGTCTAAATTGTTGATTGTGTTATTGAGAGCTATGGTTTCTTTGTTCAAGTTTTGTTTGGAAGATCTGTCCAGTGGTGAGAGAGGTATGTTGAAGTCACCTAGTATTATTGTGTTGTGGTCTACTTGGCTCCTGGAATTGAGAAGGATTTGTTTGATGTACATGGGTGAGCCACTATTTGGGTCCTAGATATTTATGATTGTTATGTCTGCCTGATTTATGCTTCCCTTAAGCAGTATGAAATGTCCTTCTTTATCCCTTCTGACTAACTTTGGCTTGAAGTCCACATTATCTGATATGAGGATGGATACTCCAGTTTTTTTGCTGAGTCCATGTGCATGGTATGTTTTTTCCCATCCTTTCACCTTTAGTCTGTGGGTATCTCTTTCTATGAGATGAGTCTATTGCAGGCAGCATATTGTTGGATCTTTCTTTTTAATCCAATCTGCCAGTCTATGTCTTTTGATTGATGAATTCAGGCCATTAACATTCATGGTTATTGTTGAGATATGATTTGTATTCCCAGTCATTTGGCTCATTTTTGTTTTTTGACATGACTTGGTTTCTCCTTTATTTGGCTATTCCTTTAGGGTAGTTCCTCCTTTTGCTGATTTACATCATTGTTTTTCATCTCTTCCTTGTGGAATATTTTGCTGAGAATGTTCTGTAATGCCAGCTTTCTTTTTGTAAATTCTTTTAGCTTTTGTTTATCATGGAAGGATTTGATTTCGTCATCAAATCTGAAGGTAAGTTTTGCTGGGTATAGATTCTTGGTTGGCATCTGTTTTCTTTCAGGGCTTGGTAAATGTTGTTCCAGGCCCTTCTAGCTTTTAGGGTCTGGGTTGAAAAATCTGCTGATATCCTTATTGGTTTCCCCCTGAATGTAATTTGGTTCTTTTCTCTTGCAGTCTTTAAAATTCTGTCTTTATTTTGTGTGTTAGGTATTTTCATTATAATGTGCCTTGGTGTGGGTCTGTTGTAATTTTGTATACAAAATTGGAGTCCTATAAGCCTCTTGTGCTTGATTTTCCATTTCATTCTTCAGATTTGGGAAATTTTCTAATATTATTTCATTGAATAGATTGTTCATTCCTTTGGTTTGTTTCTCTAAGCCTTCGTTAATCCCAATAGTTTTTAAATTTGGCCTTTTCATGATATTCCATAGTTCTTGTAGATTCTGTTCATGATTTCTTACCATCTTCTCTGTTTGGTCAACTTTGTTTTCAAGATTAAATATTTTGTCTTCAATGTCTGAGGTTCTGTCTTCCAGGTGTTCTATCCCATTGTTCATGCTTTCTATTGTTGCCGCCTGCAGCAATGAGTCCGCGGGAAAGAATCGGAGGTGGACTGGGAATGACCAACTTCTTTATTTTACTTTTGGGGGATGCTTCCTTGCATACTTCTCTTTGCAGGTCTTGCTGGCTGAAGTGCAGGCTGAAGTGCTGGTCTCGCATGGGCACCCCCAGGAGCCCAGCATCTTCCACGTCTTCCTCGTCTGACACCTCACGCACACGAAGTCCTAGGGCCGCTTGCGCTGCAAGGGCGGGAGAGGAGACCTCACGCGCCAGCAGGCGGGCACATCCTGCTCCCTGGGCAGCACCATGGTGGCAGCCGCTGCGGCTGGAAAAGTCCCCGCTGCGCTGCGACCAGTTTGCCCACGTGGCTATTGCTGCACCCTGTGGCCTCACATGGAGGTTGCTGGGGCTGCCCCACCATGTCAGGGGAGGAGGCGCCGTGCGCGGGTCCTCCTACATTCTATGGAGTTTTTAATTTGGTTTATTGTTTCCTTCATTTTAAGGATTTCTGTTTTTGTTTTTTTTTTCAGTATCTCTAACTCTTTATTGAAATGATCTTTTGCTTCCTGCAATTGCTCTTTTAACTGTTGATTGGTGCGATCATTCAAAGACTGCATTTGCTCTTTCATCTCATCGCTTGCTTCTCTGATCATTTTAATTATATACATTCTGAACTCTCTTTCTGACATTTTTTCTGCCATGCTGTCATTGGATTTTATTGATGTAGCATCTAGGTTTGTTTGGGACATTTTCTTCCCTTGTTTTCTCATATTGCTCAGGTATCTATCCCTCTAGTGGTGAAACTCTCAGATATTGCAGATTTCCTCTATCGACTTATAGTGTCCCTGTAGATTTCCAACAACTCACCTCCTAGCCTTCAGTAGCCTAAAGTCTTGGAGGAACTTGATAATGTGGTGCTCCACAGGGAAGGTGCCCCTCTAGGGGTGGTGGCCTTCAGGTGGGGTATATTCCCTGCTAGTGGGTAGAGGCGCCTCCACTTGTTGACCGATGGTCAGCCAAAGGGGGACTAGACTGCGGGCTGGGGCATAGCTGGTCTGGGCATGTGTCTTTGATTCTACCACCCTGGTGGGGAAGACTCGCCTGGCGGAGAAGACTCACCCAGTGGGGAAGACTTGCTGGGCAGCTCTCCTCTGAGAAATTCCCTTTGGTCCAGAACTACTGCCTGGGCTGGGCAGCCCTCATCTGTGATGTTCTCTGGGGTCCAGAACTACTGCCTGGGCTGGGGAGCCTGGTCCTGGCTCTCGATGATCGGCCCTCCTCTACGACATTCCCTGGGGACCAGACCTCCCGCCTGGGCCAGGGACCCTTGCTCTGCACCGAAGCCTCTTGCTGGGTGGTCCTCCTCTGCAATGCTCCTAGTTGTCCGGGTTCACGGCTCCAGGGGGGGAGTCTCACTGGGCAACTCTACTCCACGAAGTTCCCTGCATTTCGGGATTACTGCCCTTTCCGGGGAACCTCACCCGGTGGGACAGACTCACCCAGCAACTCTGAGTTGGTCCTGAGTCTCTTAATACCTCCTCTTCTTGAATTCTGAGTCCTGTCAAAGGTTCTCTAGCCTCCTGTAGGTGTCTCAGGAAAGGAGCAGCCCTTCCAATGATGATGGCCACGCCCTCAGGAATAATTAAAAATGCCTGCACCAGCCTATAAAGAAGGTGGAGAGCCCCAGCGAGGGTGTGCTGAGTCAGCACAGAGGCAAGTGCAGTGACCCTCAGCAGTAGGGGGCAGTCAGGCCAGGTCAGAGATGGTGTCCGATCTCAGTGTGGGGGTCAGGAGGGCTCAGTGATGGCGTCTGACCTTATTGTCTAGATCACTCTTTTGAACCTGAAAATTCACCATTTTTCTTTTTAGCTATAGAAGTTCCTACTGAATCTGATCTAGTGAGTTTTTAATGTTATAGTCTTCTACTCTAAAATTTGTTTCACTTTTTTATTCAAATATGCGTTGTCTCTTTAAAAATTGCAATCATCTACTGAAAAGTTCAACCTTGTCTTTTTGTCATTTTGATTCTAGAAAACAGTACTTTATAATTTGTGTGTGATATTTGGAGTCCTTATACCATCGTTTCTACTATATATGTATTTTTTGTGCTGGTTTTAGTTTATGTTGCCTTGGTCCTCCACCTGGCTATCTCTGATTACATGCTATTACATTTAAAAAGTGAATCATAAAAATAATTTCAGGTTTAAGGGTATTCCACCCTTGTCCTGGCCCATGGCTTCTGCCATTGTCCATGGGTAGGAGCAGACCAAGAAGGATGTGATGCAGTTTTAGGACTGGAACCTTCTGGGCTGCATTTTGAGCTTTTTCACTCATAATCCTCGAGCACAGCTTTCAAGCTTCTCAAAAGCAGAGGAGGTAGATGAGGCGCCCACTCCTGACAGAGCCAAATACTGTTTGTCTACCTAGCCTTGAACATGGTCAAAAGCCATGATTCAATTCTCATTTATTTCTTTTGAACTGCAAATGCCACTAGGGTATAAGTGGACTTGACTTCCAGATTTGCCTCCCTAGATTTCCAGTTCCATTTGGATCATGGTCCAATAACTTTCACCATCCTGATAGCGCTCCCTTGGCTTTGGGCTGATTCTTATCTTATTAAGTTAATTGTCTCCAGGGGCCTGCATTAATTAGTTCATCGTATTAAGAATTAGATTTTCTCACATAAAATATGAATTGAATTTTAGTCTCTGCTCTGAAACTTAAATATTGTTTGATCTTAAACAATTTACTTACAGTCCATGGATCTGTTCTCTCACATGTAAACAGAAGGATTTGAGCAGGGTTACATGGGCTCCTGGATTCAGTTTTTACATGATTAACACCATTCAGAGTAAAATCACAGAGTGGATTTTAGCATGAGGAATGTATTAATCAGCTTGCGTTACTATAATAAATGCCTAAGATAATCAACTTATAAAGAGAAAAGGTTATTTGGGCTCAATTTCAGAAATTCCAGTTCATGATCACACAAAGTCATTTCTTTCCTGCCACTGGGGGAGCAGATGCTGGATAGCAGTGGCAAGGAGTGTGTGGCAGAACAGAACCATTTACCTTATAACTAGAAGTAAAAGAAAGAAAAACAAGAGATGGGCTGCCACTGCCCCCTTTGAGGACCCTCTTCCAATAATCTAAAGACATCCCTCTAGGTCCCACTCTTGAATGTTCAATCACCTCCCAATGACACCAGCCTGGCCACCAAGCCCAGACATGGACCTTTGGGACATTTCAGATCTAAACTATAGTGAAGGTGCAAAAAGAGAGAAGAGTTATAGAAGACAGTGACCATTACTCCCCCCACAACCCCCCAGAGCTAAGAGAACCTGGAATATGGTAGGTACTAGTAAGTGTTTTAGGGGGAAGGAAAAAGAGACGAAGAAAGGAAGGAAAACTTACTCGCAAGTGATTTGCTAACAATTTTTTAAGAATCCGTGAAGTCTCTCACTAGCATCAATGTTGTCAGGCCAAGAACTCCCTTGTGTAGCCCTGGCTTGTCGGACATCAGGAGAAACAAGAAGAGCACTGAGTGCAGTCTGGCTTGCAGAACTTGAGGAAACCTTATTAACTCACGATGTCCACAAGCCTTGTGCAAACGAGAAAATGCAGCATTTCACACTAGATGAAGGTTCAAGGTAACCCAAGAGTCCACATCCCATCTCTCTTCCTCCCGCTGCACACAGTCATCTATCACCATAACAACGGATGAGATGGAAGTCAAGAGCCCTTGTCAAACAATACATGAGAGGCTGGTTAACACTGAGACCTTTCCACGTGTGGTTCGCTTGGCAGTTTTTCTCACTACGTTTTCTTTTCGTCATCATCATCTTTGATCATTAGGCACCCACTCCTTGACTCCATGTGAACCCATGTGAACTACAAATCATACATAAAGGAAAACCAAAAAGGGGTGCAGTTTATGACCAGTTGGCCCTTTAATTGAAGAGCTTAAACACTAAAGGCTTGTAACAGAATACTCATTCTACAGAATAAAAGGACAGAAACATGAGAGAAGGCAAGTTAGTCTTCATAACTTGGGCTCTTTATTGGGGTATTCACTTATATTTCTATTCCTCCTTTCAGCTCAGGGGAGTTGTCTAGCATGGCTTCCAAATAAATGACATGTTTTCATGTCACAACAGATAAAGGAAACTAGTCGTTATTGTGGGTCCATTCATTCATTTAAATAGTGCTATATTACTTCACTTGTAATAAAACTGATTTCGTATGTTCTTATTTTTCTATCTTTGTTCAAATTGCAGATTGAATTTGGAAAAGTCACATTTTCCCATGGCTATTAGGAGAGTGTGGCAATTGCCTAGATTATTACATTGTCAAGAATCTATCTACACATCTGATGTGTTTCTTTTTTATTTTCCTCTTAAACTTGCTGCACTCCAAAGCAATCAGTGGATTTTCATTAATGTAAAAGAACAGATACCCAGGTCAACATGTCATGGGTATAAAAAGTCAATAGGACTGACCTTAACAAATGAAATTAAAGATCTGTTTCTCAATAGTTTTATTGGTAAGGAGAAATGAAAATTGTCACCATCGAAAATCTCAGGGAATAAAGCTCTAAACTTAACCTTGTATTTCCAAAGTGTCTTTCATCTAAGGGGAAGAAAATCTGCCAAAGAACATAATGCTAGCTGTAGGGTTGTGTCGAATAAAGAAAAGGAAGGGATGGTCGGCCGTGAAATTTTCCTCTGACATCAACATGCAGAAGGTGATTGCTCCTGCTGTGGCCGCTGAGGCCTCCGTACCCTCTTCATTCACTTCCACAAAGGACTTGTGGACAATTTTTGATATAAAAAGATCTCCAGCTCCTGACATGCCAGATAGATCAGCTTTGCTACTATTAAAGAGATCCTGCACACCCAGGCGGGCGAGGTCGGAGTTGAGAATGTAGCTCTCTTCCAGTTTAAACCTGGGCAATTTGACGTTGACCTCAATGGTATCCAGATTCTCAGGCTTGGTCCACTCATGCAGCTTTTCCAAAGTCAATTGTTTCTCAATCTGGAATTAGAGTAAGGAGAAAAGAAGAGGTGAAATTGATTTCATGGAAGTAAAGTAATAAAGTCTGATTTAAATGAATGGATCCACAATAACAATTGCTAATAGGTTTCCTTCACATTTTGTGCCAAAACAGATTCCAGTTAGAGAATGTAATTCTTGTCTGGCATTGGTGGAACAGAACAGAGCTATGTTCTAAGTCATCAAGGGTTCAAGTATAGGACTTTGGACACTGGGGCCATTATCTACCCATCCAATACCCATTCATCCACTCTCTGTCCATCCTCCTATCTGTCCATCCCTCTATCGTCAGGACGTACTAAATCCCTACCACACTGGATCACTGTGATAGACCATGATAGTTTTTATTACCCTAATTAGTTGAGTGGTACAAGGAAAATTTTTAAAGATTTATTCTATTACTCTGAAAGTCACTGGACCTGTAGCAATTTGTAAATCTGGAGTGGAGGTAATCTGTAATAACTTTGGCTAGTAAGTAAAAATTCAAAAGGTAGATGATGTATTGACTGAATTCCTAATTGAAAATGGGGGTAATAATTGCACCTATCTTATAGCATTGTTGTGAACACCGAGGTGATGTCTACAAAGTGCTTGGCACATGATAAGTGCTATATAATGTCAAGTATTAACATTATCATTATTAGTAGTAGTAGTAGTATTACTAGTAGTAGTACTATTGGACTAGAACAGAACCATCTTTCTACTTGTCCTAGGGATGCTGATAATTCCTTTCATGAAACTGGAGACTTACACTTTGCAATCAGAAAAGACAGATTTGGAAATACATCTAAAGGAGATTTTGCAATAACTAACTCTTCCTGATAGCAAGTTTAGTTGAGTAGAGACAAATTACACAGCAGACTAAGGACACTGAAGAAAAACTTCAATCTTCACAGTTTTGCTTATTTCTAACTCTGGAAAGAGATGCCCTGTCCTTTAAATTACATGTAATGAAAACATCATGCAAGTTTATATTAGTTAAAGCCAACATGGCACATGAATCTTCCCTATGATGTAGAGAACTATCATCCATGTGAACTGTGATGAAAGTGGATGGTATACTAATAGGATGAAGCTATAGACTAAAATGTCTGGGTTTTAAAATCTTTTTCCTCATCTTACTGTAGTTTCCTCTAAGGTTAAGTCAAGAGACTTCCCATGAGTTGCCACTAACCAAAGTGACATTTAGTATAAATATTTAGATTTTCCCATCACAACTGTCACTGGGCATCTTGAAATTTTAAACTTAGGGCTTCTGGGCTAGTAGCTCATGTGGTAGAAGGCTTGTTTAGCACGTGCAGGGCCCGGGTTTGATCTCTGGTACTGAAAAATAACAATAACAGTGAGGATGATGATGTTGATGATGATGATGATAAATGCCAGGCAAAGTAGTGGACAGGAATGTTCAGGTAAAGCCAGTGAACACATAATAAGCACCCATCATGCAATAAAGACATAGGAAAAATCAATATAGCAAAAGGAAACACAAATCATGGGGAGTTAGTTACCTTCTTCAGACCTGTGGACTCATCCTCAATATCATCTGGCAGCAGAATAATCATGCTGAGCTCCTGGCCTTGGTAAGGCAGTTCCAGCACCCGACACTTAAGATCCTGGATGTAGCCATATGGAAATCTTTTCTTCTGAGACATCATCTTCACTATTTTTGTGTCTTTCTGAACAGTTAAGGAAAAAAAATCAATTAAATTGTTCTCTGTGTTCTTTTAGAGTAAAGAGTAATTTGGAGGCTGGGTGCGTAGCTCAGTGGTAGAGTATGTGCTTAGAGAGGCCACGAATTCAACACCCTCCCAGAAAAGAATAACCTGGGGACTATTACGTCACCTGACCTTATTCAGTCTGAACGGTTCATCGGTTGTGGATTTTTTCATGAATTTCTCCTGCCAGTTTCCCTTGAAGTAGATGGCATTCACTAGCACGAGTTTAGTCATATTATCAACCACACCTGGAGCCAACAGTTCTGGAATTTTCCCTGAAAAAATAAAGCAAATTTTTTGAAAGCTCCATATTGGAATTGCAACTTCGAACTGACAATTTATTAGCCCTAAAATGCAATTCAAATATGTACGTTCTACTGAATTTCCCTTAAACACAGTGTTAGTTAAGTAAGCCTGACTGGTATGTTTCTACTTTCAATAAACCAACTTGTAAGGCAGACCAGGATGGCATACAAAACACTTTTAAAACAAGTTAAATGTGGGGGCTGGGAGCAGAGTTCAGTGGTTTAACACATGATCAGCATGCACAAGCCCTGGGGTCTACCTCCAGCACCTCAAAAATAATTTGTTTTTAGAAACCATTAAAACAAGTCAAGTGTACTCCAAACCTAAAAACAAGAAAACTCTCCTTTCCTGGATGGTGTGTAAGCAATCAGTTATTTTATGAATGGCTATGTTTTTACAGTTAAAAAAAGTTCCTTCACAGAAGTGTTTTTGGTCACTCATCCCTTCTTCAAATCTCCCAAGTAGAAGCCTATCCTTATCAAAAAAAGATTTTAACAAATATACAAACAGTAGAATAATCACTCCACTGAAACATATTCCACCCGGAGGAGCCAGAACAACTGTAATATAAGACACATGTTCCCAGCGTTCATGGACACACAGTACGTTAGAAAAGAGAGGCACGAAGATAGATAAACTGAGCCCTAACCCACCACCACCGGATTAGATGTTGGCAAAGCATATTTATGATGGCAGCAGTTTGTGAATACTGATTTCATGTATTCCATGAAATTCCATGTTGTTTCTTTTTATACGGGCATTAACTAACTTTGGGCAGGCATTTTATTCCTTTTATTCTGCATTAATGTTGGTTTTAATTTTAAAATGTAATTTTGAGAAACTTACAGGAAGAAGTTATTTCTTCATTAGTTCTGTATCTGTTAAATCATGTCTACCTTTCTCCTTTGATGAATTTCTGACTTCTGAGAGCTCCCCAGAATTCACATATGGGGTATACAGTTCAGGATTTTGGAGGTAATGGGAGCAAGAGGAAATAAGATGCATATGAGGAAGGTGGATGGAGGGAAATACCTAATGATTCTGCCATAGTTTGGATGAGTACCCCCCAAAGGCCTGTGTGTTGAAAGTTGGTCCCAAGCCTTCAAGGCTATTGGGAGGTGTGGAACACTTATGAAGTGGGGCCTAGTGGAAGGTCTTTAAGTCATTGGGAGGGTGCCCCTCAAAACTCAAAGCGGGGCTGGGGTTGTAGCTCAGTGGTTAGAGCGCTTGCCTTGCATGTTTGAGGCACTGGGTTCGATCCTCAGCACCACATAAAAAAATAAATAAAATAAAAATATATATATTAAAAAATATACAACTAAAATATATCTATATTTTTTAAAACCTCAAAGCATTGTGGGATACTAGGATGCCAGTCTCATCCTCCTTTTTTTTTTTTTTTTTTTGTGGTACTAGGGATGAAACCAGGGCCTTGCACATGTTAGGCAAGTGGTTTCCTACTGAGCTGCAACCCCAGCTCCTCTACCTGTTTCTTGTTTCCTCCTCTTTCTTTTTCTATCTGGCCATGTGCCCTCCTCTGTCACACTTCCCACCATGCTGTTCTGTGCTGCCACAGGCCCAAAGCGACAGGGCCAATCAGCCAAGGATTGAAACCTCCAAAAATGTGAGCCAAAATAAACCCTTTCTTTTCTATAAGCTGTTACTCTCAGGTGTTTGTTATTTGAACAAATAAAGCTAACACAGATTCCATGCTGCAGATCTCTCACCTTCTGTTTGACCTTTGACCCACTGGTTTATGGCCTTTCTTGCATCCTCAGAGGCATTTTGAAAATCCACACCAGCCAAGTCAGCGCCGTACTTTTCCTGAGTTGAAGCCAAGAATTTCTATTTAAAAAAAAAAAAGAAAAGATGAATCACTCCTACTACATACAGAGAGTGGTTTTCTAAAATCTTGAAAAGCAACAGAAATTGTCCTAAAAGACTACAATTCGTTGTAACATGAATGCTTTTTTAAAAATTGTAGTAAAAAACACATAACATTTAATTTACTATCTTAAGTACCCAGCTGCACCTTAACCATTAAGGGTACAGCAGTATAGTAAGAGAAAGTTTAATACTTACAGTTTTTTTTTTCCAGTACTGGGGATTCCACCCAGGGTTTCACAAGTTCTAGACAAATACTGTCCTACTGAGTCACATCCTTCGTCCTTTTGTGAAATTTTTATTTTGAAAAATAAAAGTTGCCCAGAGTGGCCTCAAACTTACAATCCTGCTGCCTCAGTCTCCCAAGGAGCTGAGATTACAGGTATTAGCCACTGACCCTTATACTTCGGGTTTTACATCAGCATAACAATTCTTTTCAAACACTGGACTAATGTTGCCATAAATAAGCGAATACTGATTGTACTAAGAAGTGAATCATGGGATTCGCTCCCGCTTTAATCAAACATCCAGAGTGATCTCTTCATTGCAAAGGCTATAATACAAAACCACCACATTAGGTAATGGGAGTGCTGTTTGCCGTGTTTTCATTCCGTATTGTTTGTATAAACGTCAGTAAATATTAAAACTGACTCGATTGTGCTGGAAAAAATCTGCACTGTCTGGTGGAGTTTTAGAATATGAAGTACAAAGTACTTACCGGGAGGAAGTTGTAGGTTTTCTCTCCATATAACCTATTTGCAAGTTTCAGGATATAGGAGGCTCCATGTTTGTTCATTTCTGCATTCAGGCTCTGAAATCTTGAATGAATGTCCTCAACCATATCAAAATGAAAAGCCTAAAATAAAGAAAACATTCTTTCTGCCACCATTTGTTTTGAAATTATAAAGTGATTTTATGGTGTTTGCTTCCATCAAACTAAATTTCTGTTTTTATCCCCAATTATTGATGATACCTAACCCAATACTTTATTAACTTGGCATAGGAGAACAAAACATAGGGAATCCAAAATTTGTGACTTGGTGAGGTCTAACTACATTAAAAACAACTTTTACATCCATTTTTGTTAGTTAAGGTTCCACAAATGTGAATGGTTAATACATTAAATATTTACATGTCTGCTTTTTTTTCCCCAAAGAAAGTTCTAAATGGAATGTTTATAGTTTTAATATTCATATTTTACTAAAAGTTCTCAGGAATACCCAGTAAAGATAAGAATCGTCCTTTGTGTCAGACTACAAAAATGTTACAAATTGAGACCTTTTCCTTTGATGAACCTATTAGCATCCATAATTCACTTATTTAAAAATTACTTTTCAAAAGTTAACATTCTGGCAGAAGTTTAATTCCCTGTGGGTCAGTTACAAATCAAGAGACCTTTATGGTTTTATGAGGCCTGGGCTGGTTCCTCATTTGAAGAAGACACAAAGAACAAACCACACGGCATCCAAAGTCCACATTACTCTCCAAGATCTGTGGTGTTTGCTTTGTTGCTAAAGATCCATCTGTTTCAGTGAAAGTGGGAACAGAAAACCTTAAGACTATTCCTCGCTGAGTTTATAAAGTCCCTGGGAGGTCTCAGAATAGGAGCTGATAGAACCCTGCAAAAAAACAACTAATGGCATTACAGGTTTTGTAAAAGGGTGAATTTTTACAAAACCTTAAGATGCTTTCAGATCTGCAGTGGCGCATATCGAAGCCCTGTAGGTGAAGCATTGGATTGAACCCAGGGCTACACCTTCCTGAAAACAGGTGCAGTGTGGCAAGTGTCTTAGAAAATTCTCCACTTTTACCACTCCTCTCTAGGTCTTGAGGGGACATGAAGTATGAACACCCCCTCCGTACCCATTAAGAAAGGCAAGGAAGAGAGCCACCCCTGCCTCTTTTCTTGCCGAAAGAGTGACCTGCCATATCACTAGAGGCTTGGTCCTGCCCCTAAAGCTACTGGGCTTCCCAGTTCCCTTTTTCCTTCAGGGCCCTTCTGCTATGCCACCAACCCACAGAGAAAGACACAGGGGTAAGCCCTGGGAATTCGGGATCACAGAGTTGTCTTTTTTCCTGTCCCTACAAAAAGGCAACACTACCAACTTCTTCCCTGTAGTGCATTCCTCATGTTTCATTACTCTCATGCTCAAAGATGATACTATATAACAAGTAGTATTTATGAATAGCCAGTCATCACATGCAAAGCAAAAACTAGAAACTGCTAGCTCAGGGGAGATGAAAGGACTTACAGGAAATGTGTCAAAGATGTATTCCCTGGAATAGAAGTACCACCCAGCAGGGACTGTTGTTGGCTTTGTTCACTCCTATATCTTTAGGAAAACAGAAATATGTGCCTGGCACATAATAGGTGCTCAGTAAAGATGATGAATGAAAGCTTGCAGGCAGATGGACAGTTTGGGTGGTTTTTCTCAAAGTCTAAACCTCATTATGGAGAGCTGTTGAACACAGTCCAACCCACAATTTTAAAAACACACTGCAAGAGCTCAAAGGTGCAACTGTTCAGCACAGACTGTAGCAGGGAGACAGCAGGGAGAGCAGGCCATTTTTCTTTCTGCTGACCTTGGAGAGCTGTGCTGCAGTATTGCCTCTGGTTCCCAGGAACACCATGCCCATCGCAGATGAAATGCTGAAGGGCGAGATGAAGATGTTTCCGGTAGGATTATTTTCATTCAAGGCCAGGAACAGGTCCAAGGCGAAAAGAGTGTTTGCTGTGCTCAGTTGCTCCATGGTGAAGCCTTTAAGACAGAACAGAGGCCCCACATTGTTCCCAACACACAACAGCAAATAAGGCCACCTCCTTTCCTAGTATCTTCCTCTATTTGTGCCAACCATCCCTTAATAGTTTGCAACCTGGACTTTGGTCCCTTTTCCCCGCCCTCTTCCTTTCCCCAAGAGGACTTGAACACTCTGCCATGCACAGGAAGGTGGAGTCTGACTTCGGCAGAAGCACAGGATCAGCACCAAAGTGTCCTAACCTGCTCTGACCTTGTAGACAAGTGAGTCTGACAAGCCGCCCAGGTCCACTCAGTGACCTTGAACTGACCACCAGCCCTGGGTTCTTCCTACCTACTAAGTTTGAGAGCATATACATTTCTGTCTCTTTGGTTCAAGTCCCTTGTTCATTTGGGCAATAAATCATTGACTACATTCCCCTGAAAGAACATTTCTATTAGAAAAATCATAGCAACCTACCACGCATTAAAACAAAACTCTGGCAAAGATATAAATAATAATATAATTATTCTCATTTTTGATATTCAGTAGCAAATAAGAGGTCAAGTGTCCCAGAGCTGGTGTAGGATATGAGGATTTGAGAATCTAACACAGTCAGGGTCAGTGGGCAGAGTAGGGGAGTGGGGACAAGCGTCCTCCATTCCTATCAGAGATAAGGCGCTATCTGCTATAGGAAGGCCCTGGTGGGAAATTCCAGCTTGGCTGCCCACCTGTCCATCTGGATCTTAACTCTCAGAGCCTTTGTTTACCCAAGTACAGGCAAAGAAGAACCCTGCTGGCTGCTTAGCCTGAGTGCCAAGTCCAATTCTCACTGCTGCCTACAAGCAACTTCTGGAATCGCAAGGCCCCCCTCCTCTCCCTGCCTGCAACTAGTGACCAAGCCCTGGAACTGCCGGGAAACCGTCACACACAGCGCGGAAAGGTAGAAAACATTGTGATCTCGGCTTTCAGTCGTGCATCTGACCGGGAAAACACTGTTCTCTCTCCCTTCTTTTCAAGCCATCCCGGCAGGGTGCCCCATTGCGGTCGCAGTGTGGCGCTGGGGATCCCGAGTGGTCACCACGGTGGGGAGCCCGGCGGGCACCGGAGGCCATGGTAGGCGACGCAGGGAACTGTTGGAGCTGATGAGCGCGGAGGGCTCAGGTGGGCCTGGGTGGGGAAGCTGGGCGCACCGCTAGGCTGGGTCTGGCTCTCCCGCCCACGCCACCTACCTGCAGCGCCACCCGCCCGGCCTTACCAGCAGCGCGGCGTCCGGGCTCCGGGCTGGATGAGTCGTGCGGGAGGGAAGTGCTCACGCCCGCTGCAGCCCTTATAGTATGCGGAAGGGGAGTGTCAGCGTGGCCCGGCAGGCCACGGGCGGAGCAGCGGCGCTTTCCGGGGTGACAGCCCTGAGTCCAGGCTTCCAGGATTTGATAAGGGCAGAAGTTTGAATGGGATCTACGCAGTGCCTCTTCAGGGAATCAGCACTTCTCTCACATCTAGGCAGGTCCCAAATCTCTAGCAGATCAGTAATTTTTTTTTTTTTAAACTAAGGTATGAATGACTGAGACGATATAACATGTCAGTTCTTACAGGGCAAACTATTCCCTTTTGAATCCCATCTGTGGACTCCAAATGCTAGGGAATGTTTGGAGGGTGGGAAAGAAGAGGAATTTGGGGCCTCTCGCTTAGGAGAAAGAGAGGCCTCCAGGATAGGATTAAAAAATTAGTTCCAAACAATGTCTTCCATGTCACTGTTTTTCGGGTGCCAAAAGCTGGTTCAGCCTCTAAATATCCCCTGGCAGGATGACTACCATCTTACAGCTGTTTGAATAACATTATAATAAAATTTTTAATAACCCCCTATATCAAATTAGAATAAGTAAGGTTGAATTGTTTTTAACTTTTTGTGTTGGGGGGGTTGTTTCCCCCTTTAAATGTCTGGATATGTAACTTCACCAAAATTTGCAGTGCTTGAGGGTATGAAATAATTCTGTGCTCATGAAACCTCTGTTTTCTTGCAAATCTCATCATGAAGAAAAATCGTATTTGCTTTGTTAGCATGGCTCATACCATGTGAATGGGCTGGTGAACTTTTTCAACTCTGAGAATTCTTTCTAAAAGGAACAAAAAAGATTCCTGGAAAAGGTGATTTAAAAAGTACCATAGCTTGAAAAAAAAAAAAGGCAAGAAAGAGTCTAATCATCCAGATTGTATATTGTTTTACATTTTATTAAAATAAATTATGCTGGCCTGGCTGGGAACCTTGGCATTTTTCCCACAGACTGGAGAACCACCTCAATATCAGAAAGTCAGGAATGAAAGGATTTTTTAAAAAACCAAGACACATAAACTAAGGAAAATGTTGCTCTGATTTTTTTCTTTTGACATTGTGCAGTCTATATCAAATAAAAATGAAACCATCTCCTAAATCAATATATGTATTGTTCGTTTGAGGTGAAATTGATCTTCATACATCAGTTAATACATGTACTGTTATCGTTGGGATCTGAAGTGTCCCCAAAGTCTTCTGTGTTGAAAACTTGTTCCCCAGAACAGCATCGTTCAGAGGAGGGACTTGTAGGAAGTGGTTGAACCACGAGGGTTCTGACCTCATCAGTGGATAAAACCATTGGCAGATTAATAATTTGATAACACTGTTGGGAAGTGGTGGAAGCTGTAGAAGGTGGAATCTAATCAGAGGCAATGAGTCCTCTGGGTCATGTCCTCTTCCTCTGCTTCCTGGCTGCTATGATACACCCTTCAGCTATGTTTCTTCCTTGGATCTGGCTGACCATGGATTGAAACCTCTGAAACTGTGTGGGGGGTAGGGGGTGGGGGAAAATTTATTTCCCCTCCTTTAAGTTGTTCTTGTCAGGAATTTTGGGTCACAGCAATAACAAGCTAACACATGTACTAAGGTTGAGTCAAAAGTAACTATTCTGTAATTTGTTAGTCCCACAGTCTAGGTCTCATCCGTACAAACTTGACATGTCTGATTAATGTTGTTCACCCCAACTAGGAGGATCGGGTACCCCTGGTAGCACTGGAGGGACTGTAGCACCCTGGCATTCCTTGGTCCCATTTCCCACCCAGTAAGATCCCATAGAGAAGGCATCCACGGCTTCCAGGTGAGAGGCAGGGGCCCTGTCTGGGTCACTGCGGCAGCCTGAACCATGAACCACCCCCAGGATGTGCACTCTAAAGAAGAAAATAAGGAGTGGTGGGGAACACCTAGGTTCACCAGGCGGCTGCCCCGCCCGCACACTTCCACCTCCACGAGCTCTGTGTCTCCCAGCATGATCTTCATGGCTGGGTTTCCCTTGCCCTGGAGTGCTGGTTCAGTGTCCTGTTGTCCTAGTCAGACAGTACCACCCTCTAGTCAGCTATCTTCATGTCCTGTCTTCAGTGGCTGTGAGTCAGCTGTTCCATCCTTCCATCAACCTGCAGATGGCAGGCGCATAGAGAGCCCATTTCATTTCACACGGGTGCACCCTTTGCTGGGGCAGTAAAGGATGGTTCTTGATTCCAGTGAGTTTCCTTGAGCTATCTAAACACATGACACAAGCTCTTCTCAAGGGTGGCCATAGTAGTCCCACGTCCATATGAGTGACATACATGTAACTTTCAGGTAGCAGACTGTTGCCATAGTCCTTGTTACCACAGTGGGGGGTCCTTTGATATCCAGTCACTCAGTAGCCCTTTTCCCATCAAGATGGCTTGGCTGCTGGCAATGGCTCCTGAGGTGGTGGCAATGGAGCTAGACGTGGTGGTAGAGGTGGCCTGTGTAGCCATCAGCATTGCAGGCAGTTCGGCCCATTGAATAGAATATTTATGTCCAGTCTCAGTCAAAAGATGGCCATCTAGTGGCCAGACAGCAACCACAGCCAGGTGAATCCCATCTGCTCATAGTTTCACAGAGCTGTCTCTAAACCATACCACACCTTTAAATCTTGGACCCTTGGGAACTGCATGATGAGCCATGGTATCTCCTATGGGTCACTTGGTTCTTTCTGATCAGCTGGCCATTTTTTGATGGAGCTTATTGGTCCCTTGGTGTTTTTCCTGGGCCTGATCTTGAATGTACTATTTCTCTTTGATAGTTGAATTCTGTAACATTTGTCTATTTTAATCCATTTGTACTACTATATCAAAACGCCTCCAACTAGAAAGTTTATAAACAACAGAGATTTATTTTTCACGGTTCTGGAGACTGGAAGATCAAGGCATGAGCAGGTTTGGTGTCTGGTGAGGGCTGCTCTCTGCTTCCAAGATGGCACCTTGTTTTTGTGTCCTCAGTGGTGGGAGGCAGAAGGGCAAAAGGGGACTGAATGATATTTGATGACTCTTTTTTAACCCACAATTTTTTATTGGTGCACTATGGTTGTATATATAAATGGAATTTGTTGTTACATATTTGTAAATGTACATAACATACAATATATCAATATAATTTGGTCAATATCCCTTCCCAGCACTTTCTCCCTCTTCACCTCCATCCCTTGGTCCCTTTCCTCTACTGATCTCCTTTTGATTTTCTTGACATCTTTCCCCATCTTTCTTTCCCTTTTCCTCTCTAACTTCTGCAAATGAAAGAAAACCTAAGAACTTTCACCTTCTGATTTGACTTATTTGCCTAACATAAGGTTCTCTAGTTCTGTCCATTTTCCTGCAAATGACATACTTTCATTTTTCTTTATGGCTGAATAAAATTCCTTTGTGTGTATATATTCCACATTTTCTTTACCCATTCATTCGTTGATACCTCCTTCATAAGAGTTCTAATCCCATTCACAAGGGAGCAGCCCTCAGGACCTAACCACTCCCTAAAAACCCCATCTCTTAATACTTAAACCCCCATCTCTCAATACATTGGGGATTAAGTTTCAACATGAATTTTGGAGGGAATACACACATTCAAACAATGGCATCCCACCCCTTACTGCCTGCTCAAAGTTATGCCTGCTCTGATTTAATATGGATTGAATATGTCCTCCAAGGATTCAGGTGTGGAAATATAATCCCCACTGTGAGGTATTAAGAGGGTAGAAACTTCATTCAATTGTGGTGTTTACAGGTGGGGCCTTTGGATATGATTAGGATTAAAAAAAGTCATCTGGATGGAGACTCCATGATTGAATACTGGTGGCTTCATAGGCAAGGGAGAGAGACTAGAAGAGAGACATGGGCACTCCTGTCTCTTGCAATGTGATACCTTATCTGTGTAGGGGTTCTGCCAGCATGAAGGCCATCATTAGATGCAGGACTTTGAACCTCAAGAACTGTGAGCTAAATAAACTTCCTTCCTTCATAAAGTTACCCAGCCCCAGGTATTTTGTTACAGAACCACAAAACAGACCAATATGATATCCTTCTCACCATGCAAAATAATTTTTTCCACCTCAATAGCCCCCAAAGTCCCAATTTGTTCTAGTATCACCTAAATTAGATATGTGCAAGACTCAAAAGTATGCTTCATACAACAAATTATGTACTTTCAAAATACAAGGGTGGGACAGACTTAGGATAGACACTCCCATTCAAAATGGGAGCAACAGGCAAGAAGAAAGGAATAAAAGGTTACACATTAAGTCCAAAACCCAACATCACACACACTACAAATTAAACCTTGTGGTTTGAGAATTATCTCCTATGAGCCCACATTCCACTGTCTGGGCACACTGGCATGGTGATTGGATGCCCAAGGCTCCAGGGGTTTTCACCCCCATCTCTTGAGTAGGTGCAGTCCATCTAGTGTCTGTGGTTTCCCCAGGATGCCATTGTATGTTGGTTGCTCTGCAGTTCTGGGGTCTTGGGGGTGACCCTGCCTCTCAGTTTCACTAAACATTGCCCCAGTGGAGATTCTCTGCAGTGGTCCCCATTCTGTGGCTCCAGTAGGGCTCAGTGGAGACTTTGGTAGCCCCACCTCTGTGGCAGTTTGTTGCCTAGGACTCAAGGCTCTCCAAGTATCCTTTGAAAAGCAGGTGGAAGCCTCTATAGCTCATGCCTGCTGCTTTCCTGCGGAGGTTGAACCACCTGGATGCCGTCAAGTTTACAGGTTGGCCTGGTTTCCCTTGAAACCATTATGCCCTCAGTACCCTGGTGGTCTGGGCCTGTGAAGGGAGTGGTCGCACCCACAATCTCTAGATGTCTTTGGGGTCAGTCTAGTACTGTCTTGATGAATAGCACCTGGCTCTCTTCTAATCACACTAATCTCTATCAAGTGTTAGTGTTCTCTCCCAAGCACGCCTTTTCATTCTTCTTTACATAGCCAGGCTGAAAATTTTCCAAATCCATCAAGTTTACTTTGCTTTTGATTATAAATTCTATCTTTAATTTGTTGCCCTCATCTTACATTTTACTATAAGAAATGGAAGACTTTCAACATTTCACTCTGAGGTTTCTTCTACCAAATATCCCAGTTTATTGCTTTTAAGTTCTGCCATCCACAAAATGCTAGGGTGTGGACGTAATTTTGCCAAGTTCTTTGCCACTTTATAGCAAGGATGGCCTTTCCTCCAGTTTGCAATACCTTGTTCTTCATTTCCATCTAAGTTATGATTGGAGTTGCCTTTATGGTCCATATTTCTACCAATGTTCTGATCACAACCACTTAAGTAATTACTGAGGAGACTTAGGCTCTCACTTCAGCTTTCCTCTTCTGAGCCCTTCCCAGAATCATCCTTAATGCTCCATTCACAGCAACCTGACTTTTTCTAGCACATACCTCCAAACTCTTTCAGCCTCTACCTGTTGGTCAGCTCCAAAACTGCTGCCACATTTTCAGATGTTTGTTATATAGCAACGATCCACATTTGGTACCAGGTTTTAGTCTTTATTTGTGCTGCTATAAGCAAATAGAAGGAAAGTGGTTAATTTGTAAATTCATAAATTTAGTTCTCACAGCTCTGGAGGCTGAAAGTCCAGGATCAAGGCGCCTGCAGGATTGGTATCTGGTGGGAAGCAGGGTTGCTATCTGCTTCCAAGATGGTGCCTTTTTGCTGCATCTTTCGGAGGGAGGAACACCTGTCCTCATGTGGCAGAAGAGATAAAGAGACCATGGCACCCCCTCAAAGCCCTTTTTTCTTTTTTTTTTTTTTTTTATAAAATCACTTTTTATTTTATTTTATTTTTTTTATTGTAAACAAATGGGATACATGTTGTTTCTCTGTTTGTACATGGCGTAAGGCATACCATTTGTGTAATCATAAATTTACATTGGGTAATGTTGTTTGATTCATTCTGTTATTTGTTCCCTTCCCCCCCACCCCTCCCACTCCTCTTTTCCCACTATACAGTCCTTCCTTCCTCCATTCTTGCCCCCCTCCCTAACCCTAACTCTAACCCTAACACTAACCCCTCCCACCCCCCATTATGTGTCATCATCCACTTATAAGCGAAATCATTCATCCTTTGGTTTTTTGACATTGGCTTATCTCACTTAGCATGATATTCTCCAATTTCATCCATTTGCCTGAAAATGCCATAATTTTACCATTCTTTATGGCAGAGTAATATTCCATTGTATATATATGCCACAATTTCTTTATCCATTCATCAATTGAAGGACATCTAGGTTGGTTCCACAATCTGGCTATTGTGAACTGAGCAGCTATGAACATTGATGTGGCTGTATCTCTGTAATATGCTGATTTTAAGTCCTTTGGGTATAGGCCAAGGAGTGGGATAGCTGGGTCAAATGGTGGTTCCATTCCAAGTTTTCTAAGGAGTCTCCACACTGCTTTCCAGAATGGCTGCACTAATTTGCAGCCCCACCAGCAATGTATGAGCGTACCTTTCTCCCCACATCCTCTCCAACACCTGTTGTTGCTTGTATTCTTGATAATCGCCATTCTAATTGGGGTGAGATGGAATCTTAGGGTGGTTTTGATTTGCATTTCTCTTATTACTAGAGATGTTGAACATTTTTCCATATGTTTGTTGATTGCTTGTAGATCTTCTTCTGTGAAGTGTCTATTCATTTCCTTAGCCCATTTGTCAATTGGATTATTTGCATTCTTGGTGTAGATTTTTTTGAGTTCTTTATAGATTCTGGAGATTAGTGCTCTATCTGAAGTATGATTGGCAAAGATTTTCTCCCACTCTGTAGGCTCTTTCTTTGCATTGCTGATAGTTTCCTTTGCTGAGAGGAAGCTCTTTAGTTTGAATCTATCCCAGTTATTGATTCTTGCTTTTATTTCTTGTGCTATGGGAGTCCTGTTGAGGAAGTCTGGTCCTAAGCTGACATGTTGAAGCTCTGGACCTACTTTTTCTTCTATAAGATGCAAGGTCTCTGGTCTGATTCCGAGGTCCTTAATCCATTTTGAGTTTAGTTTCGTGCATGGTGAGAGATATGGGTTTAGTTTCATTCTGTTGCATATGGATTTCCAATTCTCCCAGCACCATTTGTTGAAGAGGCTATCTTTTCTCCATTGCATATTTTTGGCCCCTTTGTCTAGTATGAGAAAATTGTATTTATTTGGGTTTGTGTCCATGTCCTCTATTCTGTACCATTGATCCACCTTTCTATTTTGGTACCAATACCATGCCGTTTTTGTTACTGTTGCTTTGTAGGAGAGTTGAAGATCTGGTATTGCGATACCACCGGCTTCACTCTTTCTGCCAAGGATTGCTTTAGCTATTCTGGGTTTTTTATTCTTCCGGATGAATTTCATAATTGCTTGCTCTATTTCTGTAAGGTACATCATTTGGATTTTAATTGGAATCGCAAAGAATCTGTATAGCACTTTTGGTAGTATGGCCATTTTGACAATATTAATTCTTCCTATCCAAGAACATGGGAGATCTTTCCATCTTCTAAGGTTTTCTTGAATTTCTTTCTTTAGTGTTCTGTAGTTCTCATTGTAGAGGTCTTTCACCTCTTTTGTGAGATTGATTCCCAAGTATTTTATTTTTTTCGATGCTATTGTGAATGGGGTAGTTTTCCTAATTTCTCTTTCTGAAGATTCATCACTTATGTATAAAAATGCCTTAGATTTGTGTGCATTGATCTTATATCCTGCTACTTTACTGAATTCACTTATGAGATCTAAAAATTTTCTGGTGGAATTTCCTGGTTCCTCTAAGTATATAATCATATCATCAGCAAATAGGGATAGTTTGAGTTCTTCTTTTCCTATTCGTATCCCTTTAATTTCTTTGGTCTGTCTAATTGCTCTGGTTAGAGTTTCAAGGATGATATTGAAAAGAAGTGATGAAAGAGGACATCCCTGCCTTGTTCCAGTTTTTAGGGGGAATGCTTTCAGTTTTCACCATTTAGAATGATATTAGCCATGGGCTTAGCATAGATGGCCTTTACAATGTTAAGGAATGTTCCCACTATCCCTATTTTTTCTAGTGTTTTGAGCATGAAGGGATGCTGTATTTTATCAAATGCTTTTTCTGCATATATTGAAATAATCATGTGATTTTTAACTATAAGTCTATTGATATGGTGAATTACATTTATTGATTTCCTGATGTTGAACCAACCTTGCATCCCTGGGATGAAACCCACTTGATCATGGTGCACTATCTTTTTAATGTGTTTTTGTATGCGATTTGCTAAAATTTTGTTGAGAATTTATGTGTAGATGTTCATTAAGGATATTGGTCTGAAATTTTCTTTCCTCGATGTGTCTCTGTCTGGTTTAGGTATCAGGGTAATATTGGCTTCACAGAATGAGTTTGGGAGGGTTCCCTCCTCTTCTATTTTATGGAATACTTTAAGAAGTATTGGAATGAGCTCTTCTTTAAAGGTTTTGTAGAACTTGACTGAGAACCCATCTGGTCCTGGACTTTTCTTTGTTGGTAGGCTTTTGATGACTTCTTCTATTTCATTACTTGAAATTGGTCTATTTAAATTGTGTATGTCCTCCTCGTTCACTTTAGGCAATTCATAGGTCTCTAGAAACCTGTTGATGTCTTCAAAATTTTCTATTTTGTTGGAGTAGAGATTTTCAAAATAGCTTCTAATTATGTTTTGTATTTCAGTCGTGTCTGTTGTGATATTTCCTTGTTCATTCCGAATTTTTGTGATTTGGGTTTTCTCTTGTCTTCTCTTTGTTAGTGTGGCTAAAGGTTTATCAATTTTGTTTATTTTTTCGAAGAACCAACTATTTATTTTGTCAATTTTTTGTATTGTTTCTTTCATTTCAATTTCGTTGATTTCAGCTCTGAGTTTAACTCTTTCCTGTCTTCTACTACTTTTGGTGTTAGTCTGTTCTTCTTTTTCTAGGGCTTTGAGTTGTAGTGTTAGGTCGTTTATTTGTTGAGTTTTACTTCTTTTATTGAATGCACTTCATGAAATAAATTTTCCTCTAAGTACTGCTTTCATAGTGTCCCAGAGATTTTGATATGATGTTTCTTTGTTCTCATTTACCTCTAAGAATTTTTTAATTTCCTTCCTAATATCTTCTGTTATCCATTCATCGTATAATAGCATTTTGTTTAATCTCCAGGTGTTGGAGTAGTTTCTGTTTTTTACTCTTTCATTTATTTCTAACTTCAATCCATTATGATCTGATAGAATACAAGGTAGTGTCTCTATCTTCTTGTATTTGCTAACATTAGCTTTGTGGCATAATATATGGTCTATTTTAGAGAAGGATCCATGTGCTGGCGAGAAGAAAGTGTATTTGCTCTTGGTTGATGGTATATTCTATAAATGTCTGTTAAGTCTAAATTATTTATTGTTTTATTGAGATCTATGGTTTCTTTGTTCAATTTTTGTTTGGAAGATCTGTCCAGTGGTGAGAGAGGCGTGTTAAAATCACCTAGTATTATTGTGTTATGGTCTATTTGGTTTCTAAAATTGAGAAGGATTTGTTTGACATACATGGATGAGCCACTGTTTGGGGCATAGATGTTTATGATTGTTATATCTTGCTGATTTATGCTTCCCTTAAGCAGTATGAAATGTCCTTCTTTATCCCTTCTGACTAACTTTGGTTTGAAGTCCACATTATCTGAAATGAGGATGGATACTCCAGCTTTTTTGCTGAGTCCATGTGCATGGTATGTTTTTCCCCATCCTTTCACCTTTAGTCTATGGGTATCTCTTTCTATGAGGTGAGTCTCCTGCAGGCAACATATTGTTGGATCTTTCTTTTTAATCCAATCTGCCAGTCTATGTCTTTTGATTGATGAATTCAGGCCATTAACATTCATGGTTATTACTGAGATATGATTTGTATTCCCGGTCATTTGGTTCATTTTTAAAATTTTATTTATTTATTTATTTATTTTTGGACACACCTTGGTTCCTCCTTTATTTGACAGTTCCTTTAGGATAATTCCTCCCTTTGCTGATTTGCTTCTTTGTTTTTTATCTCTTCCTCATGGAATATTTTGCTGAGAATGTTTTGTAATGCTGGCTTTTGTTTGTAAATTCTTTTAGCTTTTGTTTATCATGGAATGATTTTATTTCATTGTCAAATTTGAAGGTAAGTTTTGCTGGGTATAAGATTCTTGGTTGGCATCCATTTTCTTTCAGAGCTTGAAAAATGTTGTTCCAGGCCCTTCTAGCTTTTAGGGTCTGGATTGAAATATCTGCTGATATCCGTATTGGTTTCTCCCTGAATGTAATTTGGTTCTTTTCTCTCACAGCCTTTAAAATTCTGTCTTTATTTTGTATGTTAGGTATTTTCATTATAATGTGCCTTGGTGTGGGTCTGTTGTAATTTTGTGTATTTGGAGTCCTATAAGCCTCTTGAACTTGATTTTCCATTTCATTCTTCAGACTTGGGAAATTTTCTGATATTATTTCATTGAATAGATTGTTCATTCCTTTGGTTTGTTTCTCTAAGCCTTCCTCAATCCCAATAATTCTTAAATTTGGCCTTTTCATGATATCCCATAGTTCTTGGAGATTCTGTTCATGATTTCTTACCATCTTCTCTGTTCAACTTTGTTTTCAAGGTTAAATATTTTGTCTTCAATATCTGAGGTTCTGTCTTCCAGGTGTTCTATCCTATTGGTTATGCTTTCTATGGAGTTCTTAATTTGGTTTATTGTTTCCTTCATTTCAAGGATTTCTGTTTGGTTTTTTTTCAATATCTCTAACTCTTTATTGAAATGATCTTTTGCTTCCTGTATTTGCTCTTTTAACTGTCGTTTGGTGCTATCATTCAATGCCTCCATTTGCTCTTTCATCTCATCATTCAATGCCTGCATTTGCTCTTTCGTCTCATTTGCTTCCCTGATCATTTTAATTATGTACATTCTGAACTCCCTTTCTGTTATTTCTTCTGCCATGCTGTCATTGGATTTTATTGATGTAACATCTAGATTTGTTTGGGGCATTTTCTTCCCTTGTTTTCTCATATTGTTCAGGAATCAGTGGGTCATTAAGATATTGCAGATTTCCTCTATTGACTTATAATGTCCCTGAAGATTTCTAGTATATCCCACTTATCCTTCAGTAGCCTGCAGTCTTGGAGGAAGTTGATAATGCGGTGCTCCATAAGGAAGCTGCCTCTCTAGGGTTGGTGACCCTCAGGTGGGGTATATTCCCTGCTAGTGGGCAGAGGTGCCTCCACTTGTTGACCAATGGTCATCCAAAGGAGAACTAGACTGCGGGCTGAGGCAAGGCCTGTTTGAGCCTGTGTCTCTGGTTTTACCGTTCTTGTGGGAAAACCTCACCTGGCAGGGAATACTCACCCGGTGGGGAGGTCTCGCTGGTCAGTTCCCCTCCTAGAGGTTCCCCTCAATCTACAACTACCGCCTGGGCTGGGCTGTCTTCCTCTGCAACGTTCCCAGGGGCCTGGACCTACCTCCCAGGCCTGGGAGCCTCACCCTTCGCAGACAAGTCTCCTTAGGCTGCCTCTCCTCAGAGAATCTGCCCGCAGTCCTGGAAACTTCACTCCTCCCCTAGGCGTGTCTCTGTGCGGCTCTTCCAGCAAGAAGCCGCCTAGCTCCTGGGACCCTGCTCTGTACCTAATCGCCTGGCTATGCAGCCCCTCCTCTGAGCCGCCACCTGGAGCTCCGTACAATAGCTCTGAGACCCAGAGACCCGCCACACACCTCTTCCTCCGGACAGCTGCCCGGTGTTCCGACGCAGTCACTAGGAGTCCAAGCAACTCACTTCATGTCTCCTCCTCCCGCCAACCACCCGTAGCCCTAGGCTGTCACTCTGAGTCCAAGTGACCCGCCCTATTCCTCCTCCTCCTCGGGGTAGTCCCCCGGGTGTTCAGGAGTGGCTACTTGGAGACCAAGCGACCCACCGAGCTCCTCCTCCAGGCAGGCCACCGGTGTTCAGGAGCAGTCGCTTTGAGTCCAAACAACTCACCACTTGCCTCCTCCTCTGGCAACCGCCTGTGGCTCTGATGCAGTCACTCCTAGACCAAGCGACCCGCCGTGCTTCTCCTCTTCCTCTGGGCAACCCCCCAGTGTTCAGAAGCAGTCGCTCTGAGTCCAAACAGCTCGCCACGCAGCTCCTCCTCTGGCAACTGCCTGTTGTTCTGATGCAGTCACTCCTAGACCAAGCGACCCGCCATGTTCCTCCTCTTCCTCCGGGCAACCCCCCAGTGTTCAGAAGCAGTCGCTCTGAGTCCAAACAGCTCGCCACGCAGCTCCTCCTCAGGCAGCCGCCCAGAGCCCCAGTGGTTGCTCCAAGTCCAAGCGCTGTGCTGAGCCGCCTCCTCTACGATGATCCCAGTTGTCCGTGTTTACCGCTCCAGCGGGGGGGAGGGGCGTCTTGCGGGGCAACTCTACTTCACAAAGTTCCCTGCGTTCTGGGGCTACCGCCCCATCCGGGACGCCTCCCAACGGGAGAGACTCACCCGGCAGCTTTGAGTTGGTCCCAAGTCTCTCACTATCTCCTCTTTTGAATCCTGCGTCCTGGAGCAACATGAAATGCAGCCGCCCTCTAGTCCGCCATCTTGAAACACCCCCCCTCAAGCCCTTTTATAAGAACCACGGTTCCACCCTCCTTAAAGGTCCTGCCTCTACCATCACACTGGTGATTAAATTTCAGCATATGAACTTTTAAGGGACATATTCAGATCATGGCACATCTCTTTTGCCACATGCAGCATTCATTCTTTCTGATTTTTCCACCATGTTACCATAAGAAAACACCCTCACCAGATACTGAATCTTCTAGGGCCCTTCTTAAGAAGATAATTTGTCCTTATCCCTCTCATTCAGGAGAAATGTGTGGGCACTGCCAAATTACTACCCCACCCATCCCACCCCAAAGTCTTCATGACCCATCTTGTTCTGTAGTAATATGAAGAAGTATCCATCTCTAAGGGGTTTTCTTTATTATCCCCTGCCTTGAATTGCAGTGGTCTCCCTTATCCATGCACAAAAAGTTCCAAGACCCCCAGGGGAGTGTGCCTGAAACTGCAGATACCACCAAACCCAATATAAGCACTGTGGATCTGATAACAGAGATGACCATGAAGTGACTAAGAAGTGAGCAGTGTATACATCATGGGTACACAGGACAAGGGGTGTTTCATGTCCTGGCAGGGCAGAGTAGGATGGTGTGTTCACACAACACTCAGCATGGCCACAATTAACAAGTTATGACTGGTGCAGTTCTGGAACTTTCCATTTAATATTTTCAGACCATAATTGACCATAGGTAACTAAAACCATAATACTGTCATTCTGAATTATTTTTCCTATTCCCAGATCATGAAGATGCAAGTGCTTTACTTATCTGATTCTTCAAACAAACTCAGAACGCTTACAAACATTTTGAAAGACTTTTCTTTACTCTTCAAAGCCATTTTCAGATAGCTAGGAACAGAAATGGGTACAAAACCCTCTCAGGGTTTCTTTTATAACTTTTACTTTCTGCCAAACAGTGCAACATTTCAGGTGTGCAACATAGTTTTGTCCTCCAGGAGGCAGAATTTCACTATATAATAACAAACATAACTCTCACTGTATAATAGAAACCACCCACTTCTGGTGAGATGTCTAAATGCCCGGACATTCCGGAGATTTTTCATCTTTGATCAAGCTCAGCTCCTTTCCTTACTAGTTGAAATTCTATAATTTAACTTTTCTCTTACAAATATGCAGGTAAATAGCCTGGACTTTCCTCTAACCTCAACTTTCTCCTTCCCCTCTCCTCTCCTAGGCTTCCTTTACAGTAACTCAATTCAGAAATGCTTACTTTCCTTGGGGTCTCTGTTTCTCTCTTTTCTCTTCCTGGAAATGAATTCCTTCTTCTAATCTTGTGCCTCTTCTTTGAGTTCTTCCCTGGCTTCTGGGCTTCCCTCAGCCCAAGTTAATTCCTGTTAGCTCTGTAGGGCAGTCACCATCAGAAATTGTCAATCTCCTTCCATAGGACATCAGGAGAATAGGGCTCTGACCCAGCTGTCACTGCTACATCCCAGTATCTAGAACAATACTTGGTACCTGAAAGATGTTTAATAAATTTTGTTGAACAAATAAATGAAGATTTTTTAACCCTAGGACAAACTGAGCCATGTGGATGGACGACATGATGTTGCTTAGAAAAGTTTCTTGACAAAGGGTAAGAGGGAGAGAAAGCTTTTCAAAATGAATGAATAGAATAACTAATTTTTTAAAACAAATCCATGCATTATAGTTACATATAATAGTGGCATTCAATGTGACATTCATATATGTACATCACATAATTTGTTCCATTTTATTCCCCAGTATTTCTCCTTGCCTTCCTGTTTCCCTATCCCTGATCTACTCTTCTGTTCTCCTATTTTCATGAGACCCCATTTTTAAAGTTCCTTATTTCTCTCTAGAAAATATTTGAAAGTGGAACTGAAGTTCAAGGAGGAGGAGTTTAGATCTCAGTACAATTAACTATAATGTACAATTTTAAAAATGACATTCATGACTTAACCATGGTGTAAAGCATCTGCTTTTGGAATTCAGAACTGAGAAAAGAGGCATTTACCAAAGCCTTTTAGAACAAAATAAACAAGGACAGGATGATATTATAGTAAGGAATGTTAGTCTGCAATAGAAATGACCCAAGCATGACTCACTTGGGAAGGCAATCTCTCAAGGTTTGCCATGGGGTTCTGCCTTTGGTGTGGGCCTGCCTTATTTTGGAACAACCAAGTTCAATAGAGGAATAGAAAGGCACAAAGAATACATCTGCAAATGATGCAAGCCATTGCCAGAATCAAGATTCAAAAGAACTCCATTAGCTGATGTGTGAAGAGATATAATAAAGAGAATGTGAATATTTAAAATTTAAGTTTAAAATCAGTTTTGCAAATGCCAGAATTAGAAGGCTTATTTTAGTAGTGGTCCATGAGAAAAGAATTCTAAGAGTCTAACTGACCACAAACTTAATATTCACCAATATAATCCTTTTTTTAATTGTTATATGATAGTTATACATAATGATGGGATTTGCTGTTACATATTCATACATGCACACATTATAACAATATAGTGTTGGTCAACATCACTCTCCAGTGCTTCCCCCTTCCTCCCCACTTTCCTACCTTGTTCCTTCCTCTGCTGATCTCACTTTGATTTTCATGAAATCTCCTACCCACACACACACATGCCCTTTCTTTTACTTTTTTCTCTCCGGCTTCCACATTTGAAAGAAAACGTATGACCCTTGGTCTTCTGAGTTTGGCTAATTTCACTTAACATAATGGTCTCTGGTTTCATCTATTTTCCTGTGAATGTCATAATTTCATTTTTCTTTATAGCTGAATAAAACTCCACTGTGTATATATACCACATTTTCTTTAACCAGGACACCTAGGCTGGTTCCATAGTTTGGCTATTGTGAATTGTGCTGCTGTAAACATGAATATGCACATATCCCTGTAGTATGACTTTAATTCTTTAGGATAAATACTGAGTAGTATAGCTGGCTCATGGTTTAAGGAACCTCCATACTAATTTCCATAGTGATTGTACTAATTAACAATCCCACCAGTTGTATAAAAGTGTTCCTTGTTCTCCGCATTCTCTCTAGCATTTATTATCTTTTTTATATATACTAATAAAAATTGTATTTAGTTAGAAGCATTCAGAATGTAACAAAACAGCTGCAACTTTTTTTTTTTTTTTTGCAGTTACAGAGTGATATCCAGGTAACAGAACAACAATTATTTCATGTAAGCTGCATCAGAGACAACCGAAGATGGAAAAACTACCATTCCCATGTATAACTAATTTGTGCTGTGCACCAATAAGAACCTGCTTTAAATGCCAATTTACAACCCCCATACAAGGTTAGTGGCTATTCATAGATACCAGGAGAGGGCTATCTAAAGACACATTCAGTAGTGTATTAAGTATAAAAAAAAGACACTGTAAAGTTTAAAAACAAATCCTACACAGACTTACATTTCATTTTTTTCTTTAAAAGGAGTGAGTTGTGTACCAGGGTTTTAAATGCTTTATAGATAAGAAAAAAAAAACTGCATTAAAACCAACTTATTCATTATCATTGTCTTCTTCTACATTGTCATCTTCTTTTTACTCCTCCTCATCTTCATCCTCTTCCTTATTTTTCTTGTTTTTTTTCAGTCTTGACAACTCCCTCTTTTGCAGTATCAGCTTTTCCTTTAGCTTGGTCAGCAGCAATATTCTTTTCACAATTTTTTCCTTCAGCTTAGCAGCTTTCCTTTCCTAAGGCTGCTTATCATCTGCAGCTGTGTCATTCCACATGGTTCCCAGTTTCTTTGCAACATTACCCAAGGAACAGTTCACAGGATGTTCTCCTTTGATTTTCGGGCAATACTCAGAACAGAACAAGAAGGTTGACGGAGGCCTCTTGGGCGCATTGGGATTCTTGACCTTTTTGTTCCCCTTTAGGAGGGAGATAGGTTTTCATTTCTCTTTCATAACTGGCCTTGTCTGCCTTTGCCCTGTCTTCAAATTTTCCTTTCTCTTTAGCAGACATGGTCTTCCTCCTCTCTGAGTCCTTCTTAGAAAACTCTGAGAAGTTACTGGAGCATTTGGGTGCTTCCTCTTGTGCTCCTCCCAGAGAATTTACACAAAGAATGCATATGATGGCATTTTTGCCTCTTGGCTTCTCAGGATCTCCTTTGCCCACATTTGGCTATTTTGCCTTGGTAAGGCACAGAGTCCCCAGTGCCCCTCTGGCTCTCTCTTGCCCCGGTGCCGTCTCTGTAGAGATCAGTGTACTGCAATGACTGTGAGAGCAGGAGCCAGACACAGCCTCCTCACTCTCTGCTCTGTAACTCCTTTGTATTCTTGATGGCCGCCATTCTGACTGGTATAGGATGAAATCTCAGTGTAGATTTGATCTGCATTTCCCTAATTGCTAATGATGTTGAAGATTTTTTTGTTGATCATTTGCATTTCTTCTTTTGAGAAGTGTCTGTTTAATTCATTTGCCCTTTTATTAATTTCACCAATACAATTCTGAAGGTCTTAAGTACTGACAGAAACATAGCATTCACATACCCCCACAGACCCTAAGGGTGGAGTTAGGATTTCACTGCCCCTTGCCCTGACATGGTCTGTTTAGAGGATGACTTTCAAATGTGCGTGCCACCGTCAGAGAAAGAGAAGGATGATGTTCTGTGAAGAATTTTGGAAGGAACTGGATTGGTTTAATTCAAAGAGAATAAGACTCTGACAGGGGCAGATAGGAAACTACTAGAGGACCTACATGATTAAATACTGGAATTTAAAGGCAGCACCAACCTAAATAACAATCAGAGATAATTTCCAAAGAGTTTTTTGTTTATTTGTTTCTTTCCAGTACTGAGGATTGAACCTCGGGCCCCATACATGCTAGGCCAGAACCCTACCACTGAGCTACTTGCCCCAACCCTAAGAATATTTATTTGGGCCTAGTAGAGCATTGCCATGGGAATACACAATGTCACAGTAACTACACACCTAGTTACTATGAGGTCGAGGCAAGGGGAAGTTTTGAAAGACAAAAATGAGGGGGATTATATGAGATATTATGAAACGATAATCCTTGGCCACGATTAATAACAAAGGTGACATCAGTCTGAGTTTGAACAGATAGTTTCTGGGCAGAAGTCCTTCCAAAAGTACTTTTGTATAAGGTTACAGTGACCTTTTTGGTCTGTCAGTCTTTTGTAAATAGTTACTATAGGTAAGGAATAGTTACTATAGGTACTATAGGGTGGGAACACTTCCTTCAAAACTTCAAATATTTATTTATTTATTTATTTATTTATTTATTTATTTATTTATTTATTTCTTAGGGTTGGCACCAGTGACTGACTCCATTTTGTTACTGATGACTTTTCCAGAAGCCTCCTTGGCAAGAGGACCAGCTCTGTTTCTGACTGGCTGATTTCTCATAGCCTCAAAGCTCTATCAACCTAGATAAGGCAGGGAGCTGTGGCTGGAGCTCTGCCTAGCACATGGCACATACACAGCAAGTGGCTGTCATCAGTGGCAGTTAGGGGACCACAGACTGCCTAGGTGTGTTTCAAGTAGGGCAGTAAGAAGCTTGACATGAACAAGTCCCAGGAGCCATGACCTCTAACCCCACCCTCGAGTAACATAGAGCCACTAATGATAGACACTCACCAATGGGACCAGCAAGCCTCTGCCCTTCTGGATGAGAAGCAGCCAGGAAGTATTCATTCCAGCCCCACCTGGGTGGGAGTGGCGGGGACACCTACTCGACCCCCCTTACAGATGACCGCTGATGCTTGGAATGCCATCCCCTGGAGAGCAGGCTCTTTCTTCATAGCTCTGGTGACTGACGCACAGAGGAGACGGAATCAGTGCAACACTGGATTTCTTTTCCCAACCATAAGCAGAGAGCCCTTTATGGAAAAGTGTTGCTTAAGCCAATCTGATAATTTGTTCAGGGATAGTAAAGAGGAAGTTTCCACCTTGGGTCAAGGTATGAACGAGTTAAGACCAAAGTTCTAATTGCTGTTCTTAATTCTAAAGTGCTTTACCACTGAACTACATTATCAACCCCAAAACTTCTGCTTGTTAATGACCAGGACAAGCACCCAGTGTAGATGTAGGCCTCAGAGCACCAGCAGCCTTGGAAGGGCCTTGACACCTGAGCCCAACACCAGAGCTCCCATTTCTCACCCTGAAACACACCAGGGAGATAGCCCTTGAGACCCTTCCCCCACCTCTGCTAACATTTCCTTCATAGAAAAAGCAGAGTGTGCATCTCCTTTCATTTACTTAAGCATTGTCCTCAGCATATTTCTTTATATTCCAACCACGCTTAGAAAAATATCATTTTCGATATTTTTGCATCCCACAGGTCATCTGTGACAAAGAAACTTCCTCCACTGTGGAAGACACCTTGTCATCTGTTATCTTCTAAACTCAACTCAATTCTGACACTAACTACCCAGAATTAGCACAAACCACAGGTGAAGGGCAGGGTTCCATGAGACTGCTTCCACGTCAGACACCAGCAGTATGCCTCAGGGCCTCAAGCCACCCCCTCACTGTCTGAGTAGATGTGAATTTGAGGTTCACATGACCTCCCTTCAAGTTTAATAGTTTGCTAGAATGACCCCCAGAACTCAGGAATGCTCTGTTTAACAGTATACTTTTGTTATAAGGGGTACAACCAAGGAACAGCCCAGTGGGAGAGATGCATAGGGAAGGTCAGGCGCTGAATGGGAAGTTTTGAAGTTTCCAAGCACTCTCTAGGCATGCAACCCTCCAAATACCTTGATGTAGTGACCAATCTAAAAACTTCTGTTAAAAAAAATGATGTGAGAGGCTACTGTTTTGAACTAAGCTTCTATATAAGGTCCCAACAGACCAGACTGAAAATAAAAATGGAGTCACTGATGCTAAAATTCTACATCACCAAATTGAAAATATTATCTGACCTTCTGAGAAATCAGGAGAAGAGAGTTAACAACCTAACTTCCCAACAGTCCAGTTAGACTAAACTTCCCTCTGCTTTAATCCTTATAAGGATTTACACTTTTTATAAAAACCTGGAGTAACCTTATGTTATTAGCCACTTTTCTTTCTATTGATCTGTCTCCCTGTCCCATCTTATAAGCAAAGTAACCTTGAAATAACTGATCTACACTTCAATGTTTGTTTCTGTCTATAAAATAGAACTCTGCTCAGCTCATCAGAATACTTGCTCTATTTAGTGGAATGAAGTATTGTGAGGTTCTAAAATCACAGATAAAGGCAATTGAGATCTTTAATTGATCTCGCTGTGTTGCTTAGAGCCCTGATAAGTTCTGAGGCTGGCTTTGAACTCAGGCTCCGGAGTGTGCTGGGATTACAGGTCTGTGCCACTGCATTGGCACCTTCTTGTTTCGACACTCCCTAGCCTTGTTATTCAAGACTCTCAGCCTGTAGGTAAAATTGATTAAATCATTGACCATGTGACTACACCTGGTCACCAGTTCCTTTTTCCTCCCCCGAGCCCAAGAGTGAGGCTGAAAGTTCTAACCCTCCAATTCTGATCTTGATCTTTCTGGAATGGCCAGTTTCTCCCCTGAAACTATGTCAGGGTCCACCATGAGTCACCTCATTAGCAAGAGCTCAGGTATGGTCAAAATGGTTTTTTTTGTGAATAACCAAAAACTCTCCTATCACTTAGGAAACCCCAAGAGTTTTTAAAGCTCTGTGCCAGGAACCAGGGACAAAGATCAGCTCTATTTTTTATTCTGCCACACCTACACTGAAGGATAGCTCAATTCTTATAGGCACTGTCATGGATCAGACCATCCCTCCTACCTGGAGCAGCAGAGAAATCATGAAATGCAGATTTGAAATCAGAACATTTTGGGTCCTCAGAGGTCCTCAGCCATTCTCCAGTTCAGCCCATTTCATTTGCCAGATCCCTAGTGAACAGAGTTCAGAGACTCTTGCCTGCATTCTCCCAGTTGGTTAATCACACAGTATATAAACTCCCTCTGCAGTGGATCTTAGTTTCACAACTATGCCCCACATACCACATCACAAATTATTTTTCCGCAGTGTGGTGTCGATCCTTTGTGGTCAAGAAGGCTTGGTTTGAATGCCACCCCGCCAAAATCATCTGTCTGAAACTTAATCCCCAACCCAACAGTATTGAGAAGTGTTTAGGTCATAAGGGTTCCACCCTTATGATGGATTAATGCTGGTCGTTAAAAGGTCTCGAGGCGGTGAGTCTGGCCTCTTGTTTTCTATTGCCCTTCTGCCTACAGCCATGGGATGATGCTAGAAGGCCATCATCAGATATAGCCTCTGAATTTTTCACTTTCCAGCCTCTAGAAGCATGAGGCAAATACACTTCTGTTCATTATAGATTACCCAGTCTATGTTATTGTGTTATAGTAGCATAATATGGACTAAGAGAGAAACATATAAGTTTTATCTCCAAGCTAAACTCTTTCACAACACTATTCCTGGGAGCTTGCCAGTTGTTAAGGGTACACTGTGCGTCCACATTATCCTGGGTATTTCTTTTTTTTTTTTTTTTTAGTTGTGGATGAACAAAATACCTTTATTTTATTTATATATTTTATGCGGTGATGAGGATTAAACCCAGTGCCTCACACGTGCGAGGCAAATGCTCAACCACTGAGCCACAACCCCAACCCAATCCTGGGTGTGTTTCAAACTTAGCTCAACTAATCTTTTAAATAACCCTGAGAAGTGGAAAGACTGTTGAGTTGCTGGTAATTGGAGATGGAGTGGGCCCAAAGGACAAGCTCCAGAAAGCAGGGAGAGTGGGTGCTAACCTGCTTTAAAAGAGGCTGTTTCTCTTACTAAAGGACAGGCTGTTTTGCTAGTACCAGGGTGGGCATGTGTTATGGGGCACAACTTAAGAACAGACCTATCACCACTGAGAAGTCCAAATTTGAGAGTCTATATTAAGCCGGCCAACTGACCATCTCACACAATGCCCCAAAAAATGGCTTTTGGGAGAACAACCCCAAGCACAGGGTTGTAGGGGTTCTTATACCAAAGATTACATTAATCATAAGTGTCTATTGCTATGATTTGAAATTACACATTAACATCATGAGATCATCGACAAAGGAGGGAGTGGGGAGTGGGTCACCTAGGTACAAACTAAAGAATGGTTACTAATAACCACACAATTACTGCTTACATGGCACATTGGTTAGGAGCAATAGAGATCAAAAGAGAGCAATTTTTCATTACGTAGGAATTGTCATTTTATATTATTAAACATGTCACACCTCTGGGCACAGAGGTGGAGTGTTCACAGGTATTCCCACGGGAGAAACTTATTTCTTACATAACATGGAGTCTCAGAGTAAAATGGAGTCTGTTTAGTCAATTCCCTCATAGTCTGGTCTGTAACATTCTCATGGAGCCAGATCTATCAGCCCATCACACACGCAGTGTCGGGAGGCAGATGTGAGGAAGGCTGAGATGTCCAGTGTAGTGAGGCAGGGGGGAATTTGAAGCTGAAAGATAGGCAGAGAGTACAGAGGAGAAAAAAGGAATCAGAGAGACCTAACCTGCCTGGGGAAGAAGTGGGTGAAAAACCAAACATCCCAAGGCACAGCTGCGGGTGTGACCAAGAGGGGTTTAAAAGTTAGGGATGACTGAGCTGCAGTTCCAAGTTGTTGCCTGTAGGGGTGTCCTCTGACTCTCTTCTGTAACCACTCTCCATTCCCTAAGGCTCTCCTGCAGCTCTCTTCTCTGCCTGCTCTGACCTATTAGGTTTTTTGGGTTTTTAAGTAAGTTAGTTTGTTTGCTTGTTTTGGTATGAGGGATTGAACCCAGGAGCACTTAACCACTGAGCCATATCGTTGACCCTTTATTTTTTTTATTTTTTATCTTGAGTAAGGGTCTCTCTAAGTTGCTTTAGGACCTCACTAAGTTGCTGAGGCTGGCTTGGAACTTGTGATCCTCCTGCCTCAGACTCCTGAATCTCTGGGACTACAGGTGTGTGTGCCATAGCGCTTGGCTACTGCCTGGAATTTTTCTTATGGATAGACAGAAGTTTTGGGCCGTTGGGGGAAGACGATACAAGTAAAATGCCATTTCATCACACCATGTCAAAGCACATGCTAGCAACACGGCTAATCACTATTGGAGTTGACCTTGTCACTTGTCTGAGTAAGGGCTTTCAGGTTTCTCCATGTAACTCACTCCCTTCCACTCCCCAGCTTAATTTTGATCACTGATATCACTTTTAGTCAAGGCTCTGAGCATACCAGAGTCCTGAGGACCACTTGACCCTGACACCAGGCAAGAAATGTCATCTATTCACAATTCCTCCAGTGAAAGTCCCACAAATACCCCATAGTTTCATTTCCTCCTCTTCACCCTCGCTAATTAGCAACAGTAGGAGTAAGTCTACTTTCTAAGGCTAAGGAACTTGGAAAGTTTGTGTGAAATGCCAACATTAAATTATCTTGGCATTTCCAAAACATCCAGAAAATTTCCTGTTCAGTTGTAGAAGTGAATCTGCACCTCATTCTACAGAAAACTTCCAAATTAATTATTATTTTAATTGTACAAATTTATGGGTACAGTGTGATAATTTGGTACATGAGTGCAATATGTAATGATAAAATTATGGTAGTTAACATTTCCATCTCTTTCAACATTAAAAAAATATTAACACATAATAACTATATATATTTATGGGGTACAGTGTGATATTTTAAAACGTATATGTGTACTAATCAAATAAATAATTAATGTTTCCATATCCTTGTTATTACTTTGTGTTTGGAATAAATACCTAGTTATTCATAAAGTAGAATATACTATTGTGAAATGTAGTTATCCAACTGAACTCTGAGATACTAGAACTTATTACCTCTCTTTTGCACCCATGAGCTATGCTCCTTCTGACCCCTCACCTCTGCTTGCTCTCACCAACCTCTAGTAATCACTAAACTACATTCAGATCGACTTTTTGCTGCCAATGATAGGACATCGTTCCTTTTTATGACGGAATGGTATTTCATCATGTGTACATGTATTTACCAAATTTTCCTTATCTGATCACCCATTGATGGGCATCTATGTTGATTCCATATCTCAGCTATTGTGAGTAGTGCCTTGGACATTCAGATATCTCTTCGGTAGGTTGATACCATTTCCTTTGGATATATACCCAGAAGCAGGATAGCTAGATCACATAGTAGGCCTATTTTTAGTTTAGTGAGACTCCTCCACACTGTTCTCCATAGTGACTGTACCAACTTACATTCCCACCAACAATATTGTAAGTTTCCTTTTCTCCACATCCTCATCGGCATTTGGTAAGTTCTTTTTGATAATAGCCATTCTAACTAGGGTGAGATGGCAAAGGATTAATATTCAGAATATATAAGAAGCTCAATGATCTCAACAGCAAAACCCTAAATAATCCAATAAAAATGGGTAAAGGATATGAGTAGACACTTATCAAGAAAAGAAATATAAATAACCAACAAATTACCGAGAAAATGTTCAACATCATTTGCCATCAGGGGAATGCAAATCAAAACCACAAGAAGACAATTCTACAGAAATGATAGTGTTGCCGTTCCTGGGTAAAATTGCCTTCTCAATTTCTTCTAATAACCAATGATCTATTGTGTTTGTGTGGGTGTCCTAGAGGTCTAAAATTCTTTATTTTATATTAAGCTCTGTTTGAATAGCCTATGCCTTAAAAGAAAGCAGAACTCAACCAAAACCAAGCAGAAGTCTTGACCAACACTTCTCTCCCAGAAATGCCTACACTGAGGGCCAGTTTCTGTGGTAGTCAGCTTTACTTCCCTGTGACAAACTATCTGGGATAAACAACTTAAAAGGAGGAAAGATTTATTTTGGCTCAGGATTTCAGAGGTTTCAGTTCATGGTCATTTGGCTCCATTGTTTCTGGACCTGTGGCAAGGCAGAATATCCTGATGGGGAGTACATGGCAGAGGACACCACTCACCTCGTGGTGCCCAGGAAGCAGAGAGGGAAAGGGGAAGGAAGTCCCACAGTCCCCTTTAAGGACACATTCCCATGACCTACTTCCTCCTACTAGACCCCACCACCAGTAATACTCTTATCTGGGGACTGAGACTTCAACACATAAGCTTCTGGGGCACCTTCAAGATCCAAATCTTAACAGCCACACATGTCCAAATAAGGACATGTACCCAAGCTAGAGGAGATCCTAGAAGAGACACACACCACCCAGCCACAAGAACCAGAGTTCAGGAAGTTCCTGTGCTCTGAGTGTTCTGTCTGAGGTTAGTTTTTCAGAAGCTTCTGACCCACCAGTTGTACCTTTTATTTTCCTTTTATTATTTTATTATCTACTTCCTTTCTTGTCAAAATGCTTCAAATCTGTTTAAAAGGGTCGGACATCAGAGGCATCTTAGTTTGGGATCTTTATTCAGACAGTCAAGTGAACTGAGGGAAAACATGAATAAAACCCTCTAGACTTGCTACACTTGCTTTCAGTTGACTTTAAAATTCACTAGTTTTAAAGGTCCCACAGTTGAGCCATATATTATCAGTTTCCCACGAGCTTCATTATAGATAACACCTCTGATGTGTAGGTCACAATAACAGTTGCCTCAGTGACTTGTCAGGGACTTGAAGGTCACTTCTGTTGAAACCACTGACGCTTCGCTTGGGCCTACACAGGAGTCCGGTGAGTGACCTTCTGACATGGGAGGGCTGAAAGAGCTTTCAGATCATGCTAGTGCCATCACTTTCTGAACATGCATCCCATGAAGAGCCATGAAGATTAACTGAGCATGCTCAGTCCACTGTTTACCTGACCTCCAATCACCCTTCCCCAGGCCTTAAATCACCTGCTTCTTTATCCCCCAGATGTCCCTAAGCCCTGTCCTGGGGAAGCAGAATTGAGACTTGCTCTCCTGGCTTCAATCTTGGCCTCCTCACAGACTCTCTTTTGAAAAACTCATCATTTTAGGGACTGGCCTATTGCATAGTGGGTAAGACAGGCCTGCCTTGTTGAGGACAGGAAGTTGCATCACAGAAATGGAAGGGTATGGGATTTGATCCTATGCAGGACTTTGTAAAGTTTAAGGTGAGGATGATAAAAGAGGAACATCCAGGGGGTTGGAGACGTACTCATGGGAGAGGAAGATTAGAATAGCAACTGAGCTTCCAAATCTAAAATAGACATTTTATTTCAAAACCCAAATTAACACTCCAACCCGACTCTAATTTCCAGTGTACCCCAGAGCATCCTTAAGTTTCCTAAGGTTGTTTGAGAAGTCATAGCATCCATGAACTAAAAATGCACACATCATTAAGTTCAGAGCTCAGAATTTCAAGTGAAGATCCTTTAATTGGTGTTTCTCCCTATTGTGGGGTTAGGGCTGTACCTTGCTTATTGTGAAGGAAAAGAACAAAAGTACAAGCAAAGTAGCTGGAGGGAATCAGCTCACGAAGAGGAAAACCTTGCATGGTACAGAAAGGTCTCTATCTCGTTGTGCTGGATAAAGAACAGGAACTGGTGACCTACGTTAACGCATTCCATGTGGTTTGTACATTTAGATACTATGACCACAGTTGTCACAGCAGTCATTTCGCACCCTATCTTTGAGTAATTTCAAAGTGTTAGAAGACTTTGTTCTTGGTATATTTTCTTCCGTCTCAAAAATGGGGATGAAACTTGGTCCCAAAAGTTTGAACTCTAACAAAGGGGCCTGAACATTTTAGCTAAAAAAGGAACTAACTGTGTCCTATCAGATTTCAGAAAAATAGCAGCTAATCTTTATGTGGAATGAAAATCCTAAGACATTTCCATGGAAGTTAGGGGCAAGAGTCCATTTCAACTTATTTACACAGATGCTTCTCTTGGAGAGGCCAGGTTGCTGTGGATAAAACACATGATGGCATTTTTTTTGCCATCTGCCAACCTGAAGCACAAAACAAGAAATTCCTTGGAGCATAGAGGCTCTGCCACCAATTCTGATGGAGGCTGGGGCAGAAGACAAGGGAAAGGGAGTAGGCAGTGTCCAAGGATGTTATATACAAAAACAGAATTGAAAAATCTGTGTCTGGGTGTTTTGGCCAGCAGGAGAGAATCACAGGTTCCACACTGGTCTGGGGGAGCAGAAGAGAGGGGCTAGTCCTCTTGCTGGAAGGTAGATGAGGGTGGGCAGGGATGTGGAAGGAGGATCGGCAGTCAGAATCAGGCTGGGAGACCCAGATCATGAAAAAATCAGTAAAGAAAGGGTAAAAATGCTTTTTCAAAAGGTGTTCCCAAGGTTGACCTCAGTCAGTGTCTACCAAAGCAACCCCTGCTTCTTATACTTAAATGATGTTACTTAGGTGTGGGTAGAGTTGGGTAGAGTGGGCCTGTACCTTATTGCTTCTGACCTTTACCCACTTGAGTCCTCTGCAAAGGGTACAGGAAAGGAGTGAGAAGCCAAAGAGACTATATGTGTGCACCCCACCCTCTGTCCCCTCTTCTTCCTCACTAATGACTGGCCCTTCTACCCCATTTTACCACAGGAAAGTTTGTGACCTGCTTACTGAAATGGTACTTGTGGGTGGGAAAGCACCTTTCCATATAGAAATTAAAGTAAGTGGCTGCAGTTTAAAAAAATTGTTTGGCAAGTCGGTGGAATGTTCCTGCTCTTACAGAATGTGTATTCAAGTGGGAAGGAATTCATGTCAACACAGAAATAAGACAAGACAGCACAATTTATGTGAATGGGAGGTGCAGGGTTACCAGGATACAAGGTCAGGGCCCAATCCCGGCAGAGCATAGGTGGGCCTTCCTGAGGAAAGGGCGTTTGAAACATGAACAACACATTTGACCAGAAACTGTTTTCCTGTTTTCATAATCGGGAGGGAAAGAGATTGAAAAGAACACAGAATTAAATTTCACAGGTGGGAGGAGAGATTGCTACTGAGCAGGGAGAAAGGATACGGAAAAGTTCCCTTTTCTTAGGGTTCAGATGTGTTTATGGTCCACAAGACAAAAATAATAGATAACAGGCCTTAAGAGTTTCTATCTATCCTTCTTTTCTTCCCTCATGCCTCCCTCCTTCTTTCTGTCTTTCTTATATTATGCAACTAGAAAAACAGACAATTCTCCTTCAAGGTCTGCCAAAAATAATTGGGTTTCCTTTTGTTTTCTCCAGTTGACTGCTGATGACTTTCTTGTCAAACTCCAGAATCTGTCCCTGAGAGAACGGTACAAGTTCTGACATGAGTTTCCCTTTCCTGTGGCCTTACTTCTGGTTCAGGTTCACCCATGCCCCACTAGCCTCTTTGTTGCTTCCAGATCTTTCCCTGAGCCAGAGCTTCAATTGTTTGCTCAATAAACATATGGAGCATAATTTTGATTAAAATGCTAGGAATTGGGATATGTTCTGGGAAATCAAGAAAGATGGAAATACCGCCCCAGCCTTCAAGGAGGTTAGGGGACTCCTCTGATTATAGATAATGGCCCTGGAATCAAGTACAAATGCATCCTCAACCTGGTTCCTGCCCTTCCCCCTTCATCCCATCTCCACTTCCTCTCTGTATGTGGCTAGCTGGTCCCTTCTGACTATTTTATGGGTTTTTCCTCTACAGTCATAGCTGCTTGAGCTTGTATCTTTGTTATCAAACACCTAAATTTATGCCCCAGCTCTGTTGCTTACTATCTGTATGATTTTAGACAAGTGTCTGGTTTGATCTTAGACAAGTTATTGACCCTTTTGTTCTCAGTTCCTTATTTGTGGTGGTCCCTGTCTTGTCTGTGGCTTCAGGTTATTAAAAAAAAAAGAATACAAAAAGTATAACTAAGTAAAAATTAAATAATCAAGATAACAGGCATTGTAGAGGATGTAGAGAAAAGAAACCACACTCATACACTGTAGGTGAGAATGTAAAATGGCATAGATACTATGGAATAGTACAGCAGTTCCTCCAAAAGTTAAAACTAGAGCTATCATATAATCCAGCAATCCCACTTCTGGGTATATATCTGAGGAAATGAAATCAGTATGTCAAAGAGACATCTGCATGCCCATGTTCATTGTAGCCATTTCCATAGCCAACATATGGAATCGACCCATGTCTATCAACTGGATAAAGAAACTGTGGTTTATATACACAATGGAATACTATTCAACCTTAAAAACAGAAGGGAAATCTGCCTTCACGACAACGTGGATGAACTTGGAGGACATTATGCTAAGTCAAATAAGCCAGGCATAGAAAGACAAATAGTGCATGATCTCACTTAAATGTGGAATCTAAAGTAGTTGAAATCAGAGAAGCCAACAGTAGAACAGTGATTTCCAGGAACTGGGGATTGGGAGAGAAATGGGAAGATGTTGGACAAAAAGTACAAAGTTTCAGTGATGCAGGGTAAATTAGCTTTGAAAATCTAATGTACAGCTTGGTGGCTATGGTTAATAATACTGTATTTGAGATTTGCTGAGAGAGTAGGTCTTTAGTATTCTCACCACACACACACACACACACACGCAATTCTATTTGTCAATTGTACTTCAGTAAACCTAGAGAAAAATCAAATCAATAAATGGATTTGGATTAAGAATGTTTTCTAAATTGGAAACATACTCTACACAACTACTTTATTACTATGCTCTACCTTGTATTAAATATGAACTTGTTTTCTTTCAAAATAGATTGGAAAGTCCTTGCAGAAGGCAACAGTGTTCTAATTATTTTCAGGGTTCCCGTGGTACTCAGCACCTGGGAATACTCATGACATTTGTGTAGAGTTCATCTGAATTAAAGCCTGCATTATGGTTTAGATATGATGTGTCCCCAAAAGTGCATGTATAAGATAATACAAGAAAGTTTAGAGGTGAAATGATTGGGTTATAAGGGCTTTAACCTAATAAGTGCATTAATTCACTTGAATGGATTAACTGGGTGGTTAATCATAGGCAAATATGGGTATGACTGGAGGAAGTGGGCACTAGAGCTGTGCCTTTGGGGTATATATTTTGTCCCTGGTAAGCAGAGTTCTCTGTGCTTCCAGATTGCTATGCCCTGAGCTTCTTCCCTCCACCACACCTGTCCACCATAATGTTCTGTCTCAGGCCCAGAGCAGTGAACTTGGCCATCTATGAACTGAGACCTCTGTAATGGTGAGTGTCAAATAAAATTTTCCTCCTCTACATCATTAATGTCAGGTCTTTTGGTCACAGCAATAGACAGCTGACTAAAACAGTCCTTGTCAACAATGTCCAGGTGTCACCAGAGAACAGGCAGGACCCAGAGTTACCTCCAGGGAGACACTCTAGTCACACCCAGAGCAGACACCCTCAGGAGCCATGCAGAGAAATGAAATGGGCCCCAGGACAGAATCCTAACATCTCAGGAAATGAGTGGAACTTGCTTGGTCACAATTTAAGTTACATTTAAGTTTTCACCTGTTGAAAAAAATTCTCATCAGAGACCATTAGACTGGGGTGACTGTGGCTTCTGTGTGAATAAACCAAAGCCCAATGTCAACAACAAGTGGAAACTAGAAACTGCACTAACCAAAAACCGCTGTCAAAAGAACAAATCTACACCCAAATTAATTTAAAAATATTAATGAACTTTATTTTCTGTTGGAGAACCTGACAATACTTCATTCTATAAAATAGAATAAGGGTTCCCATGAACTGAGCAGAGGAATCTGATTTTATAGACATAGAAGGGTGGACAAATGCAGAAACAGAAAATGAAAAGCTGATTGTTCATTTCAAAGTTACTTATAAGGTGCGTACAGGGAGACAGAACAATAAAAAAACAACTGGTTAACATCAGTGCTATAGTTTGGATCTAAAATGTTTCCCAAAGATCCAAGTGTTAAAGGTTTGATTGTCAGCCTGTGACGCTATTGGGAGGGGTGGAAACCTTAGGAGGTGATGTCCCATTGAAGGAAATTAGGTCATTGGGGATGGTCTTTGAAGGAAACATTGGGATCCCAGTCCCTTCCTTCTTCTCTCTGCCTTCTGGCTGCCATGAGATGGGCAGGTTTGCCCAACATCCACTCCTACCATTATTTTCTGCTTTGGCACAGACCCAAAAGCAACTGAGTCAATCAACCATGAACCGAAACCTCTAAAAGCATGAGCTAAAGTGATCTTTTGTTGATTATCTTGGGTATTTTATCACAGTGACAGAAAACTGATGAACAAAATCAAAGTAGTTTTTTTGTAAGAATCAAAGCAGAGGAAACTTCATTATTATGCAGATTGAAACAGATCCATTTGAGAAATTTGGGTATTTTCTCTCCTGATTTGTCAGAAGATCAGATAACAACTTTGCTTTGGTTTGGTTACCTGGAACTTTAGCATTAGTGACTCTGTTTTGATTTTTAATCTGGTTCGTTGGGGCCCAGAGCAAGAACCCAAACAATGACCTCCTATAATTTTATTTACCACCAACTAACCTCTAAGCAGGAACTTTCCACTCCAGCCAATCAAAACGGTTTTCTTTGTCTTGCTTCTGCAAATACTTTCTAAGTTTACCTCTGATCCACCCAGTGAGTGTTAACCCAAATTCATGAATCAATGAATACTCAAATAAACTCTTTAAAATTTAAATGCGGTTAAGGTTTTTTTCTTTTTTTCTTTCCTTTTTTTTAAATGAAAACCATCTCTAACCCCCCAAGAACAGGTGCTAGGAAGGGTGTGTTTTAGATGTGAGCAGACAGCATAAACCAGACAGTGTCTCTGTGTTTAGCACAAGGGAATCAGAGCCTGTAGGTATGTCATCTGTACGGTTGAGTTCTCTTTCTAACAGAAAGCAGATGTTACTGAAATAAGATGACTGCAACCAGAGGATAGAAAGGAGACGGCCATTATAAATATAAACTTGACTCAGAATACTCACATGATGCAGCTAAAGAGAAAATCAGCTTTGGTGTTTGGGCACCATGTGCATTTAAAAACCCAAAAGGAAAGTGTGATTCTTGACCTCTGTATCTGGTGTCTAGGTCTGCCATAACCAAGTAGCATAACAGGAATTTATTGTCTCACAGTTGTGGGAGCCAGATATACAAGATCAAGTTGCTGTGGGGATTGGTTCCTTCTGAGGGCTGTGATGGAAGATCTGTTTAGGCCTTTCTTGTTGGCTTATAAATGGTCACTTCCCTGTATCTTTACATCGTGCTCCCTCTGTATGTGTTTAGGTCAGATTCCTCGCCCTCCACCTCCACACCACCCCCCACTGTGGTACAGGGATCCAACCAGGAACTCATGCATGCTATGCAAACACTGTACCACTGAGCTATACCTCTAGTCCTCTCCTTTCAGTAAGCACTCTGGTCAGACTGGATCAGAGAATATTTTGATGTCCTTATTTTGCCCTAATTACTTTTATAAGGTCCTATCTCCAAATATGGTCACTTTGGAAGGTACTGGGGGTTGGGGCTTCAACTTGTGAATTGGGATGCAGATGGACTGACCCAGTTCAGCACATTACAATCTCCCAATGTCTTAAGATGGATTTTGCACAAAGAGCCATAGCTTTTCTTTGCTAATTTAAAAGTCTTCTTTTTCTCTACTGTTTTTTTTAAAAAAAAATCTAACTGCTTAGACCACTTTCCTTTGAAGCATCAATAAGTGCCAGTTTTGTCAATGGATCATTCGAGTTGGTGGTCAATACAGCTAAAATTTTGTCTTTTTAAGAAAAAGAAAGAAAATAGACCTAAGTAATACACATCTGCACAGTTCATAAAGGATGTATTATGAACTAAGGATCAACTTTTCAAACTGTATTAAGGTGGTCATATTTAGAAGTCAAATTAATATAAATTTACAATTGTCATCAAACAATAATTGGTGAGTTTTCACAGGGTGTTTGAAATTATTTTAACATGGAGTTTAAAGAGAGTTTGGACTGGGTGTTGCTCCTGCAAGAAGGCATATCATGATTCTTTCAAAAAGCTATTAGGAATAAACAGAAAAACAATATTAAAAAGTCTGATAAAGTTGAGAAATGCTTGCAATGTAGGTAAACAGGTTGGATATATTGAAATTGTAGCAACATTTGACTTTACAGAAAAGTCTTTTTAGGGATGAAAGAACAAAGGAAAAAAAAGGATCCTTCCTTTCCAGGTGTGAGAAATCAGAGATGGGGTCAGAAGTTCCGCAGGAGGAAAACATCTGATTGAAGTGACAGGTGGATAGCTGTGGAGGTGGGTGACCTGGGATCCTGTATCCGTATCCAGCGTCACAGGTTTTCGGCAGGTCCCTGGCATTGCACCAAGGACCTGAGATACATTCATATATTTTATCCTCAAAACACACTCCCCAGAAGGAAGCCATAAAGTGAGCACCACAGCCTGAGCTTCTTGAAGTTTCCACAGGGGAGGAGGCTTAATGCTTTGAATTCCATAATCACTCCCATTTGTAAAGTAAACCAAAGGTCTTTCAGGGCAGAACTTTTTTTTCCCCCCCATCTTTGTGTTCCTAACATCTAGGCCAAAGTCAATAGTCATATCTGTTTTTATAAACAAAGCTGAACCAGACAAATCTACCCCAAATTCCTGGTGTTTGATTCTTTGACTGCTATGCCCTGAGCTAAGTCATGGTGCTGCTCTATTGACAAGTATAGAGATAATGAAAGGAAAATTCATTTGTTGATGATTATTGCTATAAAGCTTTTTTAAATTTTGTTTTTCTTTCTTCCTTTTGATCAGGGTACTGAACCCAGGGCCATGTGCGTGCTAAGCACATTATATCACTGAGCCTCATCCCCTTTGTGTGTTTCTAGGGCTCCAACGCAGGGCCTTATGCATGCTAGGCAAGCACTCAATCAAAGCTATTCCTCCAGTCCAAAGTTTTTTTTTGTTCTCTCCCAGAATAGTTAAAATAGAATAGTTTTCCTTGTCTAATAATTTACATGCGGTAGAAATGTTGGTGGGATTCCTAGTAGCAACACAAAACAACACAAAAATTAAAGGGCTGATCTTGAGGCTCTCTTCACGGGGCGATCCAAGATGGCGGCCTAGAGGGAGACTGCACCCCCAGTCGCTCCAGAACCCAGGAGTTAAGAAGGGGAGGCATTGAGAGACTCGGACTGAAATAGAGCCACGGGTGAGTCTGCCCACTGGGTAAAGCTCGGTCCGGGTGGCAGGCCCAGATAGAGGTGGCTTATTAGAGCTGGGCAGGGCAGCTAGAGTCTTCCCAAGGTAGCCTTCCACACTCCGGCAGTGGGCTCCTCCCACACGGCCAGCTGCACGGTGCAGGCCCACAGTGAGAGCATTTCCGCACAGAGCCAGTTCCAAACCGTGGAACCAGTAGGGGGCTAGGGGCAGTTTTCTTCGGATACGCTGCTTTATCAGATTCCTCCAAGACATCAGGCTACTGAAGGCTGGGAGGTGATACACTGGAAATCTACAGGGACACTATAAGCCAATAGCGGAAAACTGCAATATCTCAGGGTCCCACTGACAACTGACCAATATGAGAAAACAAGGGAAGAAAATGTCCCAAACAAACCTAGATACTACATCAATAAAACCCAATGACAGCACAGCAGAAGAAATGTCAGAAAGGGAGTTCAGAATGTACGTAATTAAAACGATCAGGGAAGCTAATGAGGAGATGAAAGAGCAAATGCAGGCATTGAAGAAGGAGATGAAAGAGCAAATGCAGGCATTAAATGATCGCACCAATCAACAGTTAAAAGACCAAATACGGGAAGCAAGAGATCATTTCAATAAAGAGTTAGAGATACTGAAAAAAAACCAAACTGAAATCCTTGAAATGAAGGAAACAATAAACCAAGTTAAAAACTCCATAGAAAGCATAACTAATAGGATAGAACACCTGGAAGACAGAACCTCAGACATTGAAGACAAATTATTTAATCTTGAAAGCAAAGTTGGCCAAACAGAAAAGATGGTAAGAAATCATGAACAGAATCTACAAGAATTATGGGATATCATGAAAAGGCCAAATTTAAGAATTATTGGGATTGAGGAAGGCTTAGAGAAACAAACCAAAGGAATGAACAATCTATTCAATGAAATAATAACAGAAAATTTCCCAAATCTGAAGAATGAAATGGAAAACCAAGTACAAGAGGCTTATAGAACTCCAAACATACAAAATTACAACAGACCCACACCAAGGCACATTATTATGAAAATACCTAACATACAAAATAAAGACAGAATTTTAAAGGCCGCGAGAGAAAAGAATCAAATTACATTCAGAGGGAAGCCAATAAGAATATCAGCAGATTTTTCAATCCAGACCCTAAAAGCTAGAAGGGCCTGGAACAACATATACTAAGCCCTGAAAGAAAACGGATGCCAACCAAGAATCTTATACCCAGCAAAACTTACCTTCAAATTTGACGATGAAATAAGATCCTTCCATGATAAACAAAAGCCAAAGGAATTTACAAAAAGAAAGCCAGCATTACAGAACATTCTCAGCAAAATATTCCATGAGGAAGAGATGAAAAACAACGATGCAAATCAGCAACAGGAGGCGCTAGCCTAAAGGAATAGCCAAATAAAGGAGAAACCAAATCATGTCAAAAACAAATATGAGTCAATTGACTGGGAATACAAATCATATCACAATAATAACCCTGAATGTTAATGGCCTGAATTCATCAATCAAAAGACACAGACTGGCAGATTGGATTAAAAAGAAAAATCCAACAATATGCTGCCTGCAAGAGACTCATCTCATAGAAAGAGATACCCATAGACTAAAGGTGAAAGGATGGGGAAAAACATACCATGCACACGGACACAGCAAAAAAGCTGGAGTATCCATCCTCATCTCAGATAATGTGGACTTCAAACCAAAACTAGTCAGAAGGGATAAAGAAGGACATTACATGCTGCTTAAGGGAAGCATAAATCAGCAAGATATAACAATCATAAATATCTATGCCCGAACATTGGCTCATCCACGTACGTCAAACAAATCCTTCTCAATTCCAGAAATCAAATAGACCACAACACAATAATACTAGGCGATTTTAACACACCTCTCTCACCACTGGATAGATCGTCCAAACAAAAATTGAATAAAGAAACTATAGATCTCAACAACACAATCAGCAATTTAGACTTAACGGACATATATAGAATATACCATCCAACAAAGAACGAATACACTTTCTTCTCAGCAGCACATGGATCCTTCTCTAAAATAGACCATATTTTATGCCACAAAGCTACTGTTAGCAAATACAAGAAGATAGAGATACTACCTTGTACTCTATCAGATCATAATGGATTGAAATTAGAAATAAATGAAAGAGTAAAAAACAGAAACTTCTCCAATACCTGGAGACTAAATAATACACTATTATATGATGAATGGATAACAGAAGACATCAGGAGGGAAATAAAAAAATTCTTAGAAGTAAACGAGAACAAAGACACATCATATCAAAATCTCTGGGACACTATGAAAGCAGTACTTAGAGGAAGATTTATTTCATGGGGTGCATTCAAAAAAAGAAGTAGAAATCAACAAATAAACGACTTAACACTACAGCTCAAAGCACTAGAAAAAGAAGAGCAGACCAATACCAAAAGTAGTAGAAGACAGGAAATAGTTAAAATCAGAGCCGAAATCAACGAAATCGAAACAAAAGAAACAATTGGAAAAATTAACAAAATAAATAGTTGGTTCTTTGAAAAAATAAATAAAATTGATAAACCCTTAGCCACACTAACAAAGAGAAAGAGGGAGAAAACTCAAATTACTAAAATTCGGAATGAACAAGGAAACATCACAACAGACATGAGTGAAATACAAAACATAATTAGAAGCTATTTCGAAAATCTATACTCCAACAAAACAGAAAACCTCGAAGACATCAACAAATTTCTAGAGACATATGAACTACCTAAACTGAACGAGGAGGACATACACAACTTAAATAAACCAATTTCAAGCAATGAAATAGAAGAGGTCATCAAAAGCCTACCAACAAAGAAAAGTCCAGGACCAGATGGGTTCTCAGCCGAGTTCTACAAAACCTTTAAAGAAGAGCTCATTCCAATACTCCTCAAACTATTCCATGAAATAGAAGAGGAGGGAACCCTCCCAAACTCGTTCTATGAAGCCAATATCACCCTGATACCTAAACCAGACAGAGACACATCGAGGAAAGAAAATTTCAGACCAATATCCTTAATGAATATCGATGCAAAAATTCTCAACAAAATTTTAGCAAATCGCATACAAATATATATTAAAAAGATAGTGCACCATGATCAAGTGGGTTTTATCCCAGGGATGCAAGGTTGGTTCAACATTCGGAAATCAATAAATGTCATTCACCATATCAACAGACTTAAAGTTAAGAATCACATGATTATTTCAATAGATGCAGAAAAAGCATTCGATAAAATACAACATCCCTTCATGCTCAAAACACTAGAAAAAATTGGGGTAGTGGGAACATTCCTAAACATTATAAAGGCAATCTACGCTAAGCCCATGGCTAATATCATTCTAAATGGTGAAAAACTGAAAGCGTTCCCCCTAAAAACTGGAACAAGACAGGGATGCCCTCTTTCACCGCTTCTATTCAACATCGTCCTTGAGACTCTAGCCAGAGCAATCAGACAAACCAAAGAAATTAAAGGGATACGAATAGGAAAAGAAGAACTCAAACTATCCCTGTTCGCTGATGACATGATTATATACTTAGAGGAACCTGGAAATTCCACCAGAAAACTTTTAGAACTCATAAGTGAATTCAGTAAAGTAGCAGGTTACAAGATCAATGCTCATAAATCCAATGCATTTTTATACATAAGTGATGAATCTTCAGAACTAGAAATTAGGAAAACTACCCCATTCACAATAGCATCGAAAAAAATAAAATACTTGGGAATCAATCTCACAAAAGAGGTGAAAGACCTCTACAATGAGAACTACAGAACACTAAAGAAAGAAATTAAAGAAAACCTTAGAAGATGGAAAGATCTCCCATGTTCCTGGATAGGCAGAATTAATATTGTCAAAATGGCCATACTACCAAAAGTGCTATACAGATTCAATGCAATTCCAATTAAAATCCCAATGATGTACCTTGCAGAAATAGAGCAAGCAATTATGAAATTCATCTGGAAGAATAAAAAACCTAGAATAGCTAAAGCAATCCTCAGTAGCAAGAGCGAGGCAGGGGGTATTGCAATACCAGATCTTCAACTCTACTACAAAGCAATAGTAACAAAAACGGCATGGTATTGGTACCAAAATAGGTAGATCAATGGTACAGAATAGAGGACATGGACACAAACCCAAATAAATACAATTTTCTCATACTAGACAAAGGTTCCAACAATATGCAATGGAGAAAAGATAGCCTCTTCAACAAATGGTGCTGGGAAAACTGGAAAACCATATGCAATAGAATGAAATTAAACCCCTATCTCTCACCCTACACAAAACTCAACTCAAAATGGATCAAGGACCTCGGAATCAGACCAGAGACCCTGCATCTTATAGAAGAAAAAGTAGGTCCAAATCTTCAACTTGTTGGCTTAGGATCAGACTTCCTTAACAGGACTCCCATAGCACAAGAAATAAAAGCAAGAATCAACAACTGGGATAGATTCAAACTAAAAAGCTTTCTCTCAGCAAAGGAAACTATCAGAAATGTGAAGAGAGAGCCTACAGAGTGGGAGAATATCTTTGCCAACCATACCTCAGATAGAGCGCTAATTTCCAGAATCTATAAAGAACTCAAAAAACTCTACACGAAGAATACAAATAATCCAATCAACAAATGGGCTAAGGAAATGAACAGACACTTCACAGAAGAAGATCTACAAGCAATCAACAGATATATGAAAAAATGTTCAACATCCCTAGTAATAAGGGAAATGCAAATCAAAACTACCCTAAGATTTCATCTCACCCCAATTAAAATGGCGATTATCAAGAATACAAGCAACAATAGGTGTTGGCGAGGATGTGGTGAAAAAGGAACACTCATACATTGCTGGTGGGGTTGCAAATTAGTGCAGCCACTCTGGAAAGCAGTGTGGAGATTCCTCAGAAAGCTTGGAATGGAAACACCATTTGACCCAGCTATCCCACTCCTTGGCCTATACCCAAAGGACTTAAAATCAGCATACTACAGAGATACAGCCACATCAATGTTCATTGCTGCTCAATTCACCATAGCCAGATTGTGGAACCAACCTAGATGCCCTTCAGTTGATGAATGGATAAAGAAACTGTGGCATATTTATATAATGGAATATTACTCCGCAATGAAGAATGATAAAATTATGGCATTTGTAGGCAAATGGTCGAAATTGGAGAATATCATGCTAAGTGAGATAAGCCAATCTCAAAAAACTAAAGGACGAATGATCTCGCTGATAAGTGGATGAGGACATATAATAGGGGGTGGGAGGGGCTAGCATTAGGTTTAGGGTTAGGTTTAGGGTTAGGCTAAGGAGAGCGGTAAGAATGAAGGAAAGAAGGACTGTGTAGAGGGAAAAGAGGGGTGGGAGGGGTGGGGGCGAGGGGAAAAATAAAATAAACATCATTACCCTATGTAAACTTAAAAAAAAAAAAAAAAAAAGGGCTGATCTTTTCTGCCTCCTGGGGATTTGAGTGTTGCCCGGACACTCCATACCCTCAGACAAAGACTGCTCTTCTAAGTAGGTTTGACAAAATTCCTGGCAATATTCTTTAAACTTCTGGAGGAGGGACCATTTTACAACAATGTTTCTCATTCCTACATAGTCAACATATTTCTGAGAAATAAAATCACTAAAACATGTCCTGACGAGATAGTCAGTTTCCTACCAGCAATTGCAGATTGCTCTACATGTATGACTGCAGTCCAAACAGAATAGAGAGAAATGGCAGCTGGTGACTGGCCATCAACAAATGGAGATGGGCAGCCCATTGTGTTAAGCCCCACTCCCAAAACAACAAACCCATTTGTCCATCTTATTCCTGTGAAAATAAAATGAAAATTATGATAAACATAACAGCAAAAGAACTTTCTAAATGGAGTCAGGAGGCCATTAAGGGAGGACTTACACAGGATCCAGCTGCTTTCGGGAATGTGATCTTTGTTGCCTTCTGGTTGCAGGCATCTCATTACACTGAGCCCAGGGACTTTAGATGAAGATCAAGAAGTCACCAGACTCATTTCATGGACATTTTTGCTAAGTATCTTTATCTTCTGTTGGTCACGTAGTGCCTGTACCTGCTCTCAGTATCCACAGATGGTTCCCCACAAAATAATTTTCACTACTTGGCAGTAAATCACATATAAACTTCCACCTTCCTGTCTTCTTTGGAGTACTGATTCAGTTATCTGAACCTGTGTCTCCTGAATTGCAATTCCTAAGACCTCAAATGAAGTTCCTTTTACTCTTGAAGTTTCTGAGTCTGGATTAATTGACTTTTCATGATCAGCTTTTAAGGTTCTTAAAGACAGAAGTCTGGTGAATTTTTGTGACTCTGTTTCCCTCCAACCCCAACCCCCAAACACCTAGTGCAGAGCCCACTGAGCCTTGACTTCTGAATAGTAATTTCCATCCTTTTCCAGGTTTCCTAATAGGGTGTTTTTATTGAGGGTTGTGGAATAATATAAAAAATGTTTGATCTTTGTCCCCAGTACCTGTCACAGAGCTCATAAAACTCTTGGAACTTCCCGAGTGATAGGAGTATATTTTGTTATAAATAAGACCCTTTAACTATACCAGAGTTTATGCTAATGAGGTGACTCCTGGTGGGTCTGATCCTTAGATGACTTCAGAGAAATCTTGGGATCCCAGGGAGGAGAGTGGAGTTAGAAGTTGAGTTCAGTCACCAATAGCTGATGATTTAATCAATTGTGGCTATATAATAGAACTTCCATAAAAACTCTTAAAGACAGGGAACAGGAGCTTCTGGTTTGGTGAACAGATGGAGGCGTGGGGAGGGTGGTATGGCCAGAGAGACGATGAAAACTCTGCATATCACACCTCGAACCCAATACCTTGCACTATGCATCTTTTCCATTGTTTGTTCCTGAGTTGCATCCTTTAAAATAAGTTGATAATAGTAAGTTAAAGTGACTTGTTTTGAGTTCTATGAATCATACTGAGATAGGAATTTCAGGATACAGAGAGAACCCTGAATTGCAAAAGAGAAATGCACATAAATCATTGGAATGCAGAACAAACAACTTGTGAGCAACCCAAACCACGTCTTTGCTCACAGCTTGGGGATGAAAAAGCAACAAAACTGTAAGATAATCACTAGGCATTTGGAGGAAACACTCCCTTAGGGAGCATGTGCTTTAAAGGCTTCAGTGACTGAGAAATGACAGTAGCCTCATTATAATATTAAGACGCACATCACTGGGTGGAGATTTAAGATGCAAGGTAGGAAGTAGCATGGTTAGAACACGTGAGGGCAATGTGCAAGCTCAAGGAAAACTGGTGCAAACTTGCATAACCCCACCCTAATCCCACCTCTAGTTCAGTCCCCCAACGATTGCCCCTCTATAAAAGCTGAAAACCCAGACCAAGACAAGACAACTCACTCTCCTCTGAAATCACCTGCACTCCCAGCCCTGAGTAATTTCTTTCCCTTGTTCTGGTATTCATTCCTGACACATCCTTAAGTTTTTTGTTTTTTTTTTTTCCTACAACATGGTCAAGAACCTGGAAGTTCCAAGCAGAGGTCTCCTCCTCTCCTAAAGACCTCCTTGGACCCTCATATGGTGACAACACTAATAAATGATCAAACCAGTGAAAAGGGAGTCATAGGAACCCCCAAACGGATGGTTGACCAGGCATCTGAAATAGAGCAATCTTCAGGACTGAGCCCTTTAACTCATGGGATCTCTGTTAGTTGAATACCAAGTGGTGTCAGAGAATTGGTTGGTATGGAAAAGAAAAATTCTCAAGGGTCTTCTCTCCTGCTTACTGATAGCATTGCTAAGTTCGTAACCACTTGTCCTGTAGGCGCTCAGACCCTAGGAAACAGATTCAGACCCTAGGAAACAGATTCAGATCCTGACAGGTGAAAGATACAAAGCACAATTGTGATAGTAGACATGCTTTATTTGAAGGTAGCAGCAGTCCTCCAGTCCTCAGCCCCAGAGTATTTTCATAGGCCTTTTTTATGTGCAGGCAAACAAAGAAGGGCCAGTGCTAACAGATTACACAAATGAGCACATGAGCACAAGCAGATATTTATGACCTTGAATACATATGCTGACTCAGGATGTTTATGACCTTGTCTACATACTAACACATAGCTGGCTGGAAGTCTTGGCAAGGGAGCCTAACTCTAGCCATGTTGGTCCCACCCCACACCATTTGTTATTATTAGTTATGACCTCACTAGGCATGACGTGAGAGGAAATCATATGCCTTCTCTCCAAGGAACTTACGGACCGAACTAAACAAGAACTCAGCTCCTGGTTTGCTAAATGCCAGTGACAAGTGACTGGAAGCCCTAGTGAACATCTAAACACAATGTAAAGAAAGAACCCCCCCCCCAAAAAAAAGAAAACTGGAGCCTCTTAGGGGTTCCCTCCAGTACCCCAAATAATAGCAAGCATTTAAGTAAAATCTTTCTTCTCAGCCCTATTGGGTCTTTCCTATGTCAATAGTGAGGTAGGTTGATTTTGTCTGTGAGCTTCCAACATTCAGGAAAAGATCACAAAGTAAAATCAGAAAGAAGCCACGTAGCAGTGTTAACCTTTGGTAGAGCAAAACTTGCTCTGTCCCTGAGAAATCAACAATAAACAAAAGTGTCAGTTAGAACCCCTGATCTGATGCTTTGTTAACCAATTTGTAAGACTGGGGTTGTAGCTTAGTGGTGGAGTGCTTGCCTAGCACGTGTGGAGGTACTGGGTTTGATCCTCAGCACCACATAAGAAAATAAATAAAAGTTATTTAAAAAAATTCATGTCAATCAGTTGTGGTTAGTTAATAAAAGACTTATGGAGCTCATTGTGGCCTCCCTGCTCTAGCCATGAAAGCTGATTTGTTCCTCAAGGCACAGTTACATACACAGGGTATTTTAGGGGAAATCCTATCATATCTTTGTCCAATAAAACCAGATTCCCTAATATCTTATAGTGCAGAAAAAATCCTATTAGCTTAGATATTTGGTTTGTCATATGTTAGTATAGAAAATTGCAAGTGGATTAATTAAAAAAAAAAAAAAAAAACTACCAGTTAAATAGTCCTGTTGGAATCACTATTACACACAACTCAATGATCAGAACCGATCACATAATCCTAAAAGAGAGCCAAAGAGCAATACTCTCTATTAGTTTGTTTTTGGTTGCTATAACAAAATACCTAAGTTTGGGTAATGTATATAGAAAAGAACTGTTTTAGTTTACAGTTTGAGACTAAAGGTCCAAACAGCAAGGTAGTGGTTCTGGTGGGGTCACCCTGGCGATGTCACATTATGGCAGATGGTATGGGGGAGAGATCACATAGTGAGACAGGAAGCCAGAAAACAGGGACGGGACCAGCTTGCTCTTATATAACAACTTTCTTGCAAGAATGAATCAGGGTCCCACAAAAACTACATCAATCCCTTCTGCATGTCCCCCAATGACCAAATGACCTCCCATAAGGCTCCACCTCTTAAAGGTCCCCCTATCTCTTAACATTGCCAAAATGGGGACCACGCTTTCAAAACACAAGCCCTTGGGGGACAAACCACATTCAAGCGATAACATCTATAATGTGCTGGGAGGGAGAAAACCAAAACCTTTAAGACTTCACAATCCCTCTGCCTTTTTCAATGGAGGCTCCCTTGCCTGGGCTGTTCGGAAAGTGGCATTTCCTTTTGCTTCCAGAAAGAGTATAGACAGGGCAGAGGAGACACTCAAGGTAGATAAAAAGTACATTGCATAAAAGGTTCTCCTCACACAGCTTCTTTAAAAGATGAATGACAAAGTCAGTCATTTATTTTAATCCCTTACTATGTTCCATGTATTATCCCAAGTATGTTCTTCTGAATGAGGAAACTCAGTACGGAAAACTGCAGTCACTTCTTTAGGATTCAAAAAATGGCAGAGCAAGGGTTAAAATCAGGCCATCTGACTACAGAATTCATGCCCCTAAACTGCTACCCTGCCTCTCAGCCATGCTGACATATATAACTGATAACTCTCATCAGTGGAGACGTTCTAGAGTAGAGATTTTCTCAGCCAATGGCCAGAGCACTCAGACTAGGTTCTCTGGCAGGCCCAGAAGATGTCTGCCATGCCTACGTTCCTCTTCCCTCTGCCCTGTGTAAGCCCAAAACTTTCTCCCAATTCTTGTCTTTTTAGGACTTGTGTTCCTCCAAGTCCTTGCCCCTATCTTGGTCCTCCCAGATTGGCCTTGACAAACTGGATGCCTGGCTGGGGGTTCTGCTTCCCCAAGCTTTGGTGGAGAGAGCCACAGGGGTCTTCCTTGAGGACCAGACCCTGGGCTGCTTGTCTTTAGCTCATATCCTGGGAGACCCCACAGACTCAGGGAACAGTGCCATCCAGGCGGTAGAAAGTAGTCTTAGAGTTCACCTGTCAGAAGAGCAAGCTCCAGGGTGATAATACAAATATTGTGGGCACTGACCAATTGGAATAAATGCTGATGATAATATAACAGGGACTTAGAGGCTTTTCACTCGGGCCTGAAGATGTCCAATGAAAGCAGGAAAAAACTTGTCATCTCTATCTTCGTTTTGTATCTGTCACCTTTATTACCTTAAACTCTGAGTCAGATTCCTGCTCAACTCTTCACGTAGGCATGTTAATTATTTAAGGAATGTTCATCTAAAGCTGATAATATTCCCCCTTCAAAGATTGAAAGCAGCAGGGTAAGAGTGATGAAGGTATTTTCCAAGATTGGCCGTGTTTTTCAACTTCCAGTTTTTACAATTTTCTGTTCCAAACCCCCTAGGATGGTACCTACAAGTCTCCAATCATTGCCCTAAATCTGCAGCCATCTAGGACTCCAAAACCTCAGACAGACCACCCCATGATGAGATCGCCCACCCTAATCAAAAGCAATTACCCCAGGACAGAACTGAGGTTGTCTCCCTAAGCGGGAGAAACCATCTCATGGGAATCAGATTGTCCCCTCAAACAATGCTGATAACCATTTCTCCAGGACCTGGAAGAACCAGACTTGAAATAACGATCAACCAGACTTCAGTTGATCAAGACTGCTTAATTAGGCATACCCGATTATTCCTCGTTTAAACCTAAAGCCTTGTGTCAGCAACCCCCAGAGATAGGACTGCAAATGCTGGTCCCCTTTGTCTTTCTGGTGTTGTTATACTGATTACAGTTTCTTTCCTGCTTTTCACCATTACTTTTTCCATTTGGTGTTTGGGATGAGTAGAAGGACGTGATGTATTGGGATTCCTAGAGTCAGATCTCTGGCCTAGGACTCCACTAGCAATTACATCATCAAGAAGGCCATATTGAAATATTGAAATATTAGTCCATCAGAGTCTTCCCTAAATAGTTGACTAATTCCAGGACCTATATATTTAATATCTAAAACAAGTGCTCTTATAGGTGTATCTTTATTGCAACTCTCACTGTTTCTCCTTCCTGAACCTTCCCAGCTTCTACTTCATGGTGGCTCTCTCTGGCATCCCAAGTTTAATAAAGAAGAATCAATGTCTCTTAAAACAATGGACATTGTGTTGGTCAGCTTTTCCATGCTGTGACCAAAACAGCTGACAAGAACAAGTTAGAAAAGGAAAAGTTTATTTTGACTCATGGTTCCAAAGTTTCCATCCATGGTCACACACTCCATTGCTCAGTGCTTTAGGTGAGGCAAAATATCATGGTGGAAGGGCATGGTGGAAGGGTTTGACAGAGAAAACCTGCTCAGTTCAGAGACAGCAAAGAGCCAGGGACAAATATAATCCCCAAGGGCACTCCCCCCACACACACACACACATGGGTCCAATGACCTACTTTCCCCATCCATGTCCTGTCTGCCTGCAGTTACCATTCAGTACAGTAGTCCTTTCAAATTATTTATCTATCAAATGGATTAATTCACTGATTAGGTTACAGCTGTCCTAATCTAAGCATTTCGCCTCTGAACATTCATTAACACATGGGCTTTCAAGGAACACCTCATATTCAAACCTTAAGACAACAAGGTGTTGTTTCTGCCCGTGCAACTGTAATCAACCTGCCCTCTCTTTCTAATCCTAGGCACACAGGTATCCTGTCGCTAGATCTCAGTGGTCTTTCTTTGCGCTCCCCCAAAGCCTACAACTCTCCCTGAAGATCTGAAGGATGACCAGGGAGACAAGTGGAAGAAGGCCAGCAAAACCCAAAGTAATCATTCCAAGTTTTACGGCTTCCTAAAGTTCCAGGTTGCTGTTTCTCCTCTTCCCAGGGTTCCCAGGCCTGCAGGGCATCTGAGTAAGCGAGGCTGGCATAGGGCGGCTCCAGCCAGGGAAAGGCACATCTCTCTCTGCATCTCTGTCCTGGCCAACTCCAGCATGATCTCAGCTGGGGGCAGGGGATTGTCCAGAGGAGTGAATCTTTCCTTCCGCTTTGGTCCCCTCCCCCAGCGCCTTCCCTTTCCGTGGAGGGTGGAGGCTGCTGCCAGCTCTGGCCTGGCCCCTTCTGCCCCAATGCGGCGCAAGACCCACTGGAGAGCTTGTCCTTACCACAGAGCTGCTCTGCCTCCTCCATCTTATGGCCTGAGGTCTGGAAGTAATCATGCAGCCAAACTTGGCTCTTCTCTGGGTTATTTCCCTATACCCAATACAGCCTGGACTATTCTGCTCCAGTCGCTGGATCTGGGCACTGCGATCCATCCCTTCCTGAAAAGATACTGCTTCAGAGATCACTGCTTACCCTTTTGAAACCTCAGACAATAGGGAGTCGTTCACGTTTCAAGAGAAAACATTTAAAGGGGAAAGACCGCAGCACATTTCCATTATCTGAACAGCTGCTGGTCACTGGGGTTGTGCGCATGCGCCATGGGCAGGTAGGTGCATGGTTACGGCAGTGCTGAGACCAGCTGGCAAGGAGGTGGAAATGCTGTTTTTTTCTTTGGTCCATGTACATGGGTAGAGGCGGGAACCAGTGGACACTAGCAGTACGACAACTCTTGTCAGGGAAAAGCTCTTTGCCAATATTATCTGAAAAGTTTCTTTGTGATATCTGTCATCTGTGAGGGTTCCAGAGATCTGAGTCCCTTTCCAAATACATAGGAGGGAAGGAAGATCAGCCACACACTCCCCTTCCTGCAGCACTTGCCAGAACCATCAATCGTCATATGCATGGTCAGCCAAGATTACAGAAAACCAGGAGCGTTGATTTACCTTTGGATGTCAGGCTGGTATGAGATCTGGCCTCAAACATTTCTAATGGAGATCTTATGCAGACATTGGATTCACTCTGTCCTGACCAGAGAGCGCTGAGTTACGCTATTGTATTAACACAGCCACGCGTGAGCTCTCCCTGTAGAGCCTTTAAAACATTCCAGACTATTCCCTCTCAGCAAACCACTCAGAGAATTGCTGATGGTGCCCTTGCCCAACAAGTGAATGGCCTCAGTTTTGTGGTTGGTTTACTCTTAACATCTGAGTATGGGCAAAACTGAGTCAGAGAGTTTAGCACTTTAACATCCTGTTGAAAAACGAATCAGAAAAAAATGTGGTTTCTCTTTTGCCTTTCAGCCAAGGATTAGAAAATTACAATGTTAAATCTCATGTAAATGTTAAAAGGTACAGTGGGTATTTCCCACACATGATTAGTATTTCTAGGCAGAGTCTGCTTCCAACCTGTGTGGTGCCCTTGATTTGACACTCTGCTGTCTACATCCAGAAATTTGAACAAGAGCCTTTCATTTGCATTTTGCACTGGGCCTCAGTGAGGACACACCCAGTCCTGGAACTAGGTGCAGGTCATAGGAGACCCTGCCCTCAGGACGTTCCCAAACTAGTACAGGCCGGTGGGGAGGCAGCTCATATAAATCCAGTGCACTAAATGCTTCTGCTGCAAAATAATTAAACTCACAGGAGGAGTCTTCAACCCTGGCTAGGATTAGTGAAGATTAGCCTGTGATAGGGCGGGAGTATGGAGGTTGATAGAAGGGGAAGAGTAGAAAGGAAGGGGTTTCTATGGAGAAGATGGTGCTGTAGTTTGAATCCAGGATGTCCCCCAAAAAGCCCATGGTTGAAGGTGTAGTCACCAGCCTGTGGGGCTCCTGGGAGGTGCAGCCTAGCAAGGAGGAAGTTGGGTCATTGGTGGTGTGTCTTCGAAGGGAATATTTAGGACTCTAGTCCCTTGTTTTTGCTTCCTGGCCACAATGAAGTGATCTCCTTTGCTCCATTGCTTACTGCTGCCACAAGCCCCAAAGCAATAGAAACAGGCAATCACACACTGAAACTTCTGAAACCATAAGCCAAAATAAACTTTTCCTACTTTTATGTTGATTACCTCAAGTATTTTGTCACAGTAATGGAAATCTCATGTGACAAAACATGAAATAGTCAGGAAACTACAAATAATTCTGTAAGTCTGGAGTGAAGAATTGCCATTGAAAAATAGCAAAGTGGGGTGAGGAGAATAGATTAAATCAGAAACTACCTTATTAGCTTTTCTAAAGGAGCTTAAATCTTTATCCTAAAGGCAATGGAAAGCTATCAAAGCTGATCATCAGAGACAGGTTTTCGAACTACATATCAGACCACATATTTAGGCTCATTGAAATCAGTGGTGGACATTTATGTTAGTTTTTCTTTGTTGTAGCCAAAACATCTGACCAGAATGACAGAGTAGGCAATTGTCTTTTGGTTCAGTTTCAGAGTCTCAGTCTATGGTTGGCCAACTTCAGTATTCTGGACCTGAGATGAGGTAGAGCATCATGGCAGAAGGATATGGTGGAACAAAGATGCACAGTCTGTGTTAGCAGAAAGCAAAAAGAGAGATTTAGGAGCCAGGGGCAACATGTACTATGAGGCCACTCCCCCAGTGACCTACTTCTCCCACACAGTATTGTAGTCCTTTCAAATTATTATTCTGTCAAATGAACTAATCCACTGATCAGAATTATAATCTAATCATTTCACCTTTGAATATTCTTACATTACCTAACAAATGAGCTTTTGGGGACACACCATTTCAATGGCAAAAAACCACAAGAAAATATGCTCAATATCATTAGTCAAAGAACTGTAAATCAAAAAATTACAAAAACCAAAAACAAAACACCATGAGAGACCACTTCACACCTATTAGTAAGGTCATAATTTTTAAATAAACAAAAAAATGGAAAATAAAGTGTTGGTGAGGATATGCAGAGAAATTGGAATCTTATACACTGCTGCTAAGAATGTTACATGGTTCAGCCAATGCAATTGTGTTTGAGGAACCAATGTGTGCTTCTTCAAAAAGTTAAATAGAACTACCACGTGACCAACAATTCCATTCCTAGGTATGTATATATGCAGAATGATGGAAAACTGGTATCCAAGCAAATTCACATGAATGCATTTTCATAGCAGCACTGTTTTAAAATAACCAAATAACTCTGTCGTTTTGTGTCTCCAGTGCTTAATGCAGTGCTTGGCACATACCTAGTGAATGGTGAATGCCTAAGGAAGGTAAAATTAATATGTGTGTTAATGACACCATCCAGCGGAGTCAATTTGGCGCAGGGGACAAAAGAGTAGCGAGGCTCTTGAATTCGGAACGGTTTATTGATGAATCAGGAAACTCGGGAACCTGGAACCTCCAACCTCTTAAAAAAAAAAAAAACAAACAAACAAAAAAACCCTCCGGCGCTGGAGGAGAGCCGGCTTATATCCCCTCCAGGAGGCGAAGGGTAGGGCTGATGCCAATTATGCAAAGATTAGGCGAGAGCTAGCTGCCCAATCATGGTAAAGGTCAAAATGAGCAGGCATGAGCAGGAGCACCTGTGCACACGTTGTGTGCGTGGACTTAATTGGATACGACCAATGATAAATCACGTGGGTGTACTTATGCCAATCAACCTCCTCACCGCCGATGTGATCAAAGCAACCTCTGGCTGGTTGCCAAGCGCCATCCCAGCGCCATCCGCATGGCATAGTCCCCAACATGTTAAAAATTTTTTTTTTTTTTTTTTTAAGTTCAGGTGCCAGGAATACTGGAATAGTAGTAATGGTATCGACATGGCTCCCAGGTCATGAAAAGTGGCAACAGAGCCATGGAGTGGTGGAGCAGAGGAGTTTCAGCCTGGGTGGGTCAGCAAGCTTGGCCTGTAGCACTGTGGAGCCCACCATATAGTTTGGGCAAGCTAGCACCCAAGCAGGCCAACTCCAGGTAAGTTAGCCCCAGGTGAATAGGCACCCAGGCCTGATAATCTGTTATCCTTTAACTGCCAGGTCTAGGTACTGTATGGACACCAACTGCAAAAGCCTGCTCCCATAGCACTGCAGCCCATCCATAACTTCAACCTCCTGTATCCTGTCCTACCATGAAAAATAGAATCAGGGCAGACCTGAATGTAAGTTGGAACTCAAGAATTGATCAATAGCATTCCTAGGTTTCCAAACTCTAATTAGTCTAAGTTTGAACCAAAAGCAGTGAACCAAGTCCTATATAAACCCTTAGAACAGCACACTCAGTCAGAGAAAACCTGTTATCATGTTCCCTCTTGCAGTGAAAGAGTAATCCTGTTCTTCAATAAGTTTTACCTTTATACTCTCCCCTCCTGGTCTGTGAATTTCATTCGTTGAAGTCATAAGACAAGAACCCAGAAAGAGGAAGAAATGGAAGGTGAGCTTCTGTGGTCTATTGCAATACCAGTAGGCATGGCCCACCATTAAAAGCTAAAACACTTCTCAGCTGCAGAAGCCTGCAGCTTGTGCAGATATCACCTGCCAACAGAATCAAGTTTCATCTCAAAATTCTGGTTTCAGTATTCAGCAGCATTTATTATTATTGAGGCAATCCGGTTAAGGCAAGTGGGTGACAAGATGTGAGGTACCAGAAAAGCATAGCATAATGAGTATGCATAGCATGTGGAATAAGTAACAAAGATGCTTCGAGTGTCTAGGAAACTTTGCAAGATATCCTGTGGCATCTGTACTGCCTGCATCCTAAATACAACAGGGAATCAGGACAGCCTATTTTCCATGATCCTGGCTCAATAGCAGTTGTTCAGAAGGTTTAGAACCCTGCCCTCATCTTTGAACTTGGTGTTCACCTATAGGCCCATGCTCATGAAACTACAGAGGGAATCTGGGGACACTGAAAGAGGGAAACTCTCCATGTACAGGAAGTACATCGTTAGGGAGATGAGAACCTGCCACAGAACAGAATGGTGTTGGTTTTGTTATGCCTGATGAAGAAAAGGAACGGGTGGTCAGCACAGAACCTTGGTGAACAGACAGCACAACATCCCAAAAGATATACGCCCGAGGCCGCCACAGCCTCAGTGCCTTCTTCATTCACCTCCACGACACTCTTGTGCACGACCTTGGACAGACACAGGTTTGTCTCAGTTGACATTGCAGAAAAGTCAGCCTGGCCCTGTTGAAAGACATCAACCATTCCCAAACGCTGAAGCACAGACTCCATGTCATAATTCTCCTGCAGTTTAAATCTTGGAAGAGAGACTTCCACTTTAATATTCTTCATAAAGTCTGGCTTGGTCCAGGCTACAAGTTTCTCAAAAGTAAGGTTATTTTCCACCTGAAAGACCAGAATCACAAGTTCACATTTAGACTTCAGTCATATAAACAGGTATGCAGACATTTCCATGAAAATTCTATGTTGACTTGTCCACCCAAGACAGGCAGCTCCTACAAATGCCAGGAAGCTTGTGAGGGCTCTGACTTGTCCACCACCCCACGTGCTGTCCCATATGTGACTTCCCTGAAGGAAGACTGTGGCTTTCCTCTCTTTATCCAACCACTAACAAAATATCTTCAACTCTGACACATGTCCATGCCCAGTAGATGGTGCTTTGCTAGTGGTATTTGTTGGTTTGAATGAGGCTTAGTTTTGAAGACAATGAACCATTGCTCCTAAGAAAAAAAGACTGGAAAAGGAAGGGCTCTGCAGAAAAGGGATATCTGCCTAAGGTGGGATTTGGCACTGTGTGTGGAATCTGATCATCACAGTTAGAGAGTTGGACAGAGGGAGAGCCCATGGGGCTGCTCTGCTGACAGAGGTCCCTTAGGTCATCACATTCCACTTTCACCATTGAGAAGATGGGTGACTCTCTGGCTGTGATCTGTAGGGATCATACCACATGGAAGCAAGGACAGGGATGGTCCATTTGGGCTGTCTCTGTTCTGCCAACTGAGCACTGGACCTCATACCTCCCTAACAGCCACCATTCTCCCCTCCATGCTTTGTTAGGTCAAAATGTAGGATTTTCTCAACTTCTGGTCGAGGTTCTTAGAATTCAAATATAATGCTGACAGTGATGGTGACGATGGGTCCCATCTGTAGAGAGTTTACTCTTTGTCAGGCGACATGCTATGCGTGTTACAGAAGTTGCCCCCATTGTGTCCTCATAATACCACCATCAGGTGCACATCATCATTACCCCATTCTAGGGATGAAAAAAACTGAGGCTGAGATGGGTTATGTCATTGGCAGGGTCTCACATAGAGTAAGGGAGAAATCAGTCTTGAATGAAGCGTGCTCTGCATGCTGAGTTGATATGTATCACCCGCTTGAAGGGTAAATGCAAGTGTCAGAAACAGTGATGGAGCTCCCGTGAAAAAGGATAAATGGATTAACCTCATTCTTCCCTTAGAAATTCTGAGTGCAAAGGTCTGCAACCCCTCCAGACTCACCAAGCTGAGGTCCACACCATCATCCGGGAGCAGAATGACCATGCTCAGCTCCTTGCCAGCGTAGGGCAGCTCCAACACCCGTGTCTGGGCCTTGCTGATGTAGGCGAAGTTAAACTTGGCTTCCTGATGCATCATCTGCACTGGCCTTTCCTCCTCCTGGGAGGGATGAATAGATGAGTGCAGAATTTAGCACAGAATTTTAAACAGTACAAAAAGGGGCAAGGAAGCTGTCAAATGAGTGGTGGTTCAGCACTGCTAAAAATTAATAGTTATCTAAAATATGTCTTATAAAGAAGGGGAGGAGTTAATGCATACAAGCTTCCTTATTGTATTTAATTGCATTTTAAGGGATTAGAGAATTTGGCCAACTATTCTAATTTCTGGTTTAATTGAAGATATACCTCACAGTTGAATAAGGCTTTTGCCACTCATTTTTAATACTACAAAGCAACATATGCTGAATTAATAATGATGTCATTATTAATAATTCAAACGAAAGCCTATTTTAATTTTTAAAAATTGATTAAAAGGTTGACTTGCGGCTCAGGGATATAGGGTACCTAAGGCCCTGGGATCGAAAAAGCATAAAACAACAACAACAACAAAAAAAAAACCTTAAAGAAATGTGTAATCACATTCCCTGTTCTACCCTGTCTTGTGTTTGACATTTGTATATATGTGTGTAAATATCACCTATTTTTTGTTTACTTTCAAAGCACCTGGGTTTACAGAAAACTTTAGTTTCCAGAATTAGATTATAGCAATACATGTATAAAAGTTATCAGAAGTAGTAAGACCAACAAAGGATGCAAACCATTACACACAGCAAGAATTATTTATTCATATAATCTTAATGAGTTTAAAATTAATCAAGAGAGATGCTAAGTTTGAAATTATATTTAGCCATTTATACCTTATGAAGTAAACCTAATGTATTCAATTTCTACATCAGACTAGCATGATATTTAAAAAATTCTCCCCACCTGGTTTATTTTAAAAGGCATTTCACGCGTGCATATTTTATCAAACTGTTCTTCCCACATTCCTTTGAAGTAGATAGCATTGACAAGAATCAGCCTGGACTGCTGATCGATTGAATTAATTGGCAGCAACTCTTCAATTTTTCCTTTCAAGACAAGGAGAGATTCTATCAGTTGCTTTTTATGAACCTGTGGTGAATAAGCATGACATTATGTCCTGGAGATCCTGTCTGGTTTCAAATGTGGTGAGTTTGGGTGGTTAGGTACAAAAGTTAAAAATCCCAGCTATAAGAGGTATTCAAGACGACAGATACTGGAAGAGCCACCAAGTGAAGATGGTAAAAGTCACTAAAGGAAAGCAGGTTGGGACAAAGTAGAAAATTGACAAAAGGTTGGACAAGAAGACAAGCACCAAAGGAGAGAGGGACTGGGTAGGAGTTGAAGTTACCTACTATGGGAAAGAGCGCTGTCAAGTCTAAGGCTCTGTGGTCAGGCCCAGTTCTAACATTGTACAGTTACCTGGCCACATTCCAGAGGCAACCAGAATGAATGGCTCCACACCAGGGGCACAGGAGGAGTTTCTGGAAACTACTGGAAGAGATATTACTGTTGCATCCTCCTGGCACCTGGTATCCCTGGAACAGATAATGATTTGGATAGTGGAAAGTACTTCCTCCTTACACTGGCTTCAAAGGGTACCTTTCCAAGGAACTAAGAGCACCCCTGCTAATTTGCTGCCTCAAGTGCACAAGCACTAAAGATTCCAAGAAGAAATAGGGGAAAGGACTACCTCCATTTTTTATGGTCTCATTTGTTAGCAGAAATAGGGATGTTCCTAGTGGTGCATAAGCATCTGTATGGTTAAAATATCATCATTGATCTTGGGGATGAATGTTAGAACATTTCACACTCTGAAATAGAAATAAATAAGTTTTAAACCCCAGGGAGGGTGATTTCAGTCTGTGGAACTGATCAGCCCTGAAAGAGGCTCTGTAGTTGAGTAATCAAGTCTAGACTTCTCAAGTCTAATGAGGGTGCTTAAGTGAGAGATAGGAAAGTGGCGTAGAAGTCACCTGTTACCTGTTAATGTAGACATGGCAGGGAGGAAGTCCAAACTGACCCCAGGAAGAGGAGGGTCAAGGGCAGGACTTGGAGAAGATCTGGTCATTGATCTTCTCCTAGAGATGACAGTCACCTGCCATGTGAATAATACAGGCAAGTGACAGTATGTTCTAAGGTAAAGTATTAAATGGGAAATTTGGCCTATGAGTTTCTTTAGACACTTGTATCAGCCAGCCTGGTCCTAGGAGAACAGACACCATTAATCTCTGATTTGGAAAACCTGAGCATTGATCACATCTTGAAACCATTAAGTTTCAAGCACACCACGAGGCTCAGCCAGGCAAACTTGCTCTGACCTTCTGCAACAACAGTGACATTAGCACTGAGGAGGAGGGGGACCAGAGGGGAGGGGAGGATGGATATGGGGTGGAAGGAGACTGGAATGACTCTGACCTTTTGTCTCTTTTGAGACCCAAGTGTTTATATGCTTCCTGGACTCCTCTGCAGCTTTGGAAAAGGACAGTAGCTCCAGTTCCGCATGGTAGAACTGAAGACAGGACTCCTTAAATGTCTTTGGAGAAAAAAGGGTTCAGTGAGGCCATGTTGCTAAATAAAATGTCCGTGAGCTTCCAGACACTCTGCATGCTAGCTAGATGCTTTTTTGATTAAAGAGAACACAATATCTCATAAACATGATCAAATCTTAAGCTACTAGTTAACAAAATACCTGAGTTTGTAAGGAGGTATGTCCTACTTCCTGAATAACCAGAGGTGAATGAATGAAATGACATGAAGTTTTAGATACAGTCTACTTTGAAATAATACAAGGTATGGTCATAAAATTGGGGTCTTTATAAAAACGGTTTGCCATATGTTTCTCAAGTTCTCTAGGGTTCTGTTCAATTATTTGCTTGTTTTTGTTGTACTGGGGCTTGAGCCCAGAGCCTTCAGCACATTAGGCAGATGCTGTACAACTGAGCTACATCCCAAGGCATTTTTAAATTTTGTTTCTGAGACAAGGGTGTCACTAGGTTGCCCAAGCTGGCCTCTAACTCTCCATCCTCCTGCCTCAGCCTCCCAAGTGTGCCATCATGCCTGGCCTTTAGGGTCTTTCTTCCATAGTGGATATCACTAAGTAGTTTAAATAGGACATTTATTGTTCTACTGATTCCACTTACTGACAGAAAATCACAAGTCTTCTCTCCAAAGAGCCTGTTGGCTGTTCTAAGCAAGTACTGTGAGTCAGGCTTGTTCACTTGGGTGAGAAGCATCTGGAAGCCCTTATGGATGTCCTCCTCTGTGTTTAAAGACATGGCCTGTGAAGGAAAGCAATAAAACTCTCTCAGTTTTGATCTTGGTCTCAACAAGAATTTGCAAGCAGTTTTTTTCTCAAATAGTCCATAAAATTATCCTTTGAGAGGAAGTTGTTTCTAATTGAGAAGTGACACTGGTGGGGTGGGTGGAGAGAGGGGCCAGGAAACTGGCGAGTGAAAGACATGGCTCTTGCACCTGCACCGAGCTCTCTGCATAGTTTATAGAGGCATGAGAGAAAAAAGTGAAAGGGGCAAGAGAGGTTCAGAAAAGGGACTGTGGAGTCCTGCATCCCATGGCCAGCATAACTGGGTCAGAGATAGAGGAAAACTTGCCTCTATAGTTTATCCTACAAAAAGATGCAGTTAAAAAAAAAAAAAGATGCAGTTAAAAACACTAAAAATCCAAGAAAAAAATGGAGAGGAATGCAATCATAATGATAATCTTCAAAAGGAAATGAAAGTGTAAAAATAAGCAGTGTGATTCAAAAGAATAAAACAGAGTTCTTACAAAAGCATCCTATAGAGATAATATATATATTATACTTCATATTTCAAAAAATGTGTCATATAAAAAGTTTTAATTGACTCTGAAATACAGAACATACACGGTTTATATTCAACGACCTCAGTGTAGGAAACTAAATATCAATAACCTGCATATAATACACCAACATTATGAAAATGAACCTACTAAGTAACTATTGCAAACACTTTCTAAATAAATGATTGTTAAGATTTTAAATACTTTTCTAAATATACAACAGATAATTTAGAAAATAATCGAAATAAAAGTTATGTTACCAGACCAAACCAGACCTTTGACCAAAGGTAAGTAAAAACAGCATTGTTTTTTAATTTCCAAGGAAATAATGAAATCCTGAAAGTTCCAACTCATGATGTTAGAAAAGGTACAGAAAAATTCCTAAGAAATTAGTGAAAAACATGAAATGGTCAATGAAGTGGTTCTTTCAAAGAAAGTACACGTGTCCTCACAAAACAGACATCAGCAATTATAAGAAATATTTTTGAAGTATCCAGGAGGAAAGTTATAGATGAAAAAGAGATTATACATAAATGAATACAGATAAATTGTTAAAATAAGAAAACTAAATTATTTTCATCAAAGTGTAAATTATGAATTCCCAAATGAAGAGAGATATAGACATGGAGAAAGGTTGCTCAATGGATACTGAGTTACAGAGCAGCAAGAGGTTCTGGTGGCTGCTGCATGGTAGGTGTGACTACAGAGAATGGTAATGTAGAGTACAAAGATATGGTATGCTTTCACCACAAAGAAATGATAAAAGAGGTGATAGATATGCTTACCTGCCTTGAACATTACATAATGTACACATGAATTAAAACATCACATAGTTACTCCAGAACATGTATAATTTTTATGTTTCTGTATATCAGTTAAATAGTTATTTTAATTTTAAAAAGTCCCCCCAAAAGAATCCAAATATACAAATAAGAAACAATAAGAAGTAAGATTTTTGAAAGGTATAGATGCTCTTGGAGGGAATTTGTTTCTAATATTCTGCTGCATCTATTTCCTGCCACTCTGACACTTGACACAGTCTGTTGGAATAGAGGACTCAACACTTGACATGGTTCTATTGATTGTCCTCCCTCTTGGGGGCCATAGGCATGGCATGTCTCCATGTGTAGTTGCTTTTTAATATTAATAATCTATATTATTAGAAACTTATTGGTACAGCCACATCAATGTTCATAGCTGCTCAGTTCACAATAGCCAGATTGTGGAACCAACCTAGATATCTTTCAATTGATGAATGGATAAAGAAACTGTGGTATATATATATACAATGGAATATTACTCAGCCATAAAGAATGATAAAATTATGGCATTTGCAGGCAAATGGATGAAATTGGAGAATATCATGCTAAGTGAGATAAGCCAATCTCAAAAAACCAAAGGACGAATGATATCACTAATAAGTGGATGATGACACATAATGGGGAATGGGAGGGGTTAGTGTTAGGGTTAGAGTTAGAGTTAGGGAGGGGGGCAAGAATGGAGGAAGGAAGGACTGTATAGAGGGAAAAGAGGGGTGGGAGGGGTGGGAAGGAAGGGAAAAAAATAACAGAATGAATCAAACAACATTACCCTATGTAAATTTATGATTACACAAATGGTATGCCTTTATGCCATGTACAAACAGAGAAACAACATGTATCCCATTTGTTTACAATTAAAAAAAAAAAGAAACATTTTGGAAAAACATTGGGAAGGTTTTACTGTATTGGGACACAAAATAGTGCACAATAAAAATTTAGCAATAATATATAGATAAAATATATGAAAATAAACAATTGTGGCTGTGCTTGAGTTTAAAGGAGACTGTGATTGCGTTAGTATAATAATAGATGGATAAAGAGGCATTCCTCTGAACGTGGATGTGGTGTTTAGCCTTTGTTGCTTTCCTAGTTTTAATACTTGATTCTAGAGATACTTTACATAATAAAAACATTTAGGTTAGTCATAAACATAATTTGTGCCTTTCCTATGTTTAGTCTAATTCTTTGAGAATCAGAATAAGATTGTAGTCTGCCATTATATGAAATTAGAATAGACTAAATATTAACTATAATTTGATTTCTTTGCCCTTTAATAATAGTAAAAACTTTTCACTGTTAAACACTGGAGTTCATGGCGGGGGTGGTTTCTCAGAAAATCTAGTGATGTGTTTGTTCTGAAGGTTGAAGGCTGGCAGATCATGGTGCCCTCATCTTAGCTGGGAGACAAGTTTGTTTCAGTTTAACTGGGAGACAAGGTTGTTTTAATCTAGTTGGGAAATAAGGTTGTTTTGTTCTGGGCTGACATACAGAGAGAAAGTGTACTTTGAAAAGAAGCATGGATTGTACTTTTGAAGGTTTTTCTTGTTTTAAACTAGCCATAAAATGATATAATCATTACTATAGAAAAAATATCTATAAAAAGGCTGGCAGAAAAAATAAAGACAGATTCAGCCTCAGAACACTTGGTGTCTCTGTGTGCTGTTTCTCCACCATGCTGATGCCTCCCATCCACCTAGGACCCCCAAATGCTGCTAGGGCTGGACCCCAGCAGCTATATTTCTCATGCAATATACACTCTCCTATAACAAGGAAAACTATAAAAATCAACTAAATTCATTTCATCAGGTTTATAGATTATTGAGAAGAAAATATGTCAAAAATAGAAAAAATGCCACTGAAATATAGGCTAAAAAATTGTTAGTATGATAAATTTTATATGTGTATTTTACCACAGTTGGAAAGTGAAAGCTAACAGCAATTTGACCTGAGACTGTGATATCACATTATAGTAATAGCTAACTAATGTTGAGCATTTGCTTTCAATGAATTAACACACTGAATCCTCCTATTAATTAAAAAAAAACTTTTATGAAAATAAAAACAGAGTTGATCATCAGAGTGTAAAATTTAAATCCAAAACGTGGACTTGAGACTGGAAGAAAATGCCTCCCATTCTCAGATTGCTGTCTCTGCAGAGTGAGTTGACAGGGATTTTTTTTCTTTTTTTACAACTTTCCTTTTCAAAGATTGTTATAATGGTCTCTTACTACTTATAACATGAAGGAAAACAAATAACCTTCAAGAATATTTCTGCGGCCTTAGAGTTTCCCTCCTGGTTATAAGCAGCAATGTGTCATGAGCATGTGGCTATTATCCAGGTGAACCCTGGAGGCATGTGGATCTTCCATGTCACATCTGGTAAACTCACAGACATAGTTGCCTTTTGGAAACATACACTACATCATCCTTTTCTATAGTCACCCTCCTGTGCAGCTGCCACCAGAACTTCCTGCTCCTATCAAACTGATATGTAATGCCCATTGACCAACCTTTCCCTCAGCTTCTTATTTCTTGACTTTGAACTGGTAATTCACAATTTACACTTTGTTGGAAAGGGTTTCTCAGTGAGCCTAAAACCTAGAAAGAGATTCCAAGACTTAGGCAGAAAGAACTTCCCCTCTATGCATAAACCTTCGCTCCTTCATCAGAGGTGGGAAATTATTAAAATGAGCAGTCATTACTGAAAAGGGTCCCCCAGGAAACAGAAAGTCACACTGAAACATCAGGTCCTACTACTCCCATCATAAAGGTGTGAGCAGGCGGTAGTGCTCAACAATGCCACAAGCTTTTAGCCTTTTTCTCAGGCACCCTACATTGCCCACCCCCAAAACCTTCAGAGGCAGGGACTGATTCTTAATCATTTCCAGATGTTCACTGAATGTTTGTGCAAGTGTGTAACCATCCTTTGCATATTTGCATATTTTTGCTTATCCCCCCACTCAGCAAGACAGGCTGGTAGAAAAAAACCTCAAAACTTATCAACATTGCTCACCAATGAAAAATTACAGTGACAGAACTTTACTCCAAAATAAGACATAGATATTAGCAAAACAAGACCTCAGCCATGCTAGCCACATGCTTTACCACTCAGTACACACAGACTTCTCATCATTTCCTAAACAAACAACTAGGCAAAATTTTGAGAGTCTTCTCTAGATTATTAATTGGGGAAACAATCCAAGCATGCTCACACAAAATAAAAATCTCACTGGAGGAGACTCCTTGACTTCCCCCTTTCTTCCTCCTTCATCCTCTTCCCTGAAATGGTCCACACACACACCTCCTTCCTTAACAGTTCTGGAAAAACTCAAGGAGGGGACAGGAGGCAAGACTTATAGACCAGTCCCTCCTCCTGGGTGACAGGAAAGCTTACCTGAGCCATCTGGACCTTGGTGTTCCCCTTTGTCCCCAGGAGAACCATGGCCAGGGCAGAGGAGATGCTCAGGGGAGAAAAAAACACATTATGTGAAGGTTTGTCTTGACATAGCATCTTCAAAACCTGGCAGGCGAAGGTGCCATTTGCTTCAGAAAGAGAATCCATGATGCAGGGTCTGGGGGCCAAGAAGAAAGAAAACAGTGAAATGGGCTGAGAACACTGTGTTGTCTCTGCTTTGCTTTCATTTTTCTTGAGAACTCGGAACCTTATTAGTGCCAGCAACAGCCAGGGGAGTAGATAGTGCGTGTGAGGGAGGGACTGGTGCCTGTAGGACAGCACACGGGCAGGGCAAGGAAGAGCAGAAAAGCACGCAGAGAAGAACAGAAGGTGGCAGGTCAGAGCAAGAGCAGGGAGGGGGTAGGTGAAGCCAGAGGAGGTGCAATGTAAACACCAGTGGGCACCTCTGGACAATGAGACCCCCTCACCAGTGGCTGACCTTAGACCCTGGGAAACCTCCCTGACTCCTTCCATTTCTCCCAGGTCCCCCTAAACCTATTGTCCAAGCCTGCCTTCAGCCCCCTCCCAAATCTTCCTACCCCTCTCCATACTCCATTCCCTGTGACCTGTGCCTATTTCAACCACTTGGCTCCTCTCCAGAGCCTCTGACCTCCCTGTCCCTGTGTCCCCATTACAATCAGTCCCTGCTCAGTAAAATGCAATCTAGGGGGCTGGGGAGCCTCAGAACGTGGGCTCCCCACATCAGCACTCCAGATGGACAGACACACAGCATCTTGAGAGAGAAGTGCTCTCTTGATCTTATGACCCCTCTCTGAAAACCCCCATGGCCCTGGGGAAAAGCTCAAAACTGCCTTTCGTAAATGGCTTCCCATCTGCCTGGCCCCATCCCCTGCTGTAGCCTCCCCCTCTCACAGCCTCCACCTCTACCCACCCTAATATCTCCCATCACCTCTGAGCCTTTCAAACATTGTTATCCAAATTAAAAGGCTCCCTACTCCATCCCTGTCACCAGCCTCAAATCACTCACTTCCCTCCTCAGTCACCACCAGGAGGCCCCTGATGTCCTATTCTGGAGCCCCCTCCTCCCCCCACCCTTACTCATCACTCCTTCTTGTAATTCCCTGTCTCATCTATTATTGGACCCACTAGACTGGTTGCTCTCTGCAGGAAAGGTGCCTGGCAACCCGATTCACCTGGGACCATGCTCAGGAAAAAGCAAGAGCTCCTTCAATTAGGGGCAAATTAAGGGAAAATCTCAGATGAATAAAGGTGCTCTGATTTTGAACTGGAGACAGAAAGAGGTAAGGCAGAAGTCATGCTGTGACTCTCTGAGCAGAGAGGAGAGATGAGCAAATAGGGCCAGTAGGTGGTTGTGATTTTGGAGTATAAACTCCCACCAGTGTGAGGGCCAGGGCCAACCAGGGGGCAGACCAGAGGCTGGGAGAGAAGTCTCGGGGCTGCATAGCATCCTTGTCTTGTTGGAATCATGCTGTCCTTCTCTGAGACCAGCCCAAGCCAGGTCCAACTGTGCCACTGACAGCTGTGACCACTGAAGAAGCTATTTCTGTAAACTCAGGATGGCACCCTTTCTGGGGTTCTCCTGTTCACCCTGCTCACTTTCCCCATTCTAGGATCCCACCTCCCAGCACGTGTCAAAAACTTGCCTCTCCTGGATCCTGGCCACACCCTGCCCTGCCCAGCCAAGCTCTCACCTGCCACCTTCTGCAACACCACCTCTTCTAGTTGCAGTGCCTGGTCAGGATAAGGACCTCCGTCCGAATCACAGGAGCAGGATCCTGAAGCTGTGCCTCTGGCAGCTGCACTCTGGGGACTCAGCGCTTGCAGTGACCTTTTAACAGCCCTGTTTGGCTGCGGGAATTTCTGTCTTGCAACCCGCAGCACACTGCCCCAGGGAAGGCGAAAGGGTGACGTGGGTCACAGCCCGGATAGGGTCTCCTCCCTACCCAGGAATGGGTCACTATCACCTTCTGTTACCTACTGGTATGCTCTGGAACCCCACGCCAGAGGCCTGCTGAGGGCTATTGTTGCGCACTGCCTGCTCTGTAGAAACTGAAACCGAAAAGTACTCTTAAACTGATAACCAACTCTGGCAGGAAGCAGTTTCCGCTGGGAGAAACAGGATGGGGGCTGGGGAAGGACACAGAACCTGCACCTCTGGGCTTTCCTGCTTCCAGAAAGCAAAGGCAGAATGACAGACTGGGATTTTAGGGGAGGAAAGTCCTGTAAGTCTGTATTCTGAGCCTCCTGCCTTACACAAAGGAGGGATTCCATGAGATGGAATGTGTGTGTTCCCCTTACATGCTGGAGTTTGGGATGTCATTTAGCTTCACCACAATTGACCTAAAAGTAAAATAACACCTTTTTTTTTTTTTGTCTTCAGAAACTAAAAGTAGTATTACCATATGATCCAGTTACACCCCTCTTCTCTGTGTATATATCAAAGCAAAGGAATCAAAGTCACCATACTAAGATTACCCTCATGCCATGTTTATCTCAGCACCATTCACAAAAGTCAAGTTAGGGCATCAGCCTAGGTGCCTGTTAGCAGTTGAATGGATAAAGAAAATATTATATGCATGTATATATAGCCACAAATAGGCATTTATGAATGGCTGAGTTTATTCAGTCATAAAGAACAAAATAAGATAATTGCAGGAAAATGGATGAAGCTGGTGATCATCATTTTAAGCAAAATAAATCTCAGAAAAACAAGTATCCCTTGTTTTCTCTCACATATGAAATCCAGGGGTTAATAAAAAATGTTTCAAAGTAGAAGGGGGACTAATAGGGAAGAGGAGTAGGACCAGGGAAAGGGCATGGGGGGACAAGATAGTGTAAGAGGTAGGGTGGATCTAATCAAAGTGCTTCATGTGCTTGTAGGACATTGCCACAGTGAAACCCATTGTTCTGTATAATTACTATGCACTCATAATTATTTTTTAAAATGTTGTTAAAAACTGTTTGTTCCAGCCCCTCCCCCACCAATGAGTACTAGTCCAGGACCCGCCCAGACAACACAGGTGTCCTAAATCTTAGCAGCTAGGCTCTTTTCCCACCTCTGGTGCTCAGCCTGTGCTACTGGGGTATAAGAAGTCCTACTCTCCTTTGGCAATGTGACAGAAACAGACACTGAGTCAAATGGCTCAGGACCTGCCTTGTGTCCGTCAGGGGTGCGGAGGCAGGGACCACTTCAAGCAAGTTGATTCAGTAGTTCATGTCATCCAAGAGTCACACTCTTCCCTGCCCCTTTGTACCAGCTTCATCCTGAGGCTGGAAGCAAGTGGAAATATTTCAGGTTGACATGTTGTTGTCCCCAGGAACAGAACAGATCAAATGACTTTTCCTCTGAAGCAGGGAGCCTTTCCCAGAAGCTTGTCCATGAGCAGATTGCCCCTCCTGTTTCAAGTTAATGAAAATTAGGGTTTTCTCCTGAGGGCCTGATGAGGGTGAAGCAAGACACATGTTTACCACAAAACATTTAAGAGTCATAATTTTTAAAATTTCTTAAAAGTTTAAGGAGGCTCCAAATCTAGGTCCTCCTTAAATTTTGCACCCTAGGTGCCATACTTTTTAAATATTTTCTTTTCCAATAGCACCTTAATTCTTTGGCACATGCCTGTAATCCCATTAGCTAGGGAGGCAGAGGTAGGAGGACCTAGAGTTCAAAGCCAGCCTCAGCAACCTAGTGATCCCCTGTCTCAAAACAAAAAGGAAAAAGGGCTCTGAATGTGGCTCAGTGCTTAAACATCCCTGGCTCAAATCCCCAGTACCCAAAAGTAAATAAATGAAGTAATTAACAAAATGATGCCTTTTAAATATATAATATGCATACTGTAATATTGATAAGAGAAGTATTCTGAGACATCCTGAATTAAGTTACCATAAGGATGAAGGAAAGCAAACGTGAGTTTAACTAATACTTTCAAACTAAACTAAGAAAGAAAAATAAAACTGCTGCATATTCCTTTCCCATATACTCAAGATTAGCCATCAAGACCTAATGCCATACTGCTTACACATTCAACCAACCAAGAAGTTACAGAAACTTGTCCGTACAGATTCTCTTCCTATCTCAGGTCTTTGCTCACTTCCTGTTGTCCTGTCCCTTTCCTCTGGAATCCATGTAGGTTTAATGAAAATAATCTACACCCACCACTCCCTGGATTTTTATTATAAAATATCCTTAGATCCAGTGGACATTTTTTCAGCTGCTACTGTTATGGGGTGCAACTTAAGAACAGAACGATCACCACTGAGAAGTCCAAATTTGAGAATCTTTATTAAGCCGGCTGGCTGACTGTCTCACACAATGCCCCAACACTGAGGGGACAAGTTAAAAGGGCTATTAGGAGAACAGCCCAAAACACAGGGTTGTAGGGGCTTTTCTGATACCAAAAATCACATTAATCATAACACATTACACATTAATCATATCAACATTACACATTAACATCATGGGATTATTGACAGAGGGGGAAGTGGATCAAAATGACCCTTACGTAGGAACAAATTAAAGAATGGTTACTAACATCCACACAATCACCATTCACATGGTACATTGTTTAGGAGTAATAGGGATCAAAAGAGAGCAATGTTTCTTTACATAGGAATTATCATTCTGTATTATTAAACGTGTCACACTAAGTAACTGATGATGGGCAGAGAGGCGGGGTGTTCCCATGGGAGAAGCTTATTTCCTACATAACATGGAGTCTCAGAGCAAAATGGAGTCTGTTTAGTCATTTCCCTTAGAGTCTGGCCTGTAACATTCTCACGGAGTCAGATCTGTCAGCCCATCACACTACCTGGCAATGCTACTACTGACTTAGGGAATTTGCCCCAGGACCAGGCTAGTAACCTGCAAAGCTTGAAAACCCACATGTTTCAGAGATCTCTCCATCTCAAAATTTTGGTTAAACAATGTTCATCCCTGGATTTAAAGCATATGATTCAGGATATTCACACAGCTGTACAACTGTCACCACTGTCTAACTCCAGAATATCTTCATCACTTCAGAAACAAATGGGGTACTCATTTATAATTATTCTCCATTGCCTCCTCCCTCTCCCCCAAGTCCTGGAAACCACCAATCCTTTTTTTTTTTTTTTCTCAATTCATTTGCTTATTGAAACTATATCATGTAAGGAATCGTGCTGTGGTATTTCACTACAGCTTTGAGTTGTACTTCCCTGATGAGTCATGATGTTGAGCTTTTTCTCATGTGATTATTGGCCTATTATGGATCTTTCTCCAAGAAATGCCCATTCAGTGCTTTTAACTAGTTTTAAATTGGATTAGTACTTATTTTACTATTGAGTTTTTTATCACCAAATTTTTAACTACATGAGTTCTGGTTACTTCCTCATCTCTGTGGGGAGTTCTAAATTTTCCCAGGGTTGAAATAATTATCACTATGTAACATGTCAGGTGACTGCACCATGTGAGACACAGACTGATGGACTCATCTTCCCCCAAGTCATGCACTTGGGATGCCTCTTCCTAGTGTCTGTGTCTCTATCCCTACCACCTTTATGTGTTAAGATGACCACTTTGTTCATGGGTCTTATTCAAGCTCCTTTAATCAGACTTGAGAAGCCTACACTTTATGGATTAAGTACAGGCCCTTTGTCAGGGTTGATTAGTTCCACAGACTGAGAACACCCTCAATTTGGGTTTGAACCTCATTTGTTTCTTTTCTTAGAGTTACATGTTCTAGCATTGTTCCCCAAGATCAACGATGCCCTGATGGTTGAACTGTTCAGATGCCTCAGCACCAGTTGAACTGAGTACCATGTCTTAGTCCATCTTCCGTTGCTAATAACACAATGCCACAGACAGTGTTTATTATAAAGAAAAGAGGTTTATTTTGGCTCACAGTTCTGGTCCAGGGTCAGGGGTCCTCACCTGGCAATGGCCTACGTAAGGGCAGAGTTCCCATGCAATGCAAAGTATCCCATGGCAAGAAACAAGGAACACACTAGACACATGACCAAACCACCTTCATATCAGATCCCCTCTTAACCCATTAACCCTTAGTTATCTTGGTTTGATGGATTAATGACTATGTTCATTGGGTTGGAGCCTAATCACCTATTAAATGTCCCACCTGCTCCCATTTCTTAAGAGCTTACAATGAGGATTATATTCAACATGAGTTCCAAAGGGCACAGATAAACCCTACTCAAGCCCGAGAGTACCACTAGGAATATTCATATTTCAGTTAACATAGGTGATAGTCAAAAATGATAGGTAGTGTTTCCTTTGGGAAAGAACCATTATTTCTCCCATTCCTTCATGGAATCTTTACCACTGATACCCTCTTCAGGCAGTATATTAGTAAATAAAGATGCTCTTAGATCTTTGACAAGTACCACTGGTTATCCAGAGGGGAAGGCAGTATGGGACTGCTTTAAGCAGCTTGATAGGAATGTATGTAGTATATATATATAGTATTTATATATATATATATATATATATATATATAACATCTTTTTTTTAGGTAAACATGACATGAGTGCACTTTGGTGTATATATATATATATATATATATATATATTTATGGAGTATGACTTATTCTAATTATGATCCCATTCTTAGTACTGACCATGATGTGGAGTTCATATATGAACACAGGAAAATTATGCTCTTCCTTCTGGGGACATCCACAGGGTTGATTTTGTGAAAGTCCCATGAATTCCAAAAGTATGTGAGTAGAGTCAGATAAGGAGGGGTGGAAAAAAGGATTGCAAAAAAGGAATGCTTTGTAATGAATATACTCATTATCTTGATGGATTTACTGGAACATACAATGTCAAAATTCATCGAATTTTATATGTTAAATATGTGAAGTTTATCATGTCAATCATACCTTAATAAAAATTTAAAAATATGTTTTAAAAATTAGAGAATGAGATGAAATAAATGAAACTTGCAAGTACAAGATGTGAAGTTCTATAGAATCATTTTTTGCCAAAACTGCTTTGGAAAGTGTGTCCCCTGAAATGAATGTGGTCCCAGTGGGCACTTGGTCCAGCTTGATAAATTTTTAGGGAGAGCTGTTATGAATGGCTTGTTTAATAGGTTGTGAACTGTGAGTCCAAAATAAGAGTGAGGACCAGACACTGTTCAGCTCATTTCATAAAAATTCAGTCAGGCAGCAGTTAGTAGTGTAAATGGTAGTGTAGGTGGCTTCACAATGTGCCCAACTTTGATCTCATCAACACCATTATCAGGGGTCTTTATTTAAAAATACAAAGGATATGAGAACATATTTAGGATATTCATAATACTCTACTACATAATACAAATAATTGTAATTATCCAAGTTGTCTACTAATACATCAAATAGGTGATGGGAAGTGAGGAGAGGAGACAGGAAAGCAGGAGGAGCCCCGAGGAGACCTAGGAGGCCCACTGTTCCCTTTTGTCCTTCCTGCTGCCTGAGGCAGAGACCTCAGAAGACTTGTTCCAACAATTTGTTAATGTGTTTCTCTGATGTTCTAGGCGTGCAGAGACATGCCTCACTCAAGAATATCAAAGAGGCATATCAGAAACTGGCACTAAAGTGGCATCCAGATAAAAATCTGGAGAATAAAGAAGATAGAGAGAGAAAATTCAAACAAATGGCTGAGGCATATGAGGAATTTTTCAAATGCTAAAAATGAGAACTGTATGTCAAATGTGGCAAAGAAGGTTTAAGTGATGGAGGAGGTGGTAGAATCATTTTCACAGTCCATTTGAATTCGACTTCACAATCCAAAAATCCAGATGATTCCTTCACACAATATTTTGGTGGAAGGGACCCATTTTCATTATAATCACTTGAAGACCATGAGAGGATTATCTTGAGAACCCAAGGGTGCCCTGGAAAGCAGAATCCAAGTTGTGACTGTTTTTTCTCGGCTTTCAGGGGATTAACATCATTAGGACATGACTTTTAAGGACTTGATACAGGTTTTACTTCAATGTCTAAAACAGGAATGACAGAAACATTACTGAAAGAAAATATTCCAGAGTGGTGAAGAAAGAGTGGAAATTAGAAAAGATGGTCAAAGTCCTTAATGACCAATGGTAACGAGTAGCTGCTATGCTTGGATAACAAATAATCCAATACATGCATTTAACAAAAATGATAAACTATGACAAGCACCATTTGAAGATTAACAGGAACTTGTTTTTAAGAAGGGGGGTGAGTTTCTGAGAAGCTGTGGCAGTCGGAAAGACACCCCCCCAATAGAAATTTCTAGGGGAAGCCTGCTTCAGGAGCCTTCAACCTGTGTGGTCCCCTTGATTTGACACTCTGCTGTCCACATCCTGAAATCTGAACAAGTGACCTTTCATTTGCACTTTGCACTGGGCTTCAGTGATGACACATCCAGTCCTGGAGCTAGGTGCAGGCACACAACTATAGGAAACCCTGCCCTCAGGAAGTTTCCAAACCAGTACAGGCAGATGGAGAGCAGCTCATTTTAATCCAGGTCACTAAAGGCTTCAGCTCCAAAATAATTAAGCACTCAGGGGGAGTCTTTAACCCTGGCAAGGACTAGTGAAGGTTAGCCAGTGATGGGGTGGGGCAGGGAGGAAGGTGGAAGAGGACTGTGGAAAGGAAGGGGTTTCTAGGGAGAAGATGGTGATGTAGTTTGGGTATGGTATGTCCCCCCAGGTCCATGTGTTGAAGGTGTAGGGCCTGTGGGACTACTCAGAGGTGGTGGAATCTTTGGGAGGTGAGGCCTAGTGGGAGGAAGTTAGGTCATTGGTGGTGTGTCTTTGAAGGGAATACTTAGGATACCAGCCACCTCCTCATTTGCCTTCCAGGTCACAATGAGGAGAGCATCTATGCTCTGTCACTTACTGTCACCATGATGAACTGTCTTGCCACAGGCCCAAAAGCAACAAAAGAGGTCAACCAAGCCTGAAAACTCTGAAACCATGACCAAGAATAAATGTTTCCTACTTTTGTGTTGATCACCTCAAGTATTTCATCACAGTAATGGAAAGCTGATTAACATTGGTCAACACTGTACAGTACCAGAGAAATGGCAGAGCAAGGAATGGTCAGGAAACCACAGAAAATTCTACAAGACTGGAGTGAAGGATTGCCACTGAGAAATGGCAAAGTGGGGACAGGAGAATGGGTTAAATCAAAAACTCTTGTTCCTCTTGTTAGCTCATGAAAAGGAGCTTAATCTTTATCCTAAAACCAATGGAAACCTATCAAATCTGATAGCCAGAGAGAGGTTCTACCCTGGGAGGAATTTATCTGGACCACATATTCTAAGCCTTTTGCAATCATCTGTGGACATTTGTGTTAGTCAGCTCTTCATTGCTCTGGCCAAAATATCTGATCAGAATGATTTAGAGAAGGAAATTTTATTTTGGCTCCTAGCTTTAGCTTCTCAGTCCATGTTTGGTCATTGCTCTGGACCTGAGATGAAGCAAAGCATCAAACAACACTGAAAAATACAATCACCATTAGTATGTTCATGATTCTTAAATAAGAAAAAAGGAAATAACAAGTGTTGATGAGGATATGCAGATAAATTGGAATCTCATATATTGCTGGTAGGAATATTATATGGATGGGAGTTCTTCAAAAGTTAAATAGTGCCTGTAATACCAGCAGCTTGGGAGGCTGAGGCTTAGGATCAAGAGTTCAAAGCCAGTCTCAGCAACAGCAAGGTACTAAGCAACTCAGTGGGACTGTCTCTAAATAAAATACAAATTAAAACTGGGAATGTGACTCAGAGGTTCAGTGACCCACCCCCCAAAAAAATGTTTAATAGAATTACCTTATGACCAACAATTCCATGCCTAAATTTGTATATACACAAAATAGTGTAAAATAATGTTATGGTTTAGATCTGAGGTATTCCCCAAAAGCTCACATGTGAGACAATGCAGGAAGTTTCAGAGGAGAAATAATTGGGTTGGAAGAGTCATAACCCAATCAGTGAATTAATCCTGGTAGGATTAATTGAAGTGACTGGAGGAGGTGGGAATTGGGCATGGCTATGGGGTATATATTTTGTATCTGGAGAGTGGAGCCTCTCTCTTCTTCCTGATCAACTTGATGTAAGCTGCTTCCCTCCACCACCCTCTTTCCGCCATGATGTTCAATGTTACCTTGACACTGGAGGAATGGAGCCCTCCTTCTATGGACTAAGAACCCTGGAACCATGAACCCCCAAATAAACTTTTCCTCCTAAAGTTGTTCTGGTCAGATCTTTGAGTCACAGCAACAAAATAGCTGACTAAAACAAATAGGTATTCAAGCAAATTTGCATACATGCACTTTCATAGTAGGGAGGGGGGCAAAAATGGAGGAAGGAGGTACTGTGTAGAGGGAAAAGAGGGGTGGGAGGGGTTGGGGGGGAGGAAAAAAATAACAGAATGAATCAAAATATTACCCTAGGTAAATGTATGATTATACAAATGGTATGCCTCTACTTCATGTACAGAGAAACAAGAGAAACAAGATGTATCCCATTTGTTTACAATAAAAATAAATTTAAAAAAAATAACCACAAGGGGGTAAAAATCCAAACTCCCATCGCTTGATGAGTGAATAAAACAATAGTGTCACATTCAGGTAATTGAATAATATTCAGTCATTAAAAGGAATAAAATATAGATACATGCTATGAATCAACCTAGAACACATCACACTAAGTGAAGAAGACAACACAAAAAAATATATATGATTCAATTTATAAGAAATATGCAGAACAGGTGAATCTATGGACACAAAGCAGATTCATGGTTTCCAGTGGCTGGATGGAGGGAGGAATGAGTATTCACTGATTAGTGGATATGGGATTTTCTTTGAGGCAGGGAAAACTTTGGGGGACACAGTAAAACTCGTGATTGCACAACATCTTTGCACAATGTATTAGATGGCACTGGCCTCTGTAAATGTGAATGTCTTTGGGATAAAAACATCTAAAAGGAACAATAAAGTTAGTGATATTCAGCCTCTAAAAAGTGCTACAGAGGTCTTATATGATCAAATTATTTATTATTGCACTATAAGTAGCATGAACACATGCAGGATATAATCACAACCCCTGGAGACTTTAGTCAGAGGACTAAGAATACAGGCATTTCATAAATAAACACTGCAACTCCCATGGGTGGTTACTGTGAAAGCTCAAAGATATATGATATTTATGAAGACTAAGAAAATGTCTTGAAGAAAATGACATCTGAACTGAACTTTAAGGGCTGAAGGGTATTTAACTGTTGGGGTTGGAGGTGATGCTACACAAGGCATCATGCTGAGAGTGAATCACATGGTCAGTTCAAAGCTATTCAACCATCCAGTCAGGTTGACATAAATACTATGTAAATTGGGAACACACATAAAAGAGCAGGTGTCCAAGGAACATTGTGTCCCGAGTCTCAGTGCAGTGCTTAGCATATACCTGGTGAGTGCTAAATACCAAAGAAGGATAAAACTAAAATGTGTGTTAAAGTTTTTTTTAACTAGAATAAAAGTAACAGTATATAGCGGCTTTTATTATTGTTGAGGCATCAGTTTAAGGCACATGTGTGACAAAATTTGAGGTACCAGGGAAGCACAGTGTAAGTAGCATGAATTGCATGTGGAATGAGTGGGAAATATGTTGGGAGCCATCTTGGGAAACTTTGCAAGCTATCCTGTGGCATCTGTACTGCCTGCATCCTAAATACAAAAGGGAATCAGGACAGCCTATTTTCCATGATCCTGGCTCAGTAGCAGTTGTTCAGAAGGTTTAGGACCCTACCCTCATCTTTGCACTTGGTGTTCACCTATAGGCCCATGCTCATGGAAATACAGAGGAAATCTGGGGACACTGAAAGAGGGAAACTCTCCATGTACAGGAAGTACACCTTTAGGGAGATGAGAACCTGCCACAGAACAGAATTGTGTTGGTTTTGTTATGCCTGATGAAGAAAAGGAAGGGGTGGTCAGCACAGAACCTTGGTGAAGATTCTGAGCAATAGTCCACAATTGCTACGGCTGAGGCCGCCACAGCCTCAGTGCCTTCTTCATTCACCTCCAAGACGCTCTTGTGCACAACCTTGGACACACACAGGTCTGTCTCAGTTGACATTGCAGACAGGTCAGCCTGGCCCTGTCGAAAGGCATCAACTATTCCCAAACGCTGAAGCACAGACTCCATGTCATAATTCTCCTGCAGTTTAAACCTTGGAAGGAAAACTTCAACTTCAATAGTCTGCATGAAGGTTGGCTTGGTCCAGGCCATGAATTTCTCAAAAGTAAGGTTATTTTCCACCTGAAAGACCAGAATCACAAGTTCACATTCAGACTTCAGTGCCATCTGTGAGCACACAGACATTTTCATGAACAATTCATGTTGACTGTCCACACGGCATGGGCAGCTCCTTCATATGCCAGGAAGCTTTGGGGGCTCTGACTTGTCCATCACCCCTCGAGATATCCCATATGTGACTTCCCTGCAGGAGGACTATGGATGTCCTCTCCTTGTCCATCCACTATGGAGACATGTTTTATTCTGACAAGTGTCCATGCCCAGTAGATGGGGCTTTTCTAGTGGTATTTGTTGTTTTGAATGAAGCTTCATTTTGAAGACCACAAACCATTGCTGGTAAGAAAAAAAAGGCTAGAAAAAAAAGGGGTCCCAGTGTGAGCCACTGCAGGAGAGGGCATCTGGGTAAGGTGGGATTTGGCACTGTGTGTAGAAACTGGTCATCACAGATAGAGAGTTGGACAGAGGGAGAGCCCATGGGGACTGCTCTGCTCACAGAGGCCCTTTAGGTCATCACAGTGTACTGCCCACCATTGAGAGGATGGGTGACTCTGTGAATACCACAAAGAAGCAAGGACAGGGATGGACAGACCATTTGGGCTGATGGGTTTGAGATCTGGTGAAAAGGCACAGGGTGTCACTGATTTTCCCACAGAAATTCTGAGTTCAAAGGTCTTCAAGCCCTGTTTTTTGTTTTTTGGTTTTTTTTTTTGGCGGTGCTGGGGATTGAACCCAGGGTCCTGTGCTTGCAAGGCAAGCACTCTACCAACTGAGCTATCTCCCCAGCCCTGAAAGGACAGCAAGCCCTCTGACTCACCAAGCTGAGGTCCACTTCCTCATCTGGGAGCAGAATGATCATGCTCAGCTCCTTACCAGCATAGGGCAGCTCCAACACCTGTGTCTGGGTCTCGCTGATGTAGGCGAAGTTAAACTTGGCTTCCTGACACATCATCTGCACTGACCTTTCCTCCTTCTGACAGGAATGACCAGAGGAGCACAGAATTTAAAACAGTTTGAAAAGGGGCAAGAAAAGTTTCAACTCTGCTGTGGTCCAGCACTGCACAAATTAATAAACAGATATCTAAAACATGCCTTATATAGATGGGGAGAAGTTTCATGCATACAGCTTCCTTATTGCATTAAATTGTATTTTAAGGGATTAGGGAATTTGGCAAACTATTCTAATATTTGTTTTAATTAAAGTTATACCTCACAGTTGACTAAGGCCTTTGTCACTCATTTTTAATGGTAGCTGAATTCAGCAGATGCTGAATCAATATGAGAAGTTATTATTAACAACAATTCAAATGAAAGCTTCTTTTAATTTTTAAAATAATTGATTAAAAGAATGGGGTGTAGTCCAGTCCTTTAGCCTTGTTGCTCAACATGCACAAGCCCTGTGGTTGATCACTAGTACTGCAAAATCATAAGAAGAAAACAAAACAAAACTCTTATTAAAAAAAGGTGTTATCAAATTCCTTCTTTGTATACTGCCTGTGGTTTCACAGATACACACACACACACACACACACACACACACACACATATATATATAGTTTTGCTTTCAATCTAGTCACCTTGTATCTACTGGAAAATCTTTGTTTCCAGAATGAGGTTAAACCAATAAATGTATGAGACTTAATCAGAAATAGATATAATAGGATATAACCATAATAGACAGCAAGTATTAAATAAATATTCCTATGATTTTTTTCTAATAAATTTAAAATTCATTCAGAGAGATGTTAAGTTTGAAATTATTTTTAACCATTTACATCTTATGAAGTTAACATTTTTTATTGAATTTATTTATCAGACTAGCATGATTGTTTTTAAATATTCTCCCTACCTGGTTTATATTAAAAGACATTTCACACGTGCATATTTTGTCAAATGGCTCTTCCCACATTCCTTTAAAGTAGATGGCATTGACAAGAACCAACCTGGCCTGCTCATCAACCGAGTTAGTTGGTAGCAACTCTTGAATTTTACCTTTCAAGAAAAGAAGAGACTCTATCAGTTGCTTTTTATGACCTTTGGTGAATAAGCATGACATGATGTCTTAGCAGATCTAAACGTTCTGATTTTGAATGTGGTGAGTTTGGGTAGTTATGTACAAAAAGTTAAAAATGCCACCTCTGAGTGGTATTCATGATGACAGACACTGAAAAGTCACCAAGTTGAAGACAGTAAAAGATTTCAGAGTCCCTGAAGGAAAGCAGGTTGGGACAAAATAGAAAATTGACACCAGTTGGTGAAGTTACCTGCTATAGGTAAGAGCAGTGTCAAGTCTAAGGCTCTGTGATCAGGACCAATTCTAACACTGACCTGGCCACAATCCAGAGGCAGCCAGAATGAATGGCTCCACACCAGGGGCACAGGAGGAGTTTCTGGAAACTACTGGAAGAGATATTACTATTGCATCCTCCTGGCACCTGGTATCCCTGGAACAGATAATGATTCGGATAGGGGAAAGTACTTCCTCCTTACGTTGGCTTCAAAGGGTACCTTTCCAAGGAACTAAGAGCACCCCTGCTAATTTTCTGCCTCAAGAGGGCACAAGCACTAAAGGTTCCAAGAAGAAATAGGGGAAAGGACTACCTCCATTTTTTTTTTTTTTTTTTTTTTTTTTTTTTGGTCTCATTTGTTAGCAGAAATAGGGATGTTCCTAGTGGTGTGTAAGTGAATGATTCAAACTTCAAACTATCATTGAACTTGGGGATGAAGGTTACAACATGTCACACTCTGAAGTAGAAATGAGTAAGTTTTAACCCTCCAGGGAGGATGTTTTCAGTCTGTGGAATTGATCAGCCGTGAGAGAGGATCTGTAGTTGAGTAATCAAGTCTAGGCTTCTCAAGTCTAATGAGGCTGCTTAAGTGAGAGCTAGGAAAGTGGCAGTAAGAAAAGTCACCTTAACATGGAGAGGTGGCAGGGAGGAAGTCCAAAATGACCCCAGGAAGAGGAGGATCAAGTGCAGGACTTGGAGAAGATCTGGTCAATGATCTTCTCCTAGACATGACAGTCACCTGCCATGTGAATAATACAGGCCAGTAACCGTATGTTCTATGTAAAGTATTAAATAGGACACTTGTATCAGCCAGCCTGGTCCTAGGAGAACAGACACCATTAATCTCTGATTTGGAAAACCTGAGCATTGATCACATCTTCTGTGAGCCCATTAAGGTTCAAGCACACCATGAGGCTCAGCCAGGCAAACTTGCTCTGACCTTCTGCAACAACAGTGACATTAGCACTGAGGAGGAGGGGGACCAGAGGGGAGGGGAGGATGGATGTGGGGTGGAAGGAGACTGGAATGACTCATAATTCTGACCTTTTGTCTCTTTTGAGACCCAAGTGTTTATATGCTTCCTGGACTCCTCTGCAGCTTTGGAAAAGGACAGTAGCTCCAGCTCCGCATGGTAGAACTGAAGACAGGACTCCTTAAATGTCTTTGGAGAGAAAAGGGTTCAGTGAGGCCATGTTGCTAAATAAAATGTCTGTGAGCTTCCAGACACTCTGCATGCTAGCTAGATGCTTTTTTGATTAAAGAGAACACAATATCTCATAAACATGATCAAATCTTAAGCTACTAGTTGACAAAATATCTGAGTTTGTAAGGAGGTATGTCCTACTTCCTGAATAACCAGAGGTGAATGAATGAAATGACATGAAATTTTAGATACGATCTAATCTGAAATAATACAAGGTATGATCATAAAATTGGGGTCTTTATAAAAAGTTTGCCATATGTTTCTCAAGTTCTCTAGGGTTCTGCTCATTAATTTGCCTGTTTTTGTAGTGCTGGGGCTTGAGCCCAGGGCCTTGAGTACTTTAGGCAAATTCCTTGAGCACATGAGGCATATGGTTATCACTAATCTTTCCCAAGTGTGCCATCATGCCTGGTCTCTCGGGTCTTTCTTCCACAGTGGATATCACCAGGTAGTTTAAATAGGACATTTATTGTTCTACTGATTCCACTTACTGACAGGAAATCACAGGTCTTCTCTCCAAAGAGCCTGTTGGCTGTTCTAAGCAAGTACCGTGAGCTAGGCTTGTTCACTTGGGTGAGAAGCATCTGGAAGCCCTTATGGATGTCCTCCTCTGTGTTTAAAGACATGGCCTGTGAAGGAAAGCAATAAAACTCTCTCAGTTTTGATCCTGGTCTCAACAAGAATTTGCAAGCAGTTTTTTTCTCAAATAGTCCATAAAATTATCCTTTGAGAGGAAGTTGTTTCTAATTGAGAAGTGACACTGGTGGGGTGGGTGGAGAGAGGGGCCAGGAAACTGGTGAGTGAAAGACATGGTTCTTGCACCTGCACCGAGCTCTCTGCATAGTTTATAGAGGCATGAGAGAAAAAAGTGAAAGGGGCAAGAGAGGTTCAGAAAAGAGACTGTGGAGTCCTGCATCCCATGGCCAGCATAACTGGGTCAGAGATAGAGGAAAACTTGCCTCTAACATTTATCCAACAACAGCAACAACAAAATGTGCAGTTAAAATACTAAAAATCCAAGAAATAAATTGATCAGAATGCAATCATAATAATTTTTGAAAGGAAATGAAAGTATAAAATGAGCAATATAATTAATAAGTATAAATGACTTCATTTTTTTCCTTTGTACAATTTTACTTATTTACTTATTCGTAGTTTTAAAGATTTATTTCTTGCAGTGCTGGGAATTGAACCCAGGGCCTCCTACATACCAGGAAGTACTCTATCACTGAGCCATATCTGCAGCAAGAATAAATGAGTTCTTAACCAGCACCTTAGAGAGAAAATATAATCTACTTTAATATTTCAAAACAATTGGCATATACTAGCCTAGATGAAATGTTTCAGTTGATTCTGAAATACACAAATTACACAGTTGACAGAGTTTATATTCAAGGACCTCAATATAGTAAACTTAAAGTCAATAACACTACAAATAACAAATCTACAGCATGGAAATTAACCTAGTAGGTTAACTTTTGAAAACAATTTCTAAAGATACAACTCCTCTGAAGGAACAACCAAATAACTAACAAGTTCTAAATAAGTAATTCCTTTTTGAATAAATGACTTTAAATAATTATTTAAATTACTATCCTAAATATATGACAGATGGTTTAGAAAATAACCAAAATGCATATTATATTACCAGACCAAAGATAGTAAAATCGGCATTGTTTTCATATTTCTAAGGAAATAATGAAATAACAAATCTTCCAACTCATGATGTTAGAAAAGGTACCAAAAAATTACTAAGGAATTTAGAGAAAAACATAAAGTAGTCTATGACCAAAACAACTCGTTCTTTCCAAGAAAGCACACATATCCACATGAAATAGACATCAGCTATTATAAGAAAAAATTTAAAAGTACCCACAATGAAAGTTATAAATGAAAAAGAGAGTACACAGGAAAGGTTAAAATAATGAAATCTAGATCATTTTCATCAAAGTGTAATTACCACATGGTGGTCCAGAGATATGAACATGGGGAAAGGCTGGCAAGTGGACACTGAGTTACCATTAGAAACAAGAGGTTCTTGTGGTTGCTGTACATTAGGCCTATATAGAGAATGATGATGTACTATATACTTGAAATTAAAAGAAAGAATGTTCTAGGCTTTCACCTCAAAGAAATTATAAGCATTTGAGGTGATAGATCTGCTTACCCTGATTTGACATTACACTATGTATACGTGATTTAAAACATCACATAGTTACCCCACATTATGAATAATTTTTATGTTTCTATGTATCATTTAAAACATATTTTAATTTTAAAAATTCCCCCCAAATGTGAACATACAAAGAAGAAACAATAAAAGATAAAAATTTTTAAAGGCTTAGGTGATCTTTGGAAATGAATTTTTTCTGATATTCTATAGCTATATTTCTCTTACAATGCACACTCTCTTGTAGAAAAATATAAAAATCAGCTAAATTCAGTTCATAAATTTTATAGATTATTGAGGAGAACATCTGTCAAAAATAGAACAAATGCCACTGAATTGTAGGTTTAAAAATTGTTTAGGTGGTAAATTATGTGGGTGTGTTTTACCACAACTGGAAACTGAAAGCTAAAAGCAATTTGACATGACAATATGATATCACTATTATAGTAACAGCTAATTCTCACTGAGCATTTGCTTTAGATGAATTAGTTCACTGAAGCCTCCCATTCATTGGAGAACATTTATGAAAATAAAGATACTATTGATCATCAAGTGTAAAATGTAAAGCCCAAAAGAGGACATGAAACTAGAAGAAAATAATTAACATTTTCAGATGACTGTCTCTTCAGAGTGAGTCCACAGGGACTTTTTCTTTTCTCTCTACTTTCCTTTTTAAAGATTTTTATAATGGTGGCAAGGATGTAGGGGGAAAGGTATTCTCATACATTGCTGGTGGGACCTCAAATTTGTACAACCACTCTAGAAAGCAGTATGGAGAGTCCTCAGAAAACTTGGAATGGAACCACCATTTGACCCAAGTATCCCATTCCACAGTGTATAAGCAAAGCACTTAAAATCAGCATATTATAGTGATGTGGCCATATCAATGTTTATAGCAGCTCAATTCATAGTAGCTAAGCTGTCAAACCAACCCAGGTGCCCTTCGACACATGAATGGATAAAGAAAATGTGGTATATGTACACAATGGAATATTACTCAGTCATAATATGGCTACTGTCAGTAAATGGATGGATCTGGAGGTTATCATGCAAGGTGAAATAAGTCAATCCCTTAAAAATAAAGGCTGAATGTTCTCTCTGATATGTGGATGCTAACCCACAGTAAGTGGTTGGAGGGAAGAATAGTAGTTCAGTAGAATAGACAAAAAGGAATGAAGGGAAGGGAGAGGGATGGGAATAGGAAAGACAGTAGGAATAAATTGGACATAAATTTTCCATGTTCATATATGAATACACCACCTATGAAACTCCACATCATGTACAACCACAAAAATAGGATCCTAATTAGAACAGGTTATACTCCATGGATGTATAATATGTCAAAATACATTCTACTGTCATGTAGATTTTTATAATGATCTTTTACCCCTTATAACACAAAGGAAAACAAATAATGTTTAAGAATATTTCTACAGCCTTAGAGTTTCCCTCCTGGTTATAAGCAGCAATGTGTCATGAGCATGTGGCTATTATCCAGGTGAACTCTGGAGGCATGTGGATCTCCCATGTCATATCTGGTAAACTCACAGACTGAACTACACACTATATCATCCCTTTCTATAGTCACCCTCCTGTGCAGCTGCCACCAGAACTTCCTGCTCCTATCAAACTGATATGTAATGCCCATTGACCAACCTTTCCCTCAGCTTCTTATTTCTTGACTTTGAACTGGTAATTCACAATTTACACTTTTTTGGAAAGGGTTTCTCAGTGAGCCTAAAACCTAGAAAGAGATTCCAAGACATACCAGACAGAACTTCCCCTCTATGCACAAACCTTCACTCCTTCATCAGAGGTGGGAAATTATTAAAATGAACACTCATTATTCAAAAGGGTCCCCCAGGAAACAGAAAGTCACACTGAAACATCAGTGCCTACTACTCCCATCATAAAGGTGTGAGAGGCGGGTAGAGCTCAACAATGCCAAAAGCTTTTAGGCTTTTTCTCAGGCTCCTGTCTCTTCCCTGCCCCTAAAACCTTCAGAGGTAGAGACTGACTCTTACCATTTCCAGATGTTCACTGAATGCTTGTTCAAATGAGCTATTCCTGCTTCCATGATCTCTACATGTGATTCAGTGCATACTAGATAGAGGAATTACCACTGAGCTGCACACACAGTTCTGAGTATCATTTTCTAAATAAATTGGGAGGCAAATTTTTGTGAGTATTATTCAGATGAGTAATTGGGGAACCCATCCATGCCTGACACACAAAATAAAAATCTCACTGGAGGAGACTCCTTGCCTCCTCCCTTCCTTCCTCCTTCACCCTCCTCCCTGAAATGGTCCACACACACCTCCTTCCTTAACAGTTATGGAAAAACTCAAGGAGGGGACAGGAGACAAGACTTATAGACCAGTCCCTCCTCCTGGGTGACAGGAAAGCTTACCTGAGCCATCTGGACCTTGGTATTCCCCTTTGCCCCCAGGAGGACCATGGCCAGGGCAGAGGAGATGCTCAGGGGAGAAAAAAACACATTTTGTGAAGGTTTGTCTTGACATAGCATCTTCAAAACCTGGCAGGCGAAGGTGCCATTTGCTTCAGAAAGAGAATCCATGATGCAGGGTCTGGGGGCCAAGAAGAAAGAAAACAGTGAAATGGGCTGAGAACACTGTGTTGTCTCTGCTTTGCTTTCATTTTTCTTGAGAACTCGGAACCTTATTAGTGCCAGCAACAGCCAGGGGAGTAGATAGTGCGTGTGAGGGAGGGACTGGTGCCTGTAGGACAGCACACGGGCAGGGCAAGGAAGAGCAGAAAAGCACGCAGAGAAGAACAGAAGGTGGCAGGTCAGAGCAAGAGCAGGGAGGTGGTAGGTGAAGCCAGAGGAGGTGCAATGTAAACACCAGTGGGCACCTCTGGACAATGAGACCCCCTCATCAGTGGCTGACCTTAGACCCTGGGAAACCTCCCTGACTCCTTCCATTTCTCCCAGGTCCCCCTAAACCTATTGTCCAAGCCTGCCTTCAGCCCCCTCCCAAATCTTCCTACCCCTCTCCATACTCCATTCCCTGTGACCTGTGCCTATTCCAACCACTTGGCTCCTCTCCAGAGCCTCTGACCTCCCTGTCCCTGTGTCCCCATTACAATCAGTCCCTGCTCAGTAAAATGCAATCAAGGGGGCTGGGGAGCCTCAGAACGTGGGCTCCCCCCATCAGCACTCCAGATGGACAGACACACAGCATCTTGAGAGAGAAGTGCTCTCTTGATCTTATGACCCCTCTCTGAAAACCCCCATGGCCCTGGGGAAAAGCTCAAAACTGCCTTTCGTAAATGGCTTCCCATCTGCCTGGCCCCATCCCCTGCTGTAGCCTCCCCCTCTCACAGCCTCCACCTCTACCCACCCTAATATCTCCCATCACCTCTGAGCCTTTCAAACATTGTTATCCAAATTAATATGCTCCCTACTCCATCCCTATCACCAGCCTCAAATCACTCACTTCCCTCCTCAGTCACCACCAGGAGGCCTCTGATGTCCTACTCTGGATCCCCCTCCTCCCCTGACCCTTACTCATTACTCCTTGTAATTCCCTGCCTCATCTATTATTGGACCCACTAGACTGACTGCTCTCTGCAGGAAAGGTGCCTGGCATCCTGATTCTAAGCACCTTGGCGCATTCTCAGGAAAAAGCAAGAATCCATCAATTAGGGGCAAATTAGAGGAAAATCTCAAATGAATTAAGGTGCTCTGATTTTGAACTGGAGACAGGAAGATGTAAGGCAGAAGTCACGTTGTGACTCCCTGAGAAGACAGGAGAGGTGAGCAAATAGGGTCAGTAAATGGGAGTGGTGTTGGAGCATGAACACTCTCCAGGGTGAGGGTCAGGGCCAACAGGAGGTAGGGAAGTGGCAAGCAAGAGGCCAGCAGAGCTACCAGGCTGCATAGCATCTTCGTCTTGTGGGAATCAAGCTTCCCTTCTCTGGGACCATCCCCAAGGGAGATCCAGCTGCGCCACTGACAGCTGTGATCACCCAAGAAGCTATTTCTGTAAACACAGAATGGCACCGCCTTCTGGGGTTCTCTTGTTTATTTAACCCACTCTCTCATCCTTGCATCCCACCTCCCATTGGCGGTCATAGAGTTCCAAAACTTTCCTCTCCTGCTCCCCTGCCACACCCGGCCCTGTGGAGAGATGCCCTCACCTGCCAACCTCCGCACCGCCGCTGCCTCAGGTCTCAGTGCTGCTAGCCTGGCACAGACTTCCAAAGACAGGACCAGGCGCCTGCAGGTGTGCGTCTCTTGGGTTCAGTCTGGGGCTTCAGCTCTAGGAGAGACCGTTTATCAGCCCCTTTTAGCCGCGGGGAATTTCTGTCTTCAGCCCGCAGCATGCTTCCCTAGAGAAGTCGCCCAGGATGACCTGGGTCACAGCCAGCCTAGGATTTGCTCCTTGCCCAGGGAGGGGTCACTAAGGCACGCCCCCTCCCCCCCACCGACTCTGTCACCCACCGGTATCCCCTGGAACAGGAAACCGTATGCCAGGGATGGGGCTGGAGTCGCGTACCTCATGCTCTTTACAGGATTCTGAAACCGAAAGCGCCCTGAGACTGACAACCAAAGGCAGGCTGCAAGGTTCCCCGGGGCATTGACTGGAAAAAACACAATGGGGGCCACGGAAGGGCACAGAACCTACAACTCTGGGCTTTCCTGCTTCCAAAAAGCAAAGGCAGAATGACATGCTGGGGTTTTAGGGAAGGAAAGTCCTGTTAAGTCTGTATTCTGAACCTTACACAAAGGAGGGATTCAGCGAGATGCACTGTGTTTGTTCCCCTTACAGGCTGGTGTTGGGAATGTAAATTAGTTCCATCACAATGGACAGGGTGGGGAGGTTCCTCAGAAACTAAAAGTAGTACTACTGTATGATCCAGTTATACCCCTCGTCTCTGTGTATAACCAAAGGAGTCAAAGGCAGCATAGTACAAGAGATACCTGCATACCCATGTTTATCTCAGCACCATTCACAAAAGCCAAGTTAGGGCATCAGCCTAGGTGCCTGTTAGCAGTTGAATGGATAAAGAAAATATTATATATGTGTATATATATTCACATATAGGCATATATGTATGTCCGAGTTTATTCAGTCATAAAGAACAAAACAAGCTAATTGCAGGAAAATGGATGAAGCTGGTGATCATCATTTTAAGCAAAATAAATAAATCTCAGAAAAACAAATATCACTTGTTTTCTCTCATATATGAAATCCAGGGGTTAATAAAAAATGGCATCAAAATAGAAGAGAGACTAATAGGGAAGGGGAGTAGGACCAGGGAAAGGGCATGGGGGGACAAGAGAGTGTAAGAGGTAGGGTGGATCTAATCAAAGTGCTTCATGTGCTTGTAGGACATTGCCACAGTGAAACCCATTGTTCTGTATAATTACTATGCACTCATAATTATTTTTTAAAATGTTGTTAAAAACTGTTTGTTCCAGCCCCTCCCCCACCAATGAGTACTAGTCCAGGACCCTCCCAGACAACACAGGTGTCCTAAATCTTAGCAGCTAGGCTCTTTTCCCACCTCTGGTGCTCAGCCCGTGCTACTGGTGTATAAGAAGTCCTACTCTCCTTTGGCAATGTGACAGAAACAGAAACTGAGTCAAATGGCTCAGGACCTGCCTTGTGTCCGTCAGGGGTGCGGAGGCAGGGACCACTTCAAGCAAGTTGATTCAGTAGTTCATGTCATCCAAGAGCCACACTCTTCCCTGCCCCTTTGTACCAGCTTCATCCTGAGGCTGGAAGCAAGTGTAAGTATTTCAGGTTGACATGTTGTTGTCCCCAGGAACAGAACAGAACAAATGACTTCTCCTCTGAAGCAGGGAGCCTTTCCCAGAAGCTTGTCCATGAGCAGATTGCCCCTCCTGTTTCAAGTTAATGAAAATTAGGGTTTTCTCCTGAGGGCCTGATTAGGGTGAGGCAAGACAGATGTTTACCTCAAAACATTTAAGAGGTACACTTAGGTGCTGTATTAGCCAGGGTTCTCTAGAGGAACAGAATCAACAGGAAGTATGATTATAAAAAGGATTTATTTGATTGGCTTACACAATGGCCATCTGCAGCCGGAGAGCTGGAAGAAATAGCAGCTGCACAGTCTAAAATGCAGAAGCCCTGGAACAAGAAAGCTCAACAGTGCTACCCTAGTCTGAGACCAAGGCTTCTGGAAACCACCTAGAGAATCAGTGGCCGAGCTCACTCTTAGAATAATGAAGAAGTAAGAGTCTGATATCCTGAGACAATCAAAGCAGTGATCAAGAATCCATTCAAGAAGAGCAGAGCTTGCATCTGCATCTGCTTGCTTGTTCTTCCAACTTTTATTCCATCCTATTGGGCAGTGCTGCCCATGCTTAGGGAGGGCCTCACTTCAGTTCACTATCCCACATTCCAATCGTTTCTAGACACATCCTCATGGACACACCCAGAAGCCTCTTAATCATGGGCATCTCTTAATCCAATCAAGTCAACAATTCAAATTAACCCTTACAGGTGCCAACTCTGCATTTGCATGACCCTGAGAGTGAAGTCTTCTTTAAATGTTGCATTCACAACCTTTTGTTTTTTTAATAACACCTTTATTCCTTCGCATATGCCTGTAATCCCAGCAGCTAGGAAAGCAGAGGCAAGAGGATCTAGAGTTCAAAGCCAGACTCAGCAACTCAGTGAGACCCTTTCTCAATAAAAAATAAAAAGGGCTAGGGATGTGACTCAGTGATTAAGGTCTCCTGGCTTCAATCCCTGGTACCTCAAAATAAATACATAAGCAAATAAATAAACAAATGAAAATAACACCATCGCAAAGATAAATACCATACCATACTATTTATAAGAGAAATAATATTCTGAGATGCCTAAATTAAGCCACTGGCAGCATGGAGGGAAAGAAAAGGTCAGAGTTGAACTGATAGTTTCAAGCTAAACCAACAAAGAAAAAAATAACTGCTGCATATTTTTCCCCATATTTTCAAGATTATCTGTCAAGAAAAAAATTGCATTCTGCTTATAGACTCAATCAAACAAGAAGACAAAAAAACTTGTCTATATAGACAAAATAAACCTACCCCAGGTCTTTTCTTCCCTCATGGTCCAACCTGTGTCCCCAAGATTAATAATGGTCTGATGTTTGAAGCATTCAGGTGCCTCTGCACCAGTTAAACTAAGTGCCATGTCTTAGTTCGTTTTCTGTTGCTAATAACACAATGCCACAGATTGGGTTCATTATTTTTAAAAAAGAGGTTTATTTTGGCCATAGTTCTGGTTCAGGGTCAGGGTTCTTATCTGGTCATGGCCTACTTGATGGCAGAGTCCCATGCAATGCAAATTATTACAGGTCCAGAAACAAGGAGGCAGAGAGGAATGCTTTCACCTGGACATACACCAGGGCAAGCTCTGGCACCACGTGGGGACTGTGTATGTGTCCATGACTAAGTGATCATGAGGGTATGCTGGGTAAGAAGATGGTGCTCCAGAAGTTATCAGGTGCTCCATAAAGTCTTCAGGAGAGAGAGGATGGCAGCAGATGGTAATGTCTGATAACATGATCTGCAAGGAATTGGGATTTTTGGAGGCATTATTACTTAAGAATGGAAGAGGATACAGATTATAGAATCAGGTTTAAAGGTTTGTGTTTCATCAATGATCATGTTGGATTCAGGGTACTGTAAAAAGCTCACCAGGTGACTTTGAGATAGATGAACAAGTCATTGATGAACCAACTAATGGGACTGGTAAAATAACTGAGCTGAATAATTTTGCCAAAAAGCCAAAACTAGATTTTCAAACTTTGTTCTTCAAAGATGGAAGTTACCAAGAACTTAATACTTTGGCTACGTACTCTGATGGTGACCAAAATCATCGGTCTCATTCAGAAAAAGAAGATACCATCAGTGACAGTACTTCCAAGTTTGAAGAAGAAAAAGCTGACGTATTAAACTTCTTTTTACATGAAAAAAAAAAAAAAAAAGAATTACTGAATCAGTTTGCCTGTGATATAAAAGAGAAGTGGAATTCAAAAACTGAGCTAATTGGGCCATCTCCAGAATTCTCACTAGGCAGAATCCGTGACAAAAACCAAACGGGTTATTTTAAACAGTGCTATTAGGCAGAAATTTCCTTTCTTAGTAACTGTAGGAAAACACAGGGAAATTGTTATAAAACCAAATCTTGAGTATAAAGAACTTTCCCATTTGGTATCTAAAGAAGAAGTACTTGTCTTTTAAAAATATTTGGATGCAAAGAAAGAAAATTCCAAATTTACCTTATAAACCTGATACAAAAGAAGACCACAGAAAAGCTGTCCACCATTTTGTCAACAAGAAGTTTGGAAACCTTGTGGAAACTAAATGTTTTCCTGAAGAGAATTACAGTGATGGTGATCCAAATATAGTGAGAACAGTAAGATTTTGGGAAAAAACACAGCACAGGAAAAGGTCTCTTCTTGAATGCCAGGAAAGGAAAGTTATATATATGGTTTTTACACTATGAAAGGAAAATCTTGAGATGTTCGAAGCACTGGTTTTTTTAACTATCAAACTTGGTGTGATTTCTTCGGATTTTAGTTATGTAGGCCTTAAAGACAAGAAAGTCATCACCCATCAAGCGATGATTGTTAGAAAAGTGACTCCAGAGAGATTGAAAAATATTGAAAAAGAAATTGAAAAGAATGAGTGTGTTTAATATTCAATCTGCAGGCAGTTTTCTTAGACTTGAACAACTCAAAGGGAATCACTTTGATATTGCCATCAGAAATTTACAAAATCAAATAAATGATTCTGCAAATCTTAGAGAGAGAATTTTGGAGACCACAGAAAATGTTAAGAATAAAGGTCTTGTGAATTACTATGGACCGCAGAGATTTGGGAAGTTCATACAGACCAAATTGGATTGGCTTTGCTGAAGAATGAAATGGTGAAGGCCGTAAAATTATTTCTTACTCCAGAAGACCTGAATGATCCTGTAAATACAGGAATATTTTAAGAAATATTTTCTTAAAAGTGAGGATGCTAAAGGCACACTTTCCTTGATGCCTAGATTTGAAGAGAGTATTGGAGTCATTACGTCCCTTAGGCCTGACAGAGGAGGGTTGTATCCAGGCAAGGTTCTCTTTTCCCCATTCCATGCACATATTCTATGTTCATGCACATAGCACCAAAATTTGGAATGAGGCAGTGTCTTACCGACTATGGATCAAAAGTAGTGGAGGGTGATTTGGTCTGTTTGGATAAAGATGTTGATGAGTATTACCAGATTATCATCTGATAATCAAAGAAGAATCAGCTAAAACATATGCAATAAACCAGTTGGTTCTTCCAGTACTTGGATATAATATTCAGTATCCAAAGAACCAATGAGGGCAGTGGTACCAGAAATACTTAGCAAAAATAGACTACAAACACATAGGTTTAAAGTTCCTAATCTGAAATCGAACATACTAGGATGCCAAAGACAGATTTTGAAACATGCCCATCATCTCTCATACCAACTAATGGGAGATGATGATGTCAAAATGGAAGGTTCCCACATTGATGAATCAACTTTATCTCTTTTGATCTCTTTTGATCTTGACACTTCATGTTATGCCACAGTTTGAGGGAAAAAATGAAGCATGACATTTAAAACTGATATCCTTGATATATATATATGTGTGTGTGTGTGTGTGTGCGCGTGTGTCACTCTGAAGGAAAGGGAGCTAATATTTCTTGAGTATCTACCATGTTCTAGGAGCTCCATGATTGTCATCTCCTTTAAATTTCACAACATCCTGAGAAGTTGGAATCGGATGCTTTAAAGTTCCAGGGGACATATAGCAAGTAAGTGTAGAGGTTTGAATTAAAGATCTATGTGAAAGCCTATGTTTTTCTATTTTATCATGCTTCAGTGAATTTATTCTATGTCATAAAAGTTCCAATTTTTTAAACTATTAGGAATGTATACCACTGCAAGCTAACACTTAAGAAAAATATTGTGAAATAGTATTCATATCCTCTAACTTCTTGCTTAGAAAGTAGGTAAAACTAGGTTGCAAAAAGAAATCATTTTTGGTTGGAGAGAAACAAAAGAAGCATTTTGCTAATTAATAATATCATCATTTCCTCTTTTTGAAATTACTGCTCATAACTACATATGAGGAAAATATTATCCTTCTTTATAATATCTAATCCAGGTTAGTTATTACCCTTTTATGAGATAATCTTTGACCAAGCTTGAAATGAACACTTTCATATAATTTTTATATCTCAATGTATATTGACCCCTAACTTTTTGGATTATTATCTAAAACACAGACTTTAGAATCAGATCTGTACTCAGATCCTGCTCTGATAATTTACCAGTGATTTTGTATATGTTATTGATTCTTTTTGAGAATCAAGATAAATAAGAGAATTATTTCTACTTTTCTGTTCTACAAGAAGAAAACATTTTGCCCATTTGAAAAACTTAATGTTTGTTGGTTTTACTGTCCCACATCATGAATCATTCTTAACTACTTTATATCAGTTAAGTTGTGTGTGGAGGGGGAAGGGGTGACTTATATGTATTAATTGAAAAGAGAAGATCCGAGGATCTTTTCATTGCATTATATCGTAATGAAATCTAAAAAGCAGTATGGAACATTATATATCAATAACAAGGCACTTTTATCTACTTAAGTCAGTCTAACCATTTAGGGAATGTTAGAATAAGAAAATAAAATTTAAAAGAAGAAAAAAATCTATGTGCCATGTAAAATTTGCTTGTTGCAGTATTTTTATGTATAGTAAAAGAAATTTGAAATAATTTGAAAGACCAACATTAACTAACTAATGTAAGTTAAATGAAATATACCAAATTGATGGCAAACATGTAGTCATTAAAAATGGTGATAAAGGACTTAGTAACATTAGAAAATATTGCCCCCTAAAAGCAGAACACAGGTATTACAATTGGAGTAAGGCACTGAATTCAACTGTTACCAATGACAGGCAAGTTGGCCTGGTGATTAAAAGAACAATTATTGAAGACAAACTCCCCCAGTGTGAACCCTGGTTCTGCTAATTATAGCATTGGGCAAGTTACTTCAGTTTCTGAGCTTCAGTTTAAACATTTATAATGGGTATGTTAATATAGACCTTCCTTACTACATAGGATTTTTGTGAGGATTTCCTGAGTATTGACTAATATATGTAATATGTAAAGTAGCCTTAAGAAGTGCCTGACACTTAAGTTATTATCAAATAAAAGTCTTCAGGTGCAAGTTTGAAAGAGAAAAAAGAAATGTTCTGTTAAGATGATGGAGTGATTGATTTTTTTTTTAAATACTGAAAAGCTACCGTCATTGACATTATATAATTTGGGAATAAATAAATCTCAAAACCAAAAAATCATATATTATAGTACCTTTTTTTTAATTGCCTTTACAGTTTTAATGTATCAAATTGAGAATGCAGTAATGTTCTTCAGGTAGTAAGATTTTTTTATTTTTTGTTTTATGTTGCTGGAGATTAGAACCCAGGGCCTTGGGTGTGCAAGGCAAGTACTCTACCAACTGAGCTAGGAAAAAATGTTTTAACTTTATTTCATAGGATAAATTAAATCCTATACATGTAATTAGAAAATGAGTTATATACATTACTAAAATCCTATTTTTCTTGCAAATGTTGAGTAGCTATTAGAAAATATAAAAGGAATAAAATTTGCCATCTTTATTTTCTTTGCCTCTAGATGGCACTGTAATTTTAAATACCTTATTTATTAGTAAATACTTTAGCCACGAATGAAAGAAGGATTGCTTAATTTATTTCAAGCCACTACAAAATAAATTCAGATATTATTCATGTGGGAAATAATTTTATGTAGTAATAATATTTACCTTGATTTTTTTTTCCATTTAGGGACTTTATTAATGTACTTTGGATCAACTGATGACCAGTCACCCAGGTTTTTAAACTTTTTATGGGGTATTTCATATCTTCATAAACATAACCTTTGGTTTAGTTTTAGTTTTCAAGGTTGTATTTGAAACTGAATAACAGTTCTTCTGGATTAGTAAAGGAAAACAATTTTTAATTCTTTTAATCAAGATAAAAACACCTGGACATTTTGTCAGTCATAACAAACTAAAGGTTACCTGTAACTTTTGAGCCAACTGTCATGTATTGAGTGTCTGTTGTGCCAGTGTCTCTCATTTTAGCCATATGTATACAGACTCCATGGTGAGGTAGTATCCACCTCCCTTTTTTTGTAGATTAAAAACATTTGAGTGGTTTACTGACCTATTTAAGGTCAAAGAAGATAGCATATGGTTAAATTTGATTATGCTTCCTAGATCAGTACTATTTCATCTATCCAATACTTGTCTTCTGAAGACAAGTGTTTTTCAGATAATATGTTCATTTCTGCCAGCTTCATATTGCCTGCATATTGGAGAGTGTATTGAGAGAAAAAAGATTCCTTTTGATGTTCTTTGACTACAATAGAAGTAAAAGAGATCCTTCAGGAAATTTCCAAATTATTTTGGAATATTTTGCAAAATATTTTGGAATTTGTATTGCAGTGAAATGCAAAACCATTATAGGTCCTAGGGAGTTGTTTTAGGTGGTACCTAGTTCAATGTTAAATATCATTGAAAAAGCACAGCAAGGAAGTTGCCGAATTCGCTTTTAGTCCTCTCATCAATCTTTCTGTTTAAAGATGATTGATGCTAATTTACATATATTAGTAATGCTTGCTGATTTACTTTTTTTTTAACAGAAACAGTGAGGATCTCCTGTTCAGGAATATCAGCAGGCAGCAATATCTAACTACAATTTAATAAGATCACTTTGTTTTATTGAATGTATTTTTCCACTTTCTGTGTATTTAATGGCAAACAATTTTGGTGTCCAGTCTATATGATAATACTGGATTTCCTTTGAAACTAAATTTAATTTTAAAAAGGGAGAATCAATTGAAAGGTATTCAGAAAGTAATAGTGAAAATATAGCAGTAATTATGACAGTAATATATGAATTATTAAAGTTTAAGAAATATTGGTGTAGTTGAGAATCCTTGAACTCAGACACAGGAGCTGCCACTGCTTTGGTGTATGACTTTAGTAACCCACTGAATTTCTGCTGTGCTCAGATTCAAAAAAATGTTTGTCTCTGCTTTGTCAGTAACAGGTAATGTTATGTCAAGCAAATGATGAAAAATATACAAATTCAAGATGCTATGAATAGAGGTACTAATGATCACATATGCCATATCTTAAAATTTTACTGATAAGGAATTCATTTTAGAAAATCTTGTGAAACATTAGGAATAGTGTCTGGTACCTAGTAAATTCTCAATAAATTTCAACAAGTGTTCTTATTGTTAATATTACTTTTCTGTGCTCTCTTAAAAAATTCTTACAATAAAGTATTTAAAGACTTTCCATTGGGGGGGAAATAAAAAGATACAAGAAGTACACTGGACACAAACCAGTTATTTTTTGTTTTATGAGACCCACTCTCAAGATATTCATTAACCCAGAATTATCTTGCTTTTAATGGAGAAATTATTTTGTTCATTAGGTTGGAACCTAATGAACCTAGTAAATGACCCACCTGGTTCCATTTCCTAATATCTTACAATAAGGATTACATTCAACATGAATTCTAGAGGGCAGAGATAAGTCCTACTCAAGCCCGAGAATACCACTAGGAATATTCATATTTCTGTTAGCATAGGAGATAGTCAAAATGAAAGATAGTGTTTCCCTTGGGACTGAGCCATTATTTCCCCCATTTCTTCATGGAATCTTTACCACTGATGCTCTCTTCAGGCAGTATATTAGTAAGGATGCTCTTAGATCATTGACAAGGTACCACTGGATATCCAGAAGGGAAGGCAGTATGGGACTGCTTCAGCAGCTTGATATGTATCCCCTAGGGAGGAGGGAGACAGGAGAAATATTTTAAGAAATGATCACTAAAATGTCTAAAAATTTCATAAAAACTATAATCCTATTAATCCACAAATCTCAACAATCCCCAAGCACAGAAGACATGATGAAATATACTCTAAGGCACATCGTACTACAAGTTGCTCAAAACAAAGGTAAAAAGTGACTCAGTAATGCAAGATTTGTGTAATGTTAGAAAATTAATCAATATAATTCATTGTATTAATAACCTGGAAGAAAATATGATCATCTTGAGGGTAAAGAAATAGTATTTGACAAAATTCTACACTCATTCCTGTTCAAAAACCCTCATCAAACTAGAAATAGAAGTCAACTTCACCAACCTGATAAAGAGTGTCTATGGAAAAACAATAGCTAACATGATAAATAACAATGAAAGACTGCATGTTGGGCTGTAAATTCTAACCAGTGCAATAATTAAAAAAAAGGGAGGGGGGAGTCAGTGTATTTATTAGCTGGAAATAAAATTATTTATAGAGGAAATCCAATGTAATCTATTTTGAAAATCTACTACCAAGTGACTTTAGCAAGCTTACAAGGTTGAAATTTTTAAAAGATCATATTCCTGGATACTAGCTACAATTAATCAGAAATTGAAATAAAAAATAACACCATTTATAACAGCATCAAAAAGCAGGATACCCTTGGAAAGAAACCTGAGAAATGATGTTCTATACACATCTATACATTGAAAACTACAAAATGACTTTGTGAAAAATTAAAGAACATGTTATGAAATGGAGAAAAAAATGTCTGGTTCATGTGTTGGAAGTTTAAATATTAAGACAGTTAGCTACTCTGTCCAATTTAATAGTTAGATTCAACACAACTACAACAACAACAACAAGCCCATCAGGCATTTTTACATATGGACAAACTAAATCTCCAATTCACAGGGAAATTCAAAGGACCAAAAACAGCCTAAACAACTTTGATAATAATAGCTTTGGAGGGATCCAAATGTGACAGCACACACCTATTATCCTATCTACTCCTGAGATAGGAGGATTCCAAGTTGGAAACCCACCTGGGCAACTTAGTGAGACCCTGTCTCAAAATAAAAAGGGCTAAGGATATAGGTCAGTGGTAAAGCACTTGCCTAGCATGTGGGAGGCCCTGGATTCAATCTCCAGTCTTCAAAAAACTAACAAAAATAGTGTGGTATTGGCATCATGATAGACAAAGGATCTGTGGAATCAACTAGAAATTAGAAATAGATTCAACTGCAATTCAGGAGAGAAAGAATGGTCTTTCAACATATGCAAAACCATGATCACAAAATATAGGACCAAATGTAGAATCTAATAATATAACATTTCAATAAGAAACATAGGAGATGATCCCTGTCACCTTGAATTAGGCAAAGAGTTCTTGTATGTGAAAAGCACAGTGCATAAATAAAAAGATCTAATAAATTGGAATTCAGTAAAATTATAAAAGAAGGAGAATGAGACCCCAAAGTGTGCCTCACTTTGGAGCACCCACACTCCTTCTCCCTCTAGGTGTGTATCCTGCTCTATTGTTCACTTTGTTTGAATACATCTCCTTGCTTTCCTACTACTAGTTGTTTGTTCTGATGCAGCCTGAAATTTCTTTCTGTGGTATATAAGTCAAGAAACTTCCTGAGCTGAGATGAAATATCCTCCCTTCTGGCAATGTCCTCAGGGCTCATCCTGTGACAGTTGCATGAGTTCTGAAAGTATGTGAGTGGAGTGACCCAAGGAGGGGTAGGAAAGAGGATTGCAAAAGAGGAATGTTTTGAGTGTAATGAATATGCTCATTACCTTAATGGAGGTGATGGTTTTACTGGAGAATACACTGTTTAAATTCATCAAATTGTACCTTAAATATGTGAGGTTGATCACAACAATTATACCTTAATAAAAATGTAACAATATGTCTTAAAAATTAGAGGAGATGAAATAAATAAAACTTTCAGACACAAGCTTCTGGTTCTGTGGTTCTGTGGATTCATTTTTTTGCCATATCCACTTTGGGAAATGTGTCCCCTGAAATAAATGTGGTCTGAGGGGGCACATGGTCTAACTTGATAAATTTTGAGTAAGAGCTGTGTTATGAATAGTTTGTGAGGTTGTGAACAAGTCCAAAACAAGAGGAGCAGACACTGTTCAGCTCAGTTCATAAAAAGCAAGTCAGGCAGCAGTCACTAACATAAATGGTAGTGTATGTGGGAGAGAAAATCAGTACGACATTTTGGAGACCAGCTTAGAAGTTTCACAGTATGCCCAACTTTTATCTGATCAACACCATTTTCAGGGATATTTATTTAAAAATACAAAGGATATGAGAACATATTTAGGATATTCATAATACTCTACTACATAATACAAATAATTGTAATTATCCAAGTTGTCTACAAATACATTAAATAGGTGATGGAAAGTGAGGAGAAGAGACAGGAAAGCAGGAGGAGCCCCGGGAAAACTAGGAGGCCCACTGTTCCCTTTTGTCCTTCCTGCTGCCTGAGGCAGAGACCTCAGACTTGTTCCAACAATTTGTTGAAACAGAATGTGTTGCTATGAAGTTCTAGGCATGCAGAGACATGCCTCACCCAAGAATATCAAAAAGGCATACCAGAAAGTGGCATTAAATGGCATCCAGTAAGTGGATGCTGATATGTAAAGGGGGCGGGGGTAAGGGAAGAATGGAAGAACATTGGATTGTGCAGAGGGAAATGGGGGAGGGGAGGAGAGGGGGTGGGGGGAAGGAAAGATGCTGGAATGAGACAGACATCATTACCCTATGTACATATATGGTTACACGAATGGTGTGACTCTACATTGTGTACAACTAGAGAGATGAAAATTGTACCCCATTTGTGTACAATGAATGAAAATGCATTCTGCTGTCATGTATAACTAAATAGAAAAAACAATTAAAAAAAGGAAAAAAAATAATATCCAGATAAAAATACTGAGACTAAAGAAGACCCAGAGAGAAAATTCAAACAAGTAGCTGAGGCATATGAGGAATTTATCAGGTGCTAAAAAAAGGCACGTTTGTCAAATATGACAAAGAAGGTTTAAGTAGTGGAGAACGTGGTAGAAGTCATTTTCACAGTTCATTTGGATTTCACTTTACATTATGGAACAGGGATGATGACTTCAGGCAATATTTTGGTGGAAAACACCCATTTTCATTACACTTGTTTCAAGACACATTTGAGGATTTTTTGGAGGACCAAAAGGGTGCCCTAGAAAGCAGAAGTCAAATTGTGGCTGGTTTTCCTCTGCTTTCAGGGGATCAACAGCATTTGGAGGTTGATTTCCTGGCTTTGATAGAGGATTTACTTCAACTTCTTCTAAAATAGTAAATGACAGAAAAATCACCACAAAGAAAATTTTCTAAAATTGTGAAGAAAGTTAGAGAAGACAGTCAAAATTCTTAATGATCAATTGTAAAGAGTACCTGCTATGCTTGGATAACAAATAGTTCAAACCATACAATAATAGAAATGAGAGACTATCACAAGCACCATTTGAAGATTAACAGGAAAATTTTTTTGAAGATGGCACTGACTTTCTGAGAAGCAGTGGCAGTCTCAGAGACCACCATGATAAGCATTTTCTAGGGGGAGTGTGCTTCAGAAACCTTCAACCTGTGTGGTCCCCTTGATTTGACACTCTGCTGTCCACATCCTGAAATCTGAACAAGAGGCCTTTCACTTGCACTTTGCACTGGGCCTCAGTGATGACACACCCAGTCCTGGAGCTAGGTGCAGGCACACAACTATAGGAAACCCTGCCCTCAGGAAGTTTCCAAACTAGTGCAGGCAGATGGAGAGCAGCTCATTTTAATCCAGGTCACTAAAGGCTTCAGCTCCAAAATAATTAAGCACTCAGGGGGAGTCTTTAACCCTGGCAAGGACTAGTGAAGGTAGCCAGTGATGGGGTGGGGCAGGGAGGAAGGTGGAAGAGGACTGTAGAAAGGAAGGGGTTTCTAGGGAGAAGATGGTGCTGTAGTTTGGGTATGGTATGTCCCCCCAGGTCCATGTGTTGAAGGTGTAGTCACCAGCCTGTGGGACTACTCAGAGGTGGTGGAATCTTTGGGAGGTGAGGCCTAGTGGGAGGAAGTTAGGTCATTGGTGGTGTGTCTTTGAAGGGAATACTTAGGATACCAGCCACCTCCTCATTTGCCTTCCAGGCCACAATGTCAAGAGAGCATCTATGCTCTGTCACTTACTGTCACCATGATGAACTGTCTTGCCACAGGCCCAAAAGCAACAAAAGAGGTCAACCAAGCCTGAAAGCTCTGAAACCATGACCAAGAATAAATGTTTCCTACTTTTGTGTTGATCAGCTCAAGTATTTCATCACAGTAATGGAAAGCTGATTAACATTGGTCAACACTGTACAGTACCAGAGAAATGACAGAGCAGGGAATGGTCAGGAAACCACAGAAAATTCTACAAGACTGGAGTGAAGGATTGTCATTGAGAAATGGCAAAGTGGGGACAGGAGAATGGGTTAAATCAAAAACTCTTGTTTCTCTTGTTAGCTCTTAAAAAGGAGCTTAATCTTTATCCTAAAACCAATGGAAAATGGAAACCTATCAAATCTGATAGCCAGAGAGAGGTTCTACACTGGGAGGAATTTATCTGGACCACATATTCTAAGCCTTTTGCAATCAGCTGTGGACATTTGTGTTAGTCAGCTCTTCATTTCTCTGGCCAAAATATCTGACCAGAATAACTTAAAGAAGGAAATTTTCTTTTGACTCACTGCTTCAGCTTCTCAGTCCATGGCTAATCACTGCTCTGGACCTGAGATGAGGCAGAGCATGAAACAACACAATGAAAAATATCACCATTAGTATGTTCATGATTTTAAATAAAGAAAAGAAAAAGGTAAATAACAGGTATTGATGAGGATATGCAGAGAATTGGAATCTCATATATTGCTGGTAGGAATGTTAGCCTATTTGGTTGGTGGTTCTTCAAAAAGTTAAATAGAATTACCTTATGATCAGTAAGTCTATTCCTAAATATGTATATATATAAAAGAGTGTAAAATAGGTATTCAAGCAAATTCACATATATGCACTTTCATAACAACACTATTAAAAATAACTACAGCATTTTGAGACAACAGCCAGTCCCCGTAGACCCCTGGCCGGACTGACTGAGCCCTGTCTCCAGGATCTCTCAGCCCGACTGATCACTCCCTGCCTCTGGGATCCTCACATCGACTGACTGCTCCCTGCTGCCAGGACCCCCAAACTGACTGTGCCCTATCACCGGGACCCCAGACCGACTGATTGCACCCGGCCTCCAGGATCCCACAACCACACCAAACACACCGGACCTTCAGGACCCCTGCCGGACCAACTGCATCCTGTCTCCAGGACCTCCAGCTGACCACGTCCACCCCTGAGCTGCAGCTCCCCATTTGCCAACACATTTTGAAACCAGAGTGGCCATCTTGGATAATCCTGGAAGCCGTAGCTCCGATCTTTGGGTGGGGCAAATCCCATCCTGCAACGCCTGCTGGAGGTTTGAAGCTCATTGTCAGGTACCTCTCATACATCAGGCTACTGAACACTGGGAGGTTTCATTAGTATATGACTGTTATACAGTAGATTTTCTTTTTTCTCCTTCTTAAAAAAATTTAAGTTTTTATTTCTTTACTTTTATTGCTCTCTTTTCCTTTTGTTTACCTGTTCCTCAGAGTCTCTTTCTCCCTTTTTTGCATGCTAACATCTGATTTCTTTTGATTATACTCTTACCCTTTCTATTTTCTAGAACTTCTGTATATTCTTTTCTTATCCCATTAACAGCCACATTCTACATCCCTCTGCATCCTCTTTGTCCTCCATTAGAAACTGCCAACCTTATTGCAAACCTGTTTGTTTTACCGAAGATAATATTCGAACTTATTTTGTTTATTATGACAATTTTGTTATTGTCCCCATAGGGGCTATTTGGTCTAGGATTGCATAGTGTCTTATTTGGGCACTGCTAATATTGATCTCCCCTTAAAGAAAGGGTTTTGGAAACCTATAGGGCCACTATAAGCCTATAGGGGGAAATCTGCAATACCCCAGATCTGCACTGCTAGAGGGGAAGATACATGAACAACATGAAAAAACAAGGGAAGAAAATGATCCAAACAAATCAGATTCTATAGTAATAGAATCCAATGACAGTATGTTAGAAGAAATGTCAGAAAAGGACTTCAGATTATACATGATTAAGATGATTCGCGAAGCAAAGGATAAGATAAGAGAGCAAATGCAGGCAATGAATGATAATACCAATAAGCTGAAAGAGCACCTTCAGGAAGCAAAAATCATTTCAACAAAGAGATGAGATTCTCAAAAAAAACCAAACGGAAATTCTTGAAATGAAGGAGACAATAAACCAAATAAAAAACTCAATAGAAAGCATCACCAACAGACTAGACCACTTGGAAGACAGAACCTCAGACAACGAAGACAAAATATTTAATCTTGAAAATAAAGTTGCCCAAACAGAGAAGATGGTAAGAAATCATGAACAGAATCTCCAAGAAACTATGGGACATCATGAAAAGACCAAATTTAAGAATTATTGGGATTGAGGAAGGCACAGAGATACAAACCAAAGGAATGAACAACCTATTCAATGAAATAATATCAGAAAATTTCCCAAACCTGAAGAATGAAATGGAAAATCAAATACAAGAGGCTTACAGAACACCAAATGCACAGAATCATAACAGATCCACACCAAGGCACATTATAATGAAAATGCCTAACATTCAAAATAAAGATAGGATTTTGAAGGCCGCGAGAGAAAAGCATCAGATTACATATAGAGGGAGACCAATATGGATAGCAGCTGACTTCTCAACCCAGACTCTGAAAGCTAGAAGGGCCTGGACCAACATATTTCAAGCTCTGAAAGAACAAGGTTGCCAACCAAGAATTCTATACCCAGCAAAACTAACCTTCAGATTTGAAGATGAAATAAAATCCTTCCATGATAAACAAAAGCTAAAAGAATTTACAAATAGAAAGCCTGCACTACAGAATGTTCTCAACAAAATATTCCATGAGGAGGAAATGAAAAATAACAATGGAGGTCAGCAAAGGGAGGAACTACCTTGGAGAAAAACCACTCAAAGGAGAAACCAAGTCAACTTAAAAACCAAAAATAAGCCAAATGACTGGGAATACAAATCATTTCTCAATAATAACCCTGAACGTTAATGGCCTAAACTCATCAATCAAAAGACATAGACTGGCAGAATGGATTAAAAAGAAAGACCCAACAATATGCTGCCTGCAAGAGACTCATCTCATAGAAAAAGACATCCACAGACTAAAGGTGAAAGGATGGGAAAAAACCTACCACGCAGAGGGACTCAGTAAAAAAGCAGAGGTTTCCATCCTTATATAAGATAAAGTGGACTTCAAGCCAAAGTTAGTCAGAAGGGATAAAGAAGGATATTTCATACTGCTTACGGGAACCATATATCAGGAAGACATAACGATAGTAAATATTTATGCCCCAAACAATGGTGCATCCTTGTACATCAAACAAATCCTTCTCAATTTCAGGAATCACATAGACCATAACACAATAATTCTGGGCGACTTTAACGCACCACTGTCACCACTAGATAGATCTTCCAAACAAAATCCAACCAAAGAAACCATAGAACTCAATAACACAGTCAATAACCTAGACTTAATAGACATATGTAGAATATTCCATCCATCAACGAGCGGATACACTTTCTCCTCAGCAGCACATGGAACATTCTCGAAAATAGACCATGTGTTATGCCACAAAGCAGCCCTTAGGAAATGCAAAAAAATAGAGATACTGCCTTGTGTTCTATCAGATCATAATGGACTGAGAGTAGAAATCAATGACAAAATAAAAAAGGGAAATTACTCCAACACCTGGAGACTAAATAATATGCTATTGAATGAAACATGGATAACAAAAAACATCAGGGAGGAGATAAAAAAATTCTTAGAGGTCAATGAGAATGATGCTACAACATATCAAAATCTCTGAGACACTATGAAAGCGGTACTAAGAGGAAAATTCATTGCATGGAGCGCATTCCAGAAAAGAATGAAAAGTCAACAACTAAATGACCTAACATTACAGCTCAAAGCCCTAGAAAAAGAAGAACAGAATAACAGCAAAAGTAGTAGAAGACAGGAAATAATTAAAATCAGAGCTGAAATCAGTGAAATTGAAACAAAAGAAACTATTCAAAAAATTGACAAAACAAAAAGTTGGTTCTTTGAGAAAGTAAACAAAATAGACAAACCCTTAGCCACACTAACAAAGAGAAGGAGAGAGAAGACTCAAATTACTAAAATACATGATGCAAAAGGAAATATCATGACAGACACCACTGAGATGCAGAACATAATGAGAAGTCACTTTGAAAATCTGTAGTCCAACAAAATAGAAACTACCAAAGACATTGACAAATTTCTAGAGACATATGCTCCTCCCAAACTGAACCAGGAGGACATACACAATTTAAACAGATCAATATCAAGCAATGAAATAGAAGAAACCATTAAAAATCTACCATCCAAGAAAAGCCCAGGACCAGACGGATTCTCAGCCAAGTTCTACAAGACCTTCAAAGAAGAACTCATTCCAATACTTCTCAAAATATTCCAGGAAATAGAAAAGGAGGGTACCCTACCAAACTTTCTATGAAGCTAATATCACCCTCATACTCAAACCAAAAAAGACACATCAAGGAAAGAAAATTTTAGACCAATATCCTTGATGAATATAGATGCAAAGATCCTTAACAAAATATTGGCAAACTGTATCCAAAAACATATTAAGAAAATTGTGCACCACGATCAAGTGGGGTTCATTCCTGGAATGCAAGGATGGTTCAACATTCATAAATCAATAAACGTAATCCATCACATCAATAGACTTAAGGATAAGAATCATATGGTTATTTCAATTGATGCAGAAAATTGACAAAATACAACACTCCTTCATGCTCAAAACACTAGAAAAAATAGGGATAGTAGGAACATACCTGAACATTGTAAAGGCTATTTATGCTAAGCCCATGGCCAACATCATTCTTAATGGAGAAAAACTGAAACCATTCCCTTTAAAAACAGGAACAAGACAGGGATGTCCTCTTTCACCACTTCTATTCAACATTATCCTTGAAACTTTAGCCAGAGCAATTAGGCAGACTAAAGAAATTAAAGAGATACGAATAGGAAAAGAGGAACTTAAGCTGTCACTATTTGCGGATGACACAATTCTATATTTAGAGGATCCAAAAACCTCCTCCAGAAAACTTCTAGACCTCATCAATGAATTCAGCAAAATAGCAGGCTATAAAATCAATACGCATAAATTTTATACGCAAGTGACGAAACAGCTAAAAGGGAAATGAGGAAAACAACTCCATTTGCAATAGTCTCAAAAGGAATAAAATACTTGGGCATCAATCTAACCAAAGAGGTAAAAGATCTCTACAATGAAAACTACAAAACATTGAAAAAAGAAATTAAGGAAGACCTTAGAAGATGGAAAGATCTCCCATGTTCTTGGATTGGCAGAATTAATATTGTCAAAATGGTCATACTACCAAAAGTGCTATACAGATTCAATGCAATTCCAATTAAAATCCCAATGACGTACCTTACAGAAATAGAGCAAGCAATCATGAAATTCATCTGGAAGAATAAGAAACCCAGAATAGCTAAAGCAATCCTTAGCAGGAAGAATGAAACAGGGGATATCACAATACCAGAACTTCAACTATACTACAAAGCAATAGTAACAAAAACAGCATGGTATTGGCACCAAAATAGACAGGTAGATAAATGATACAGAATAGAGGACATGGACACAAACCCAAATAAATACAATTTTCTCATACTAGACAAAGGTGCCAAAAATATGCAAAGGAGAAAAGATAGCCTCTTCAACAAATCATGCTGGGAAAACTGGAAATCCATATGCAACAGAATGAAACTAAACCCCTATCTCTCACCCTGCACAAAACTAAACTCAAAATGGATCAAGGACCTTGAAATCAGACCAGAGACCCTGCATCTTATAGAAGAAAAAGTAGGCCCAAATCTTCACCTTGTTGGCTTAGGATCAGACTTCCTTAACGGGACTCCCATAGCACAAGAAATAAAAGCAAGAATCAATAACTGGGATAGATTCAAACTAAATAGTTTTCTCTCAGCAAAGGAAACTATCAGCAATGCGAAGAGAGAGCCTACAGAGTGGGAGAATATCTTTGCCAATCATACTTCAGATAGAGCACTAATTTCCAGAATATATAAAGAACTCAAAAAAATCTACACCAAGAATACAAATAACCCAATCAACAAATGGGCTAAGGATATGAACAGACACTTCACAGAAGAAGATCTACAAGCAATCAACAAACATATGAAAAAATGTTCACCATCTTTAGTAATAAGAGAAATGCAAATCAAAACTACCCTAAGATTCCATCTCACCCCAATTAGAATGGCGATTATCAAGAATACAAGCAACGATAGGTGTTGGAGAGGATGTGGGGAAAAAGGTACACTCATACATTGCTGGTGGGACTGCAAATTAGTGCAGCCATTCTGGAAAGCAGTGTGGAGATTCCTTAGAAAACTTGGAATGGATCTACCATTTGACCCAGTTATCCCACTCCTCGGCCTATACCCAAAGGACTTAAAATCAGCATACTACAGAGATACAGCCACATTAATGTCCATAGCTGCTCAATTCACAATAGCCAGACTATGGAACCAACCTAGATGCCCTTCAATTGATGAATGGATAAAGAAACTGTGGTGTATATATATACAATGGAATATTACTCAGGTATAAAGAATAATAAAATTATGGTATTTGCAGGCAAATGGATGAAATTGGAGAATATCATGTTGAGTGACATAAGCCAATCTCAAAAATCCAAAAGATGAATAATCTCACTGATAAGCAGATTATGACACGTAATGGGGGGTGGGAGGGTGGTAAGAATGGAGGAAGGAGGGAGTGTATAGAGGGAAAAGAGAGGTGGGAGGGGTGGGGGGAAGGAAAAAATAACAGAATGAATCAAACATCATTACTCTATGTAAATGTATGAATATGCTGTTACTCCATGTACAAACAGAAACAACATGTATCCCATTTGTTTACAATAAAAATAAATTTTAAAATATAACTATAAAGGGGTAAAATCCAAATTCCCATCACTTGATGAGTGAATAAAATAATTGTGTCAGATTCAGGTAATAGAATATTTAGTCATAAAAAGGAATAAAATACATATACATGCTACAACAAGATTCAATCTAGACCATATCACACTAAGTGAAGAAGCCAGACACAAAAGGAAACATGATTCAATTTATAAGAAATATGCAGACCAGGTGAATCTATGGACACAAAGCAGATTCATGGTTTCCAGTGGCTGGATGGAGGGAGGAATGAGTATTCACTGATTAGTAGATATGGGATTTTCTTTGAGGTAGGGAAAACTTTAGGGGGCACAGTAAAACTCGTGGTTGCACCACATTTTTGCACAACGTATTAGATGGCACTGGCCTCTGTAAATGTGAATGTCATTGGGATAAAAACATCTAAAAGGAACAATAAAGTTGGTGATATTCAGCCACTAAAACAATGCTATAGAGGACTTACATTATCAAATTATTTATTATTGCACTATAAGTAGCATGAACACAGCAGGATATAATTACAACCCTTGGAGAATTTAAGGCCTAGTCAGAGGACTAAGAATACAAGCAATTCATAAACAAAAATGCAACTATCATGGGTGGTTATTGTGAAAGCTCAAAGATATACATCTGATTATGGAGAGTAGAAAATGTCTTGAAGAAGATGACATCTGAACCGAACATTAAGGGTTGAATGGAATTTAACTGTTGGGGTTAGAGATGAGAAATACAACACTACCAGGCAAGGCATCCTACTGAAAGGGGATCACATGGTCAGTGCAAAGTTATTCAACCATCCAGTCTGGTTGACATAAACACTATAAATTGGGAACACACATCAAAGAGCAGGTGTCCAAGGAAAATGACTCTGTCCCCTCGTGTCCCTAGTTCCTAATGCAGTACTTAGCATATACCCGGTGAATGGTGAATGCCAAAGAAAGATAAAATTAAAATATGCATTAAAGAGTTTTTTTAAACTAGAAGAGCAATAACAGTATTCAGCAGCATAATTATTGTTGAGGCATTCAGGTTGAGGCACATGTGTGACAAGATTTGAGGTACCAGGAAAGCACAGTGTAAGAAGCGTGAATTGCATGTGGAATGAGTGGGAAATATGTTGGGAGCCATCTAGGAAAACTTTGCAAGCTATCCTGTGGCATCTGTACTACCTGCATCCTAAATATAACAGGGAATCAGGACAGTCTATTTTCAATGATCCTGCCTCAATGGTAGAAATGAATGGGCAGCATGGGACCAGCTGAGTGTGGTGCATCAGGAGCTCATGCTGCCAAGTTGTTCAGAAGGTTTAGGACCCTGCCCTCATCTTTGAACTTGGTGTTCACCTATAGGCCCATGCTCATGGAACTGCAGAGGGAATCTGGGGACACTGAAAGAGGGAAACTCTCCATGTACAGGAAGTACACCTTTAGGGAGATGAGAACCTGCCACAGAACAGAAGGGTGTTGGTTTTGTTATGCCTGATGAAGAAAAGGAAGGGGTGGTCAGCACAGAACCTTGGTGAAGATTCTGAGCAATAGCTCGCAGTGGCTATGGCTGAGGCCGCCACAGCCTCAGTGCTTTCTTCATTCACCTCCAAGATGCTCTTGTGCACAACCTTGGACAGACACAGGTCTGTCTCAGTTGACATTGCAGACAGGTCAGCCTGGCCCTGTTGAAAGGCATCAACCATTCCCAAACGCTGAAGCACAGACTCCATGTCATAATTCTCCTGCAGTTTAAACCTTGGAAGGAAAACTTTAACTTCAATAGTCTGCATAAAGGTTGGCTTGGTCCAGGCTATGAATTTCGCAAAAGTAAGGTTATTTTCCACCTGAAAGACCAGAATCACAAGTTCACATTCAGACTTCAGTGCCATCTGTGAGCACACAGACATTTCCATGAACAATTCATGTTGACTGTCCACACGGCATGGGCAGCTCCTTCATATGCCAGGAAGCTTTGGGGGCTCTGACTTGTCCATCACCCCTCGAGCTATTCCATATGTGACTTCCCTGCAGGAGGACTATGGATGTCCTCTCCTTGTCCATCCACTATGGAGACATGTTTTATTCTGACAAGTGTCCATGCCCAGTAGATGTCACTTTTCTAGTGGTATTTGTTGCTTTAAAAGAGGCTTCGTTTTGAAGACCACAAACCATTGCTGGTAAGAAAAAAAAAAAAGACTGGAAAAAACGGGCTCTCAGTGTGAGCCACTGCAGGAGAGGGGCATCTGCCTAAGGTGGGATTTGGCACTGTGTGTAGAAACTGGTCATCACATTTAGGGAGTTGGATAGAGGGAGAGCCCATGGGGGCTGCTCTGCTCACAGAGGCCCTTTAGGTCATCACAGTGCACTGCCCACCATTGACAGGATGGGTGACTCTGTGGATACAGGGATCATACCACAAAGAAGCAAGGACAGGGATGGACCATTTGGGCTTTTGGTGGAGATCTGGTGAAAAAGGGCACAGGGTGTCACTGATTCTCCCACAGAAATTCTGAGTTCAAAGGACTGCAAGCCCTCTGACTCACCAGGTTGAGGTCCACTTCTGCATCTGGGAGCAGAATGACCATGCTCAGCTCCTTGCCAGCACAGGGCAGCTCCAACACCTGTGTCACTGATGTAGGCGAAGTTAAACTTGGCTTCCTGATGCATCATCTGCAGTGACCTTTCCTCCTTCTGACAGGAACGACCAAAGGAGCACAGAATTTAAAACAGTTTGAAAAGGGGCAAGAAAAGTCTCAACTCTGCTGTGGTCCAGCACTGCCCAAATTAATAAACAGATATCTAAAACATGCCTTATACAGATAGGGAGTAGTTTCATGCATACAGCTTCCTTATTGCATTAAATTGCATTTTAAGGGATTAGGGAATTTGGCAAACTATTCTAATATTTGTTTTAATTAAAGTTATACCTCACAGTTGACTAAGGCCTTTGTCACTCAATTTTAATTGTAGGAAGCTGCAGGTGCTGAATCAATATGATGTTATTATTAACAATAATTCAAATGAAAGCTTATTTTAATATTAAAAATAATTGATTGAAAATCTGGGTTGCAGTTCAGTGGTTCAGCACTTTGTTAACATGTACAAGCCCTTGGGGTTGATCCCCCACTGCACAAAAACATAAAAACAGAGCAAAACAAAAATCCCAATTCAAGAAATGTGTTATCACATTTCCTCTTTGTCCCCAGTCTGGTGTCTGATATACATATGCCTTTTGTAATGGCTTCCCATCTGCCTGGCCCATCCTGTTGCAGCCTCTCCCCTCTCAGTCTCCACCCTCTACCCACCCTGATAACCCCATCACCTCTGAGCCTTGGCAAACACTGTTATCCAAATTAAAAGACTCCCTATTTCATCCCTGTCACCAGGCCAAATCACTCACTCTTCCTTCCTCAGTCACCACCAGGGGGCCTCTGATGTCTTATTCTGGACTCCCCTCCTCCCCCTGCCCTGACTCATCACTCCTTGTAATTCCCTGTCTCATCCATTATTGGACCCACTAGACTGGCTGCTCTCTGCAGAAAAGGTGCCTGGCATCCTGATTCTAAGCACAGGGAGCATGCTCAGAAAAAGCAAGAGTCCATCAATTAGGGGCAAATTAGGGAAAAATCTCAGATGAATAAAGGTGCTCTGATTTTGAACTGGAGTATGGGGATTTAAAAGCACACAGAAGAAGGCAGAAGTCATGCTGTGACTCCCTGAGAAGATAGGAGAGGTGATTATATAGGGTCAGTAGGATGGAGTGGTGTTGGAGCATGAACACCCACCAGGGTGATGACCAGGGCAAGGTACGGGCAGGCAAGAGGCAAGCAGTGAAGACAGGAGGCTGTGCAGCATCTTCGTCTTGTTGGAATTACACTGCTCTTCTCTGGGACAGGCCACAAGAAAGGACCAGCTGCACCACTGACTGCTGCTGCAATAACCCCAGAAGTCATTTCTCTAAACAGTGAAGGCACTGCCTTCTTGGATTCTCTTGTTTTTCTCTTTTCAGTTTCTGGGTCCTAACATCCCATTTCCCAGTGGTGGCCTGAGGTTTACAAAACTTGCCTCTCCTGGTCCCCAGGCACTCCTGGCCCTGTTCAAAGAAGCTCTTACTTGCCCCTTCTACACAGCCCCTGCCTCAGGTCACAGGGGTGCTGACCTCTGAATCACAGGACCAGGAGCCTGCAGCTGTGCCTCTCTCAGGTTGACTCTGGGACCTCTGCCCTCCCAGAACCTTTTGTCAGCCCTATTTGGCTGTGGGACTTATTGTCTTCAAATCAGCAGGTCACTGACCCAGGGAAGGCATCCAGTGTGACCTGGGGCATGGCAGGGATGGGGTCTCCTTCCTGCCCAGGGATGGGTCACTACGCCCCTTGCTCTTGCTCCCCTCGCCTGGCCTCTGTCACCCACTGGTAGTGTAGTGGGTAACTGACCCAGGCCTGGATATAAAGTAAATTAAGGACACTATCTTTAAAAATTAGTGCCTGGGAAAGGGAGAGTTCCCCTCCCAGTTCCTGCCAGCTGGTTTTCAGGGAACCTAATTAGCACCATTCACTCCTTCCTTTTGGATTGTAAGGGACTTTCCCTAGGATCTAATTATTTTTCCTTTGAAGTGTAAACGTCCCTGTGAAGGCTGGCCCTAGGCTAGAGATTTACCATAGGCCTTGTAAGAGGAGCCAGTCTCCCTTATTGTGCTCTACTTTTGTAAACACACTTCTGCTTGAAAACCCCTACCCACAATTTATCGATTTATCGTGTGGTTTTTTTTTTTTTTTTTTTTTTTTTTTAACCTTGTGCACAACAATGTATCACTTTAGACTAGAAAATTTAGCACACTAGATAGCCTATAAATGTTGTGAAAAACTGGTAAGTGGTGCTCGGAATTTGGAGAGCTAATCTCCTCTGGGCCCACCTGTGTAAAATAGTTTGGTTTCTCCCACTCTTCCAGTGCCATGCTGTTTGCCGCTTCTTGCTTGATTCCCCTAACAGTAGCCCTAGAACACCAGACCATTCTTGGGGCAGGGGAGGAAGTGGGGGGAACTGCAGTTGGTCCCACATGTTTCCTACAGGATTCTGAAACCAAAAGCTCTGAGACTGACAACCAAGTTTCCCTGGGGCAGTAGCAGGGGAAAAAACACAATGTGGACTGCAGAAGGGCACAGAAGCTAGAACTTTGGGCTTTCCTGCTTCCAAAAAGCAAAGGCAGAATGACAGGCTGGGATTTTAGAGGAGGAAAATCCTGTTAAGTCTGTATTCTGAGCCTCCTACCTTACACAAAGGAGAGATTCAGCGAGATGCAATGTGTTTGTTCCCCTTATAGGCTGGTCTTGGGAATGTCACTTAGCTCCACCACAATGGACAGGGGTGGGGAGGTTCCTCAGAAACTAAAAGTAGTACTACTGTATGATCCAGTTATATAACCCTTCTCTGTGTATATCCAAAGAAGTCAAAGGCAGCATAGTACAAGAGATACCCACATACCCATGTTTATTCCAGCACTGTTCACAAAAGCCAAGTTATGGCATCAGCCTAGGTGCCCGTTAGCAAATGAACTGATAAAGAAAATGTGGTATATATATGCACAGTAGAGTTTTATTTAGCCATACAAAGGAAGGAATTGTGATTTGCAGGAAAATGGATAGAACTAGACACCATCATGTTAAGCAAAAAAAGCCAATCTCAGAAAAACAAGTATCTTATGCTTTCTCTCATATGTACAATCTAGGGGATAATACAAAATGACAAGAAAGTAGAAGAGGGACTAATAGGGAATGGGATGGGGTCAGGGGAAGGGCAAGAGGAGAGAAGAGAGTGTAAGAGAGTGAATTCCATCAAAGTACTTTAAATGCATGTATGAAATTGCCACAGTAAAACCCCTTGTTTTATATAATTGCTATGTGCTCATAAACATTTTAAAAATGTTTTCTTAAAAAAACCTTTTTTCCAGTCCTCTCCAACTAATTGGTACTAGTCCAGGACCCTCACAGGGAGAGAACACAGGAGTCCCAAATCTTAGCAGCTAGACTCTTTTCCAACTTATGGAGCTCAAGTTGTGGCACTGGTGTATAAACAAGCAGTTATACTTTGGCAATGTGACAGATAAACAGAGACTGAATCAAATTGGCTCAGGACCTGAATTGTGTCCATCAAGGGTTGCAGATGCAGGAAACATTTCTAGCAAGTTGATTTAGTGTTTATGTCCCAAGATCCACACTCTTCCTCCATCCCTCTTTGTACCAGTTCAAAGACATTGGAAATATTTCATGTTGACATGTTGTCCCCAGAAAAAGAGCAAACCTATGCCTTTTCCTCTGAAGCAGGGAGCTTTTACTAGAAGCTTGTCCATCAGCACATTACCCATCCTTTTTCGAATTAGTGAAAATTAGTTTTCTCTCCTGAGTGCCTGAACAAGGGTGAGGCAAGCATTTAAGAGGCACACTTTCTTAGGTGCCAAGTCTCCATTTGCATGACCCTAAGAGTGAGGACTTTGGTCAATGGTGCAAAATACTCTTTTAATAACACCTTTTTTCCTTGGCACATGCCTGTAATCCCAGCAACTAGGTGGCAGAGGTAGGAGGATCTAGAGTTCAAAGCCAGCCTCAGCAAATGGCAAATGCTGTATCAATAAAAAATAAAAAAGCTGGGCATGTGACTCAGTGGTTAAGTATCCCTGGGTTCAATCCCTAGTATCCAAAAATAAATGAATAAACAAGCCAATAAACAGATAAATAATGCTTGTGAAAAGATGAATATGCATAACATAATATTGATGAGAAGTAATCTGAGACTTCCTAAATTAAGTTACCAGCAGGATGGAGGAAAAAAAAGGTAAGTGTTTAATTGATAGTTTCAAGCAAAACCAACATAGGAAAGAACTAACTGCTGCATATATCTTTCCCATATTTTCAAGATTAGCCATCGAGACAAAATTGCATTCTCCTTACAGACTCAACCAACCAAGAAGTTACAGAAACATGTCTGTACAGATTCTTTCTATCCCAGGTCTCTGCTCACTTCATGTTTTCCTGTCCCTCTCTAGCCAACGTAGGTTTAATGAAAGTAATTTGCACCTACTGCTCCCTGGATTTTTACTATTAAATATTCTTATAGTTAGCAGGCTTTTTTCCTGTTTCTACCTTTCTATGCTGCTGGTGAATTTGAACTTAGGGAAGTTGCCCCAGGACCAAACTAGCAACCTGCACAGCTAGATAAATTCATTTTTTTCAGAGATCTCTCCATCTCAAATTTTTGGTTGAACAATATTCATCCCTTTAAGTCATAATATTCAGTATATTCACAAAACTGTACAACTGCTACCACTGTTTTACTCCAGAACACTTACATCACTTAAAAAACAAATGGGGTACTCATAATTATTCTCCATTCCCTCCTCCCTCTCCCCTAAGTCCTGGCAACCACTAATCCATTTTCTTTCTCTATGTATTTGAATTTCATGTAAGGAATCTTAAAATGAAATCTTTTGTTACTGCCTTCTTTTACTAACCTGATATTTTTAAGGTTCATCCTTGATGGTTCAAGGTACAGGCATTTATCTCTTTTTGTGTTGGAAAAATATTCATAATATTGAATGCATACATGTTCATTTTTAAATTTCATCAATTGACAGGCACTGGGGTTTTTTCCATTATCTATCTGTTAAGAATAATGCTTCTATGAACATTCATGTACAATTTGTATGTCAACATGTTTTCTTGGATTTACCTTGAATATAGACCTAGATGTGCAATTTCTTGTTCATATGATAATTCTATATTTAACCTTTGGTGGGACTACCAACTAATTTGCAAGCTACTGCATAATTTTAAATGCCCACTCGCAATATATGAGAGTTTCAGTTTCTCCAGGTCTATTGTCTGATTGTTGCTCTTCTAGTGGGCATGATGTGGTATTTCACTACAGTTTTGAGTTGTACTTCCCTGATGAGTCAGGATGTCGAGCTTCTTCTCATGTGATTATTGGCCTATTATGGATCTTTCTCCAAGAAATGCCCATTCAAGTGTTTTTGTGTAGTTTTAAATTGGGTCAGTACTTATTTTACTACTGAGTTTTTTAACACCAAATTTTTAACTACATGAGTTCTGGTTACTTCCTCATCTCTGTGGGGAGTTCTAAATTTTCCCAGGGTTAAAATATGTATTCACTGTGTAACATGTCAGGTGACTGTACCATGTGAGACACAGACTGATGGACTCATCTTCCCCCAACTCATGCACTTGGGATGCCTCTTCCTAGCATCTGTGTCTTTATCCCTATGATCTTTTTGTGTTAAGAGAACTGATTTTTCGTGTTTCCCATTTAATCCCCCTTAATTGAACTTGATATAAATAGATAATTGAGAGATTAACTGCAGACTTTCTCAGATTGCACAGTTCTACAGACTGAAAACACCCTCCTTTGGGATTTGAACCGCATTTGTTTCTTTTTCAGAGAGCGATATGTTCCAACGTTGGCCCCTAAGATTAATGATGGCCTGATGTTTGAACCATTTAGATGCCTATTCAGCAGCTGTACTGAGTACCATGTCTGAAGCTGAGGTTCAGCGATGCATGAGCAAAAGAAAAAGAAATTGGAAGCCCAACATAAGGAATCAGAGGAAAAACACTGTCAGTTTGAGGAGGAGAAAGCATATTGGGAAGGTCAATAATGTATTTTAGAACAATATAACTATTCAAGGACCTAGAAAAAGAACAAGAAAAAAGGGAAGATCTTTTAAATTCTCTAGTGATCACCAGTTATGTATTAGTTGCCAACATGACAGTGTGGACATAAGTGTTTGTTGAATCCATTTGACCAATTTGCACCAGTTTTATCCATAATGATGGACTTAACAGCATGGCAAAAACTATTTTTTTGTTTTCCTTGATGGAGATTAAGATGACTTAAATTGGGTAGGGTGTTGCGTACTTAGAAAGTAACAGTTCTAAGTACTTTCTACATTTTCTTTTCCTTTTTAAAATTTTTATTGAAAAGATATCTTCAATTTAATGCAAGAGAACATTTTACTGTTGTACAATTATGTTCTGGTGATCTGATTGTTTACAGGATATTCCAAAATAAAAGGACTCTGGAAGGTTTTCATGAAGGATAAATTGCCATAATAGGATGCAAATCATGCTTCTCTATGATAATTATATACAGTTCCATTCAATGCAGCCTATACAATTATGTAATTTAGTTAACACAGCTGACCCTAACTTTTGACATTTCCATTGTTTAAAAATACACATGGAAAAAAACTTATATGCTTACAATATACCTAGAACTTTTTTATAACAACCTCTTTTTTGTTTGTTGTGGAGTCTTTAAATATGTATTATTCTCATTTAGTGCCCTCATTAACCAGAATCTCATTACTGTTTCATTTTTGTAATAACATTTAATTTAGTTATTTTCCATATATTGGCCCTGCTAAAATAGAATACAGCAGTTTTCAAATGGTAGGACCCAACAAGGAAATTTTCCTTTAACTCCCTTTTTACATTTTATGGTAAGTAGCAGGGGGAAAACACATTTATAGATAATTTCTAGGCAAACTGTGAAGCTAACGACCAACCTGTTTCTACCTATATACAGGCTCTTTATTTTTATTAGAAATGGGCATCATGGTCTCTTAAAAAGAAAAAAAAAAGTCATCATTCTGCATTTAGCTGTATCCATATTACATTTCTGTATTTTTTCTTGTATTGTAAAAAATTCACAAAATAATGTTGTGAAGTTAAAAAACAAAAACAACACATAAAACAACTATATTAAGTCAGAATGCACTTCCAGATCATATCAGGGCCAGACAAGATTTCCCAATATCCCAAAAAGTGTGACAGTTCGTAAGGCAGGATGTAGCCCAGCAAATCAAGGAGACCTTCTGTGGAAAAAATCCAAAACAGAATTTCTTCTGCCCGTGTACTTAATGTGGGTTCTGATCCCACAGATGCCCACTCAGACATCCTTCTGTCTGCCTTTATCTTATCAAAAACGGGTTAAGACAAAGAGACCTGTGCACAGGAAGAGAAGTCTGAAGACAGTCAAGGGACAAGAACTACCATTTACTAGAGTGCTGTGATTAAGACAAAGACCAGTAGATAAGGTGAACAGGGTCTTCTCCGCTGGTTCCCCAGAGGGAATGAAGATCTTTAACGAAAGGGGCAAGGACAGAACTTGGGGAGTGGGAAGAAAGTAATCAGTAAAGAGGAAGGAATAATTTTACTGGTTTAGGAACCGGTTGCAGAGAAAAGTGAAAGGAAAAGACGGAGCCCAGAGACTAGGGTGTTAGGTAGCTAGTCAGCCATGATGGGTGAGCAGGGAAAGGACAAGGCAGGGAGATTGAAAACTGACACTGGCCCAGGCCCTGAAGTACCAGCAAGACTCCCTCCTCTCTCCACCACCCTCCCTGGATAACCTGATGGTGGCAGCGACCTGTGGGGCCCAGGACCCAGGACCCCCGGACTGCGGGTTCCGAGTCCAAACTTGCCCATTTCAGTCTAAGAGGCAACTGAGGACTTGGCAGCTGCAGGCGGCTGCAGGCGTGGCGTGGTGTGGTGTGACAAAGCGGGGCGTGACGTGTCGTGGTGTGAGAAGGCGCGGCGTGGCGTGGCGTGATGAGCATGTCGTGATGAGGCGTGGCGTGACGAAACGTGGTGTGGCGTGGCGTGGCGTGACGTGGTGAGCATGTCGTGAGAAGGCGCAGCGTGGCGTGGCGTGACGTGGCGTGGCGTGGCGTGACGTGGATGGTTCTGAATCCCCGGAGGCTGGCCAGGGTTTCCAGGGCTAAAGAAGGCGCGTGAGGACCCCAGAGCTTGGCCACGTGTTAGGCAGCGGAGCCTCGGAGACCAGAGCCCTGGGTGACCGCCCAGCGCTCGCTCCAGGAGACCGCACCTGTCAGACCAGGCAAACGCCTGAACCCCCGGGAAGGTGCGTGAAGGCCCTGAGGACCGCGGGTGGAACCGTTAGCGACCCCAGGACGGTGCGTTCTCATCTTGGTTCTGCCAGAGAGAACCAGAGAGACGTGCCATATTTGACCAAAGGGAAATGCCCGCCGCCCTTGGGAAGATTCGGTGGCCCTTTCTACAAGGCCTGGGTGTGCGAGAGGAACAAGCTGCTCTCCGCGCCCCCAGCCTTTTAGACCTTGCGCTGCCTCTGGACGTTCTCAATGTCAGGAGGCTGCCAAGGTGTGAGAGAGTCAAAAGTAACCTCGTAAATGCCCATTTGTTTTTAAACATCCGACGTATTTTCGGAAGGGACTTTGGAGTGGAGTTGTTAGACCACCTGCAGGAGCCACACTTGTCCATGCTCGTCCCTTGGGTGGAGTAGAGTTCCGGGAGAATACTTAACCCCGAAAAGGAGGAGGAGGTCACGTGCCAGGCTGGTTATACCTGAAAGACTCTTTTCGTATTATAAACATAGTTTTATGGGGTGCATTTTATTCCTCATTACTGTATAGATGGTTGACAACACCAAGTTTTTTTTTTTTTTTTTTTGGGAAATAATAGACTTTCTAGTTGTTCTAAAGTGCCTGATACATGTTAGAAGTGGAAGTGGTAAAATGGAACACATTTTGTAAATTTCTTTTTGTTAAAATTCTTATGAAAAGTGTAGGGAGGACAGTAACCAAGCCTCCTGTTGCGTGGTACAGTTGGGTGCTGGTTCTCAGGAGCACACTGCCAATGTGCTTACAGTGAGGCAAGAGTTGTTCCTTATATCTGGGTTTTGTTTTACGTTTGTGTGTATATAAAGGTCAATCGAGTCTTAATCTACATCTGGTTTTTCTAGATGTTGAAGAGTTTGCCAGTGTATGATAAAAGTAGTAAAGAAATTTTGTATATTTTGTCTTAAAATTCCTAGGACAGATTGTCTTCCGAAAATTTGAACATTATAGGACACTGGGTGGGTGAAGGGTGAGAAAGCTAATATTTTGAAGACATTTTCAAATTAGAACTATTGTTACATGTGTGCAATTTATCCAGACTGTCATGTACATGGTCTACAAATTGAGTCCCTACTTGAAACATCTAGTCTGTCTAGATGTTTAGAGGCACCCAATGTATTTTAAATGTAGAGGTAGTAAAATATCACTTTGAAAATTTTTTTGCTAAACTTTAAATGAAATATGTTCTTTGGGAATGGCACTCTTAAACCACCTCTGTGAGCAGTATAGAACTGTCTGTACTTATTCAGTGATGTGGAGGAGGTGGGAGGGAAGCAACAGCAAAAGGTAATATGAAGCTGGGGTTGTGGATCAGTGTAGAGCGCTTGCATAGCCTGTGTGAGGAATTGGGTTTGATTCTCAGTACTATATATAATTAAGTAAAATAAAGGTCCCTTGACAACTAAAAAAAATTTTTTTTTAAAAAAGGTAATATACTAACTAGTATGTTCACACTTGGTCATTTTCAGACATCAGTTTGCTGTATGTTTTGTGCATTTTGTTTTGCTGTGTAAATAGTTTATATAGTGGACAAATTAGTCCCAAATTGCAACATCCATTCTCTAGATATTAAAGGGGTTGCTGGTAGAAGACAAAGTCCTTAGTAAAATGAGCACATTTTGTACATTTTGAGTTGGAATTCGTAAGAAGCTTGTCCTCTGTAAATGACTTTTGGACCTGAAGTTGTTTAGCCATCTCTAAGTGTTGCATATGCCTGTATTGTCCACTGCACTGAAAGTAGAGAGAAGGAAAGGAGGGAAAAGTTCAAGGACAAAATGCTCATGTGAGAAGATACCTCAGATTATAACCATTGCTACCATGTGCAATTTTATTTACTAGTGCTGTGTGCATCAAGGACAGGTTCATAAGAGGAATATCTAATCCTTTTATATATTTAGATGTGTTTGATACATTTAAAAGTAGAAGTAGTAGAATAAAACTTTTTGTGAATAGCTTTGAAAAACTAATGAGAAAAACTGTGTTAGGATTTGTTAAACCACATCCAAATAGTTTATTGCCTATGCATTCATTGGGCTGAGGGAGGTGGGAGGGAAGAAGCTGCACAAGGTGTTTTGTTAGAATGTGCCAGAAAATTTCAGCTTACCCATTGCCCTGTAAGGTACGTTTCATTTAACTTTACTGTACTGTATATATTTTGTATATCCTGGGCAAAGCAGTCCCAATTCTATAATGTTCAGTCTCTGGATATGAAAGAGGTGGCCAATGTATGACAAAAGTGGGGTTAGTAAACTAACATTTTGTACACTTTGTGTAAAAATTCATAGAAAGGCATTCTTGTGAAAGCACTTTTGGAAGTGAAAGTGTAACATCACCTCTGAGTGATAATGTGCCTATTATTACATGTGACATAGGAGAAAGAAGTGGAAGAAATGAAGGATTCTGGGCCAGAATGATTCTACTTAGAAGACACTTGTTCAGATATAACCATTGTTACATGTGTGCAGTTTTTTCAATACTATGATGTACATAGTTGACAAACTCAAGTCCTTATTTGAAACATCTAGTCTTTGTAGATGTTTAGAAGTGCATAATGTATGTTAAAAGTAGAGGGAGTAAATAAAACACTTTGTAGATATCTATTTGTTAAAATTCACAATGAAATAACTATGTTTTGGAAATGGAATGATCAGTGAGCAGTGCATATTGTATTTGTGCTGCTTCAGGGAGAAGGAAAAGAAAATGCAAATGCTATATACCAGTGTATTTCTATGAAGCTAGATTGACCAGTGTCCCTTATATCTGTGAGTTTTGTTTTACTGTGCTATGTAAATAGTGTATATAAAGGACAAATCTAGTCTATCTAGACGTTAAAGAGGTTGCCAGATATGAAAAGTAGAGTTAGTAAACTAACACCAAGTACACGATGTGTTAAAATTCATAGGAAATACTGTTCTTAAAACCACTTAGGAAGTGAAATTGTCAGTCATCTCTAAGCTTACACGTGTATGTATATGAACGTTGGGTTGATTAGTGATGAGAAGGAGAAGAGTTCTAGGCCAGAATGTTCCTGTTTGTAAGACACTTTCAAATTCTTGCCTTTCAAAAGAAGGATTTTTAGCTGGGTGTAGTGGTACAGGCCTGTAATGCCAGAGGATTGGGAGGCTGAGGCAGAAGGATTGCGAGTTCAAAGCCAACCTCTGCAAAAAGTGAGGTACTAAGCAATTCAGCAAAACCTGTCTCTAAATGAAATAAAAAATAGGACTATGGATGTGGTTCAGTGGTTGAGTGCCCCTGAGTTCAATCTCCAGTACCCGTCCCACAGAAGAAGAGGGATTTTTTGCTTCAAGGTCTATCCTTTGTTAAGTAAGTGTTGGAATTTATTCAGTGCTACTGAATGTATACTTGGAAACTTAAGTTCTTTTGGGAAACGTGGTGTTTCTAGATGTTTAAAAGTGTACATCACATGGTAAAAGTAGGGGACTAAAATAATGCCCTTTAAGTATTTTTGGTTACTACATAGGAATGGTTGCCATTTAGGAGAATGAAATTTGTTGAACTTGATGTCTTGGAGAGTATGTTGAAGGTTCACAGGGTGGTGGGTTGGGGGAGGAGAAAGCATATGGAGAGAAGTAACCTGTGCCCCTTAGATTAGATCAGATTGTCTAGACAGTGTTCTGTGTGCATTTTAGTTCATATTTCTGAGTTTTGAAAGAATAAGTCCTAAAGCCCAAACTTTGTTAGAAGTAGCAAAATAATCCCTATGTAAGTATTCTTTTGTTAGTTTCAGGAACAACTGTCTTCTGGGAATGATCTTTGTTAATCCACTCTTGGAGCTAGGGGTCGCACTGACCTAGTCAACGGAATGGTGCTGAGGGAGAAGAGGAAGAGGAAGTGCACTTTGCTACTATCTCCACCTCTGGAAGACCATTTAAGATTATAACCATTATCTATATGTGCATTTTTGGTAAAGTAGTTTTGTTTCTTGTATACAAAGTTCATACTTTATTTTATAACATCTAAGCTTTCTAGATGTCCTGAGGTGACAGTGTATCATAAAAAGTAGAGCTAGTGAATTAGCCAACTTGTAAGTATCTTTTTGTTATAATTGATAGAAAAGATGCATCTTGGACTTGGAAATGGTTTTTCTGGACAGTGTGTAGCAGGACTTTTGCATCAGGCTGGCAACACACTGGTAGATGGAAGCGCACAGGGAAAGATGCGAGCAGGTGCTCAAGGATTTATGTACTGATGTGAGCCATTGGTATGTGTGCATCTTCTGGCTGTGCCAGAGAATACTTTAATTCACTGGGAACATGCATTCTTGCTAATATTTTAGTAGTAGAAATCTGGTAATGAAGCATCTTAGAAACAAGCTTGGTGTTTTCTGTTACTTTGTCTCATTTAAAATTGAGCATGAAGATAATGCATTATTTTAGTGATAACTCTACCACTATGTCTATCTAGAGGTCTGTTGCCATTTCTGTCTTCAGTGAAATTTTTGTACCCAAGAAAGGATTACACTTTTTGGTAACAGATTGAGTTGGTGTGGTATATTCTTGGTTATCAAAAATATTCATGTAGCTTTGGGATTTTGAATTGGTGAATACTCATGATGTGTGGAAAAGCATGATACACACTATGATCTCACTCACAAGAAATGGGATGTTGTGTATGTACATACACGACCTGGAGTGTCATGTCCAACAAACCTGCTTGTGACCGGACAAACTTGCTATTTGCTTGTGTTCTTATTGTTTCTGTAATGCACATTCTAAATTTAAAACGTAAAAGCTATTTAAAAAAAAAAAAAGAAATAACCTAGTTACTCCAATTTACTCTCTTCAGCCTTGATGTGGGAGGATTTACAACTTAAAGATGAGCTTTTTTTTAATGATTAACATGACTACATGCATGATTGGGAAAGAATCTGACACAAAGGTTAAGTTACTGGAGGAGAAGACAGACAAAAAATGAAGGAAGAGATGCCTACCCTTTGATCCTGCTTTTAGTTATCCATCAGACATCTTCAGGCCCAAGTGAAGTGACACTACCTTTTAGAAAAAGCAGTTCCTAAGTTCCTGTTATAAAAATTGTATAACTAAATCCAAAGTTATTAAAGCTTACTATTTGTTGTTATAATTTTAGCAAATTGTTATGTCAGCATTAAATCCTTTATTTCTAGTAACCCTTACTCAGTAACAATAGAGTTCTTTTTGGCCAGGCTGAACCTCATTAAAATATCAAAACTCATCAATGCACTTTTGTTTCTCCAAGTCTCCTTGCTGTTACTATTGAGGGCCTTTTGGAAAATCAAGAGATCAATTATCCATAATCCTGTATCTCTCAAGTGCAAGGAGCCTGTGCTCTGAGCCTGGCACCTGGGAGGTGTCTGCCACTGCCACTGCCTCTACCTCTACCTCTACTGTTATTGTCACTGCTCTCCTGCTACTGTTCTCACCACTGCCAGTGCCTGCACCACTATTACTACCACTAGCATTACATCTGCCTCTATTGCTGCTACTAACGGTTCATTATTACTATTGCAGTCAGCCCTCCATCCACAGGTTCCATATCCATGGATTTGACCAACTGTGAATGGAAAACATTTTTTAACTGCATCTTGGATTGGCAATTTAACTCAGTAGTATTAGAGGACTTGACTAGTATGCGCAAAACCCCGGATTCAGTCCCCAGCACCAGAAAAAAATACATCCGTACTGGACACAAATTTATTTTCCTTGTCATTATACCCTAACGATACAGTATAAAAACTATTTATATAATATTTACATTGTATTAGGTATTACAGATCACCTACAGATGATATAGATCCAAGAGGATTGTGTGGTTTTATGCAAATATCACACTCTTTTGTATAAGGCCATTGAGCATCCACAGATGTTGGTATCTGTGCGGGGTCCTGGAACCAATCCCCTTTAAGGTACCAAGGGAGGACTGGGTTAGTGTGGGCAATATTTAGATTGGGTGTGCATATACAAGAATACTTTCAAAGTTGTGGCTCTACTTTGAAAACTGACTAAAAGCAAAACCAGAGGTTAAAGTTTCCTAAAATCAGTACTTTCTACCCATTAGTACAATTTTTGAGCACGCATCCCGAATTCATCTTCATTAAACTATATGTAGTAACATTTTGATATTTTATAAAAGTTATGACACAAGTAGAATTTTTTTTTTATTTTTTTACATTTACATAGGGTAATGATGTTTATTTTATTTTTCCCCTCCCCCCACCCCTCCCACCCCTCTTTTCCCTCTACACAGTCCTTCTTTCCTTCATTCTTGCCGCTGTCCTTAGCCTAACTCTGAACCTAACCCTAAACCTAATGCTAGCCCCTCCCACCCCCCATTATATGTCCTCATCCGCTTATCAGCGAGATCATTCAACCTTTAGTTTTTTGAGATTGGCTTATCTCACTTAGCATGATATTCTCCAATTTCGACCATTTGCCTACAAATGCCATAATTTTATCATTCTTCATTGCGGAGTAATATTCCATTGTATAAATATGCCACAGTTTCTTTATCCATTCATCAACTGAAGGGCATCTAGGTTGGTTCCACAATCTGGCTATGGTGAATTGAGCAGCAATGAACATTGATGTGGCTATATCTCTGTAGTATGCTGATTTTAAGTCCTTTGGGTATAGGCCAAGGAGTGGGATAGCTGGGTCAAATGGTGTTTCCATTCCAAGCTTTCTGAGGAATCTCCACACTGCTTTCCAGAGTGGCTGCACTAATTTGCAACCCCACCAGCAATGTATGAGTGTTCCTTTTTCACCACATCCTCGCCAACACCTATTGTTGCTTGTATTCTTGATAATCGCCATTCTAATTGGGGTGAGATGAAATCTTAGGGTAGTTTTGATTTGCATTTCCCTTATTACTAGGGATGTTGAACATTTTTTCATATATCTGGTGATTACTTGTACATCTTCTGTGAAGTGTCTGTTCATTTCCTTAGCCCATTTGTTGATTGGATTATTTGTATTCTTCGTGTAGAGTTTTTTGAGTTCTTTATAGATTCTGGAAATTAGTGCTCTATCTGAGGTATGGTTGGCAAAGATATTCTCCCACTCTGTAGGCTCTCTCTTCGCATTGCTGATAGTTTCCTTTGCTGAGAGAAAACTATTTAGTTTGAATCTATCCCAGTTATTGATTCTTGCTTTTATTTCTTGTGCTATGGGTATCCTGTTAAGGAAATCTGATCCTGAGCCAACAAGTTGAAGATTTGGACCTACTTTTTCTTTTATAAGATGCAGGGTCTCTGGTCTGATTCCGAGGTCCTTGATCCATTTTGAGTTGAGTTTTGTGTAGGGTGAGAGATAGGGGTTTAATTTCATTCTATTGCATATGGTTTTCCAGTTTTCCCAGCACCATTTGTTGAAGAGGCTATCTTTTCTCCATTGCATATTGTTGGAACCTTTGTCTAGTATGAGAAAATTGTATTTATTTGGGTTTGTGTCCATGTCCTCTATTCTGTACCATTGATCTACCTGTCTATTTTGGTACCAATACCATGCCGTTTTTGTTACTATTGCTTTGTAGTAGAGTTGAAGATCTGGTATTGCAATACCCCCTGCTTCACTCTTGCTACTGAGGATTGCTTTAGCTATTCTAGGTTTTTTATTCTTCCAGATGAATTTCATAATTGCTTGCTCTATTTCTGCAAGGTACATCATTGGGATTTTAATTGGAATTGCATTGAATCTGTATAGCACTTTAGGTAGTATAGCCATTTTGACGATATTAATTCTGCCTATCCAGGAACATGGGAGATCTTTCCATCTTCTAAGGTTTTCTTTAATTTCTTTCTTTAGTGTTCTGTAGTTCTCATTGTAGAGGTCTTTCACCTCTTTTGTGAGATTGATTCCCAAGTATTTTATTTTTTTCGATGCTATTGTGAATGGGGTAGTTTTCCTAATTTCTCTTTCTGAAGATTCATCACTTATGTATAAAAATGCATTGGATTTATGAGCATTGATCTTGTAACCTGCTACTTTACTGAATTCACTTATGAGTTCTAAAAGTTTTCTGGTGGAATTTCCAGGTTCCTCTAAATATATAATCATGTCATCAGCGAACAGGGATAGTTTGAGTTCTTCTTTTCCTATTTGTATCCCTTTAATTTCTTTGGTCTGTCTGATTGCTCTGGCTAGAGTCTCAAGGACGATGTTGAATAGAAGTGGTGAAAGAGGGCATCCCTGCCTTGTTCCAGTTTTTAGGGGGAACGCTTTCAGTTTTTCACCATTTAGAATGATATTAGCCATGGGCTTAGCGTAGATTGCCTTTATAATGTTTAGGAATGTTCCCACTACCCCAATTTTTTCTAGTGTTTTGAGCATGAAGGGATGCTGTATTTTATCAAATGCTTTTTCTGCATCTATTGAAATAATCATGTGATTCTTAACTTTAAGTCTGTTGATATGGTGAATGACATTTATTGATTTCTGAATGTTGAACCAACCTTGCATCCCTGGGATAAAACCCACTTGATCGTGGTGCACTATCTTTTTAATATATATTTGTATGCGATTTGCTAAAATTTTGTTGAGAATTTTTGCATCGATATTCATTAAGGATATTGGTCTGAAATTTTCTTTCCTCGATGTGTCTCTGTCTGGTTTAGGTATCAGGGTGATATTGGCTTCATAGAACGAGTTTGGGAGGGTTCCCTCCTCTTCTATTTCATGGAATAGTTTGAGAAGTATTGGAATGAGCTCTTCTTTAAAGGTTTTGTAGAACTTGGCTGAGAACCCATCTGGTCCTGGACTTTTCTTTGTTGGTAGGCTTTTGATGACCTCTTCTATTTCATTGCTTGAAATTGGTTTATTTAAGTTGTGTATGTCCTCCTCGTTCAGTTTAGGTAGTTCATATGTCTCTAGAAATTTGTTGATGTCTTCGAGGTTTTCTGTTTTGTTGGAGTATAGATTTTCGAAATAGCTTCTAATTATGTTTTGTATTTCACTCGTGTCTGTTGTGATGTTTCCTTGTTCATTCCGAATTTTAGTAATTTGAGTTTTCTCCCTCTTTCTCTTTGTTAGTGTGGCTAAGGGTTTATCAATTTTATTTATTTTTTCAAAGAACCAACTATTTATTTTGTTAATTTTTCCAATTGTTTCTTTTGTTTCGATTTCATTGATTTCGGCTCTGATTTTAACTATTTCCTGTCTTCTACTACTTTTGGTATTGGTCTGCTCTTCTTTTTCTAGTGCTTTGAGCTGTAGTGTTAAGTCCTTTATTTGTTGATTTCTACTTCTTTTTTTGAATGCACCCCATGAAATAAATCTTCCTCTAAGTACTGCTTTCATAGTGTCCCAGAGATTTTGATATGATGTGTCTTTGTTCTCGTTTACTTCTAAGAATTTTTTTATTTCCCTCCTGATGTCTTCTGTTATCCATTCATCATATAATAGTGTATTATTTAGTCTCCAGGTATTGGAGAAGTTTCTGTTTTTTACTCTTTCATTTATTTCTAATTTCAATCCATTATGATCTGATAGAGTACAAGGTAGTATTTCTATCTTCTTGTATTTGCTAACAGTAGCTTTGTGGCATAAAATATGGTCTATTTTAGAGAAGGATCCATGTACTGCTGAGAAGAAAGTGTATTCGTTCTTTGTTGGATGGTATATTCTATATATGTCCGTTAAGTCTAAATTGCTGATTGTGTTGTTGAGATCTATAGTTTCTTTATTCAATTTTTGTTTGGACAATCTATCCAGTGGTGAGAGAGGTGTGTTAAAATCGCCTAGTATTATTGTGTTGTGGTCTATTTGAATTCTGTAATTGAGAAGGATTTGTTTGACGTACGTGGATGAGCCAATGTTCGGGGCATAGATATTTATGATTGTTATGTCTTGCTGATTTATGCTTCCCTTAAGCAGCATGTAATGTCCTTCTTTATCCCTTCTGACTAGTTTTGGTTTGAAGTCCACATTATCTGAGATGAGGATGGATACTCCAGCTTTTTTGCTGTGTCCGTGTGCATGGTATGTTTTTCCCCATCCTTTCACCTTTAGTCTATGGGTGTCTCTTTCTATGAGGTGAGTCTCTTGCAGGCAGCATATTGTTGGATTTTTCTTTTTAATCCAATATGCCAGCCTGTGTCTTTTGATTGATGAATTCAGGCCATTAACATTCAGGGTTATTATTGTGATATGATTTGTATTCCCAGTCAATTGACTCATATTTGTTTTTGACATGATTTGGTTTCTCCTTTATTTGGCTATTCCTTTAGGCTAGCGCCTCCTGTTGCTGATTTGCATCGTTGTTTTTCATCTCTTCCTCATGGAATATTTTGCTGAGAATGTTCTGTAATGCTGGCTTTCTTTTTGTAAATTCCTTTAGCTTTTGTTTATCATGGAAGGATCTTATTTCATCGTCAAATTTGAAGGTAAGTTTTGCTGGGTATAAGATTCTTGGTTGGCATCCGTTTTCTTTCAGGGCTTGGTATATGTTGTTCCAGACCCTTCTAGCTTTTAGGGTCTGGATTGAAAAATCTGCTGATATTCTTATTGGCTTCCCTCTGAATGTAATTTGATTCTTTTCTCTCGCGGCCTTTAAAATTCTGTCTTTATTTTGTATGTTAGGTATTTTCATAATAATGTGCCTTGGTGTGGGTCTGTTGTAATTTTGTATGTTTGGAGTTCTATAAGCCTCTTGTACTTGGTTTTCCATTTCATTCTTCAGATTTGGGAAATTTTCTGTTATTATTTCATTGAATAGATTGTTCATTCCTTTGGTTTGTTTCTCTAAGCCTTCCTCAATCCCAATAATTCTTAAATTTGGCCTTTTCATGATATCCCATAATTCTTGTAGATTCTGTTCATGATTTCTTACCATCTTTTCTGTTTGGCCAACTTTGCTTTCAAGATTAAATAATTTGTCTTCAATGTCTGAGGTTCTGTCTTCCAGGTGTTCTATCCTATTAGTTATGCTTTCTATGGAGTTTTTAACTTGGTTTATTGTTTCCTTCATTTCAAGTATTTCAGTTTGCTTTTTTTCAGTATCTCTAACTCTTTATTGAAATGATCTCTTGCTTCCCGTATTTGGTCTTTTAACTGTTGATTGGTGCGATCATTTAATGCCTGCATTTGCTCTTTCATCTCCTCCTTCAATGCCTGCATTTGCTCTTTCATCTCCTCATTAGCTTCCCTGATCGTTTTAATTATGTACATTCTGAACTCCCTTTCTGACATTTCTTCTGCTGTGCTGTCATTGGGTTTTATTGATGTAGTATCTAGGTTTGTTTGGGACATTTTCTTCCCTTGTTTTCTCATATTGGTCAGTGGTCAGTGGGACTCTGAGAGATTGCAGTTTTCCGCTACTGGCTTATAGTGTTCCGGTAGATTTCCAGTGTATCACCTCCCAGCCTTCAGTAGCCTGATGTCTTGGAGGAATCTGATAAAGCAGCTCATCCGAAGAAAACTGCCCCTAGCCCCCTACTGGTTCCACGGTTTGGAACTGGCTCTGTGCGGAAATGCTCTCACTGTGGGCCTGCGCCGTGCAGCTGGCCGTGTGGGAGGAGCCCACTGCCGGAGTGTGGAAGGCTACCTTGGGAAGACTCTAGCTGCCCTGCCCGGCTCTAATAAGCCACCTCTATCTGGGCCTGCCACCCGGACCGAGCTTTACCCAGTGGGCAGACTCACCCGAGGCTCTACTTCAGTCCGAGTCTCTCAGTGCCTCCCCTTCTTATCTCCAGGGTTCTGGAGTGACTGGGGGTGCAGTCTCCCTCTAGGCCGCCATCTTGGATCGCCCCATGAAGAGAGCCTGCAGCCGGAGTGGGCAGAGCCGCCTGAAGAGGTCTCTGGCTGCCCTGCCCTAATCCCAGAGGCTGTTTGCGGATCGCGGCTCTCCGCTGGTTCGTTGCCGGAGTACGCTGCGCTGCAGGGGCTCCGGGACTCAGAGCTTGTTCTGGTCAGAAAGGCTCTCACTAGCGGGCCAGTTCCGTTCCGAGAACCTGGAGAAGCTGGCTGTGTGGGCGGGGCCCACCGCCGGAATGCGCAGGGCTGCCTGTGGATGACTCTAGCTGCCCTGCCTGGCTCCGATAAGCCACCTCTATCTGGGCCTGCCACCCGGACCGAGCTTTACCCAGTGGGCAGACTCACCCGTGGCTCTATTTCAGTCCGAGTCTCTCAATGCCTCCCCTTCTTATCTCCAGGGTTCTGGAGCGACTGGGGGTGCAGTCTCCCTCTAGGCCGCCATCTTGGATCGCCCCGTGAAGAGAGCCCGCAGCCGGAGTGGGCAGAGCCGCCTGAAGAGGTCTCTGGCTGCCCTGCCCTAATCCCAGAGGCTGTTTGCGGATCGCGGCTCTCCGCTGGTTCGTTGCTGGAGTACGCTGCGCTGCAGGGGCTCCGGGACTCGGAGCTTGTTCTGGTCAGAAAGGCTCTCACTCAGAATTTTTTTTAATGAGAAGGAAGAACTATGTTCTTTAAGAATATATTTCTTTTATTACAAAGATATTGAAACATACTCAGTAAGTCTAATTGAATAGGTGTCTATCTTTTCTAAATCTGGGTTTAATGCTTTGAAAACCTTACTTTGAAGAACTGATTTTAAGTTTCATTTATTTCCACATTTGAATTAACAACTGTCACAGGGAAAAGTTTTCTCAGGAAGATGAACTGATTAAAATAGAATAAAGACATCTCTGGTAAAGGTTTACAAAGTTTTTATTTATCTGCTAATTCTGCAGAGGTTTTAGGATGAAATCCAGCCAGCAACGACCATTTATTATCATGAATATCTGTGTTATTCAGGTTCCCTTTACTATAGCAAACACCCTGGGTAATCAACTTAGAAGAGGTTTAATTTGGTTCATTTTGGGAGGTCCCAGTTGATGGTTACTTGGGCCTATGGCTTTAGCAAGTCTGGGAGGAACTGAGTGGTAGAGCAAAACTGATCACCTCATGGCCAGGAGCACAAGAGAGAGAAGAAGAGAGGCTGTGATCTATTAGCCCCCATAGGGGCACATCCCCAATGACCCAGGCACCTCCCAGTAGGTCTCACTATCTCGCAGTAGTACCTTTCTGGACCAAACGTTGAACATACAGCCCTTTGGGGGAACCTTTACGATCCATATTATAGCAATACCTGTCATTTGGAAGCTAGGTTTGAAATGTTGTCTTTTTCTGAGATCCACCAAACCTCTTGTTTCTGGTTCATGTGATTGTGGGGACTGGAAAGCCCTAAATTTCCAGAATAAACTGGCAGGATGGAGACCCAAAGAAGAACTGCTGTTGTTCAAATCCAAATCCCAAGGCAGAATTTTTTTCTTTTGAAAACTTGAGTGATTTATTGATTGATTGTAGTACTGGGTTGAATCCAGAGGTTCTTTACAATGAATCTACATCCCAAGCCCTTTTAAGGTCAGGTCCTTACTACATTGCCCAGATTGGCCTCAAATTTGCAATACTTCTGCCTCAGCCTTCTGAGTTGCTTGGATTACAGGTGTGTACTACCACACCTGGCTGAAAACTTTATTTTCTTAAGAGTAGTTTTAGGGTCACAGCAATATTGAACAGAATATATCCATGTGCCCCTCTGCCAACACATGCACAACTTCCCCATTATCAGTACCCCAACAGATGATGGCATATTTGTTACCATCAAGAAACATACATGGATACATTATTATAACTAAGACTATACCTTGGGTTTACCACATGTTGGACATTCTATGGATTTAAACAAGTGTATAATGACACATATGTACCACTGTAGAATAATCAGATCATTTCACTGCCCTGAAAATCCTCTGTGCTATGCAGGTCATCCTCTCCCGCCCCACAACCCCTGGCAAACACTGATATTTTAACCATGTCCATGGTTTTACCTTTCCCAGAGACAAATTGGCCTCTTTCACTTAGTAATATGTATTTAAGTTTCCTTGATGCCTCTTTGTGGCTTGACAGGTCATTATTTTTGGGACTGAGCAATATTCCATTGTGTGGTTGTTGACTTCAGTCTTTTCCTCTTAAAGGACTTCAGCTGATTGGATGAGGTTCATGCACACTGTGGAAGGAAATCTCATGTAAATTTTCATTACATCTGCAAAATACCTTTACAACAGTAGCTAGACTGGCGGGTGACTGACATTCTGAGTATGATGACCAAGCTGACACATAAAATTAATCAACACAGAAAGTAAGTTTCTGTTTCTCCTCTCTCATTGGCGACCATGAAATGATTCTGAAGGGGAAGAAAATTATCATACCTGTGTTTTAGAAAGGTTCCCAGACTGCATTATGAGGAGTATTTCTTGGAGGGCTGCTGGTCATTGAAATGGTGAGAAAGAGGAAAGGTGAAATGGGACCTGGGCAAGCAGTATGCGGAGGCCTCAGCACCAGCGAGATCACAGTCCCCAGTGAAGTTCCAGCTTGTCCTGTGTCACTCACAGCTCTTCAGCCAAGACTTGGGAGTATCTATGTCAAAGATAGATAAAACCAGTTGTGGTTTTAATCAATAATATACTATTACAGTAGTGAAGAGAGTCCAGCATGAACCAAATTCAACTTTGTGCAGAGATGCCTGGGTGTTTTAAAGGGAGAACTGAAAGAGTAGGAGGGAGGATGGGGGAAAGGAGGAGGAAGGAAATAAAAAAATTGCAAAGCATATTTGTCCAAGTGAGGGTTCTGTCCCCTCATAGAGACTGAGACAGAGGCCCTGTCCTCTTGATGATTGCATTCCAAAGGAATGGCTTTCAGGTTCTTGAGAAATACACTCCTGGGTTGTAGGAGATGCATACTTCTGTATTCCAAGGGACACAGGAAAGACTTACAATGAAAAATCCTTTTTAGAAGATGCTTTGGGAAAGGAACATCAGGGCCTTTTCATCAAATGTTAGCTGAACAAATGGTAAATTCTTTCAGCAATCTTGAGTTTTTTCAGGTGGGTGCTTTGAGGAAAAGGGCTGGGTTCATCCTATAGATGTGGCCTTGAGTTGTTGGAAACCACGTGAATGTTTGTTGAAGTCTTTTAATGTGGAAGAAAGAAATTAACAAAATCGTGTGCAGTTTTTATAGGCCACAGTTGAGGCCTAGCTGAGAAGGAGACTCTGCAGAGCCTGGCTAGAGCTTGGTCCAGGAGAGAATCTATGATTCATTGCTGCTCAAACCCCAGTCAACCCTGCACATAGTTTTTCCAATTCCCTCAGCTCCAGACATTGTACATCTAAGAAAACCCTCAGTCTGGGTTCTGAGCATCTCTCCTCTCCCTCAGACTTGTGCCGTCCCAGGGGAAGAGTGGAGCCAGACACCATCCGAGTCCCCAGGATGGGTTGAAATCCCTTGACTCCTTGTGGTGAGATGAAGAAACCCCATGCCTGAGAAAGAAGAGTTGGCACTAATCATGAGGCAGCATACATGGCTTCTAACTAGGTCCCAACACTCAGTGACTGGCCCTGTTCTTCAGCAGTGGTCACTGCCTATGTCCCTGTCTCATCTCTCCCCATGAGATCTATATCAGGCTCTCATGGTTTTGAGAAGTCATCAGGTAAAAGCACGTTCATTCCGTTAATTAATCCCAGAACATTACACACTGCAGGAGCTACAAAGTGCTCAGGGGATTGACGACTGTGCTCCTTTTGTCTAACAGAGGAGAGGGATGGTGAATGAGTGTTTCTCCCATGGAGAGTTCCTGGGAGAAACAAGCCCAAGGTCCCTGTGTCCTCCTTGCCAGATCACAGCTTTTTCTTCCAAGCCCTGTGAAATAATGTTGTCGTAAACAATCAAAGTGTTCTACATACTCACTGAGGGAGGAAGAGTATAATTATGATGAGAGGTACTGATAAAATCAGAGGCCAGAGTAGGGACAGCTCAGTGGTAGACACATTCTTAGCATATGTGAGGCCCTGGGTTTCATCTCCCCCACCCTGGAGGAGGAGGAAGAGGAGGTTCTTAGTTGAGAACCTTGTAAGGAATGGAATTTTCATTTTCTGCAAGCGGAGCCAGGGTGGATGGCTCCTTCCACATGATCTATGATCCCATTTTATGGAAGTTACATTGCTATTTCATCTTGAAATAATATGGACTGTTTGATGCTGACTAGATGGAAATCAATGCAAGTATACTAAGATGTATATTCAGTTGACCCAAATCTTTTCTCTCTTCATACCACTTCGCTCTTTTCAGATGATTACAGAACCTTCTTAGATACCACCTGGCCTGTCCGTAGAGTTGATGGGTCATTTATTTAAGATCTACTGCACTCCTTTTTTTTTTTTACTATCTGCCATAATTAAATTAGTAGTGCTCAACATCAACACAGTCTGAAAGTTGAGTGCTCAGCTATAAAGTGGTCAGGTACATAATCCAAAACATACTAATATGAAAAGGTTTACGATGTCCCCTAAATGAAAGCATGCTATTAGAGAGAAATGATGTGAACTCAGCACTATCCTAGGAATATGCAAACCAGGGGGAACCTCAGTTTGTAGACATCCTATTAGTTACTTTATTGGATTTTGTGTCTGAAGAAATTGTGAGAGAAACAGTGTTTCTCACATGATCCCATCTGGTGCCTGTCATTACTGCCTTTCTATTTTCCCCATTAATTCTAAGGGAATGCCTGAAAGTACTAAACAAGAAGTTGTTGGATTGCAAAAAGGGGATGTTTGTTTTCTAAACATATCCATTACTTTTGGGGGTGCTTTGATTGGGTGTGCTCTAGATAGAAAATTTAAATAGTAATCATCACATTCTCTTGGAATACAGCATATCTACAGGATGACTATGCAACTTGGTTTGTCTGAGGTCTCAGTTGTGCTTGTTACCCTGGTGTCCTTTCCTTTTGAACACTGAACACTTTTTTCCATTTTTAATGAAGTATTTTTATTAATAAGTACAGGAGAATGTGTGTCAGGTCTTTCCAATGATCCCCTTATCCACCAGATACATCCCAGGATTCCCAGTGGATACCTGAAACCACAGATAATCCTGAACCCTATAGATACCATGTGTTTTCCTTAGGTGAAGAATTTTCACCTCCTCACTTAAATGAAGAACTGTACAGCTTCTCTTTGGTGCATTTGAATTGTCAGCATCACTACTCTTGTACTTTGAGGACATTATTAAGTAAACTGAGGGTTAGTTGAACCCAAATTGCAGTGCTGGAATGTCAGTATGGTTACTAAGTGATTAATAGGCAGGTAGAATATACAGTGTGGATACACTGGACAAAGGGATGATTCTGCAGGACAGAGCAGGATGGTGTGGCATTTTATCATGATACATAGAATGCTGCTCAAGTTTGAACTTAAGAATTGTTTAAATCTGGAATTTTCCATCTGCTAACTTTGAAACCTGGTTGACTGCAAGTTACTGAAACAGAAAAACGAACCTTAGATGAGGAGTACTACTATACTTGTACTTCAGGTTTCTGCCACAGTCTTTCCTAAGAGCATATAAGTTACCTGTGCTGACCCTCACACAGGATCCACTCAAAACAAAACCAACAATAAATCAGTTATTTGACCAGAAGAGATTTAATAAAATTGTTGTTTAGGGAAAGGAGAGAAGTAGTATGTGTAAAGAGGACAGCTGTAACTTCTAGGACAAGGAGAAGTGAAGAATGAAAAGTCTGGGGTCTCCGGAGACCTACATGCACCCACATACACAGAGTTCAGGCTGAATTCAAGCACTTTTGAGGAGGACATGGCTGCCATGGAAACAAGAAATTGGCCACTGGTAAAGGCACTGACCTGAGGGCAGCTGGCCCACAGAAGCTCTCTGCCTTAGCAGCAGGGTATGGGCAGGACAAATGGAGCTGGTCTGTACAAACAATTTGCCAAGTAGGGATAGAGTCACTTGAGGTTGCAGCCATTGTGACTACAGAAATGGCCACTGCACAGGGACAGCTTAAGGGTGTGTGGCTAAGATGGTCAGTGGACTGCTGGGCCCCTGCACTGAATAATCAGGGCAGGACCAGAACCTGGAAGGGAAGGGCTTTTCCACCATGTCTTGGCAGTGTCTCACCAGTGCCCTCTATTGACAACACCCTGCATTGTCATAGCTGGTAAAGTGCTCATAATCCAACTCCAGTTTTACAGACATGCCAAGGAAAGGTGGCATGAGACAATAAATTGATAACCAAAACAACAGCGCACTGGGTCTCACTTTAACCTTGGTTAAATAAAAAAGGCAAACAGAATCTGTTTCTACCTCACTGACACTTTGCTGAAATCTCCCACTTCAAAGACAATATATAAAGGACAAACTCTCTGATACAAAAACATATGCTTGGTCCTGAGTGGCTAGGTACAAGTAAGTCTTCCAGATTGGGTAGAGAATCATTTGATGACGCTTTCCTGGTCAACCACCTGCCTATGCTGTGAACTTGTTACACAAAATGCAGACTAAAACGGAACAGTAGGGAAGTGGAAAGAGACAAGCAGCACCTGGAGATGTAAAGAGCAAGGTTTATTCTCCACTGGTGTGGGCTTAGCAGAGTCTTTTCCAAAGGCTGAACACTGCCCTTTGTTTTCAGTATCTTTTATACTTTCATTTCTGTTATTCATTTCTGAGTTACAATGGAAACTCAAAGAGCCCTGATCACCTGCAGACCTGGAAGAAGTGTCCTTTGGAATCTATAGTGCTAGCAACTGCTGGCAGCTGTCTGTGAAATCACTGCTGCCTTAGAAGGCCCCATTTCCTTGTTAGAATTGGAAAAGTGTCCTTTTATTGAATGTTATAATTTACAACTGGGAAATCTGTTTTCTCTCAGAGCTGTAATGCCACAGTGATCATCTTTTTGAAAGATGAAAAGTGAAGCAAATAACAGCGGCAGAAAATAAGCTGGTACTTACTATCAGGATGTGGGTATTTCAAAATATTTAACTGTGAATATTTAGCATGGAGAAGTACTAACTCTATCCCCCGGACTCCATGTGTGTGGGTCTGTCCTTAGAATGTTGAAGTTTTACTGCTGAGCTCTATGAATGTATATTTTGTTATCCCAAAGCTAGCCCTTTTCACTTTCTTCCTTTGCCAGATGTCACTGCTCAAATGATTTTCAAAGTGAACATTTTAGCCTTCAAAAAAATGAACATGAAATGGTATGGATGGAAAATTATGCCCATTTCAATTTATTCACTATTTCGTGTGATATATCACTGGGGTATATCATCAATCTGAACATTTTCATGAATATGTTTTATCAATTCACCTCTTCTTTATCACTGCACATTGTGCTCACTGTGTTATGACAATGATTTTTTAATTCTTTTCCAAACAAAAAATGATCTTTCAATGACAATGTGTTTAGGATTAAAAATGCACAGACTCTCTCAGGCTCTTTTCAGTGATCCAAACCAACAGTACTTTTGCTTCCAGCTGTCTTTAATCTTCATGGTTATTAGAACAGTATTTGTATCCTTGGTGACACAGGATTTTTAATTGAAACCCAAACCTCAAAGCACTAATAAAATATTTGTGAGGTATGGCAGTTGGAAGGTTATTGAAAGGAAGTTCAGAGCAGATGTTGTTTCATTCAAGAAAGTTAATAAACCCTGGCCTCAACTAAGAGATAGGAAACTAAAAGGAGACATACTGGTCAAAAGAGTAATTTAAAAATAAGATACTCTGACACACTATGCCAGTTATTGTTCTAAGGGATTAACTTGGAATAACTTTTAATCCCCCAAATCTTGGAGAGAGGTGCTGTTATAATGCCCATTCTGCACATTGAAGAAATGAAGGATAGAGAAAGAACATAACTTTACTTGTCTCTGGTCACACTAATCACAAACAGTGGTGACAGATTTTGAAGCCCAGTTCTTTTGCGTCAGAATCAGGGCTGAAATGCAGCCCTTTGCTCTTGAGTTCCTGAGAACTTGCTGGATTAGTTGGTGACAGAACTGACTCCCATCCCATTTTCTGTACTTTGATCTGCTTGGATCTGTCTCTCCCCATGGTATGCATCCAGGTGCCCACTGGTTGAGCTCTTGAAGGCTCCCTTTCTGCATTGTTCACCATCCCCACCAGCTGGATTGTGACACACTGAGGGGTCTTATAGATCTTCCATGTGCCTGCAGAGGAGAACTTGGGCTGGGCATCTGGGGTGCTCAGGAAGGCCCAGCTGCCAGTGTGTGACCAGGTCTGTAACAAGCACACTTCAGACTTCCCTTAGGCCTCTCCTTCTAACACCCAAGTTTCCCATCAAGTTAATGCAAAACCCTGAACTACCCTGATCTTGGAACCTCGAACCGTCTTCCAGCATCCCTTGGTCATTGCTGTCCTCATTAAGGAGGTAATGAGGTAGCACATACAGTTTCCTCTTCAGGCCAACCTAATTCAAAGGCCTCTAATCTGACACCTTTCTGTCTTACCCCCTCTTTCTGTTCAAATCCCATTCAGTTAGAGCACATCCTGTTTCTTGGTTTTCTGTCTTTTATCTGACACAATTGCATGGAATCATTTGGACTTTTGAATTTTGTCATAGGGAATGAAAGCTGTTACAGACTAGAGCGGGCTTTGCAATTGGATAGAACAGAGTTCTTCTAGGACCACATGGATGTGGGGAAATGCATATGGCTGTTAGGGATTTTGCATGTGGTTTGGTTTCAGGGCTGTGTATAACTTTTGTGGAGCACAGCTACTTTTGCAATTTTGGACATTTTCCCCCATAAAAATATTGAAACCTGTATTTTATGACTGTGTTAAAGACAATATAGTTCAGACTGGGCCATATTAAGTTTTTTCTCTTTTGATTTTAGAAAACTTAAAGCATTTTCACGGGTCCCTAGGGAACGATGGAACCTGAGTACTGGGCTTCCTGGGCCTAGTAGGAAATTCAGTCCTGTGAGGTCCTACTCAAATCATAAGGTTAAGGCTCAAGGAAATTTTTTGTATGAAGGCACCCATGTTTCCAAGATGCAGTTGAAGATGAGTGCTGGGAGCCGTCCATGAACCACGTGTGGGAACTGAGCTACATTGGAGCTCAAACCAGGGAAGCCTGGTTTTGGGAACTCCCAGTCAGAATCCACTGGTTCAAGAACAGCCGATTCATGTGATGCCCTGTCCTAGCTCACTGCTCAAGTTCAAGTGCAGCCTTGAAGATGGGAGGGACCTGCTTAGAGCCAAAGAGCCTACTTACCTCCACCTACATCCTTTTTGTGAAGGAACAAGACCAGAGACAAGCCTCGTCCCACACTGAAACCCTACACCTACCAATTCCCTTTGAACTGTACCACTATAAATAAAGCAAGGGTGGACTCCATGTTTATGAAAAGCTGTACCCTTCTGGTTGGTTAACCCATCTCTGCCTTGCTCTTTAAAATATATTTCTGGTCATATGTGTCCATTTTGTGGTTCTACCTTCACAGCCTTTATTTAACAGCCAGCCCCTCCTTCCAATGGGAACCTTTTCCCTTGCCCATGTGGGATGGGAGTGAGAGATTAGTGCATTTTAGCATCCACACAGGGTCCCCTTACCCTTGTCCTAGTCAGTCCTCCCTCCACTGATCAATATAGACTATTTGTGACTTTCATAAATGGGATTTTAGCGCGTGTACTGTTTCAAGGGGCTTGTGTTTCTCAACAAGGTATCTAAAACATATCATATTACATATAACACAAGCTCTTTTTGACAAACGTTTCTGGGTTATATTTCATTGTGTGAACCCATCAAACATCGTGCATCCATTCTTCTGTCTACAGATATTGCAGTTGTTTGCAATTTGGGGGTTCTGTGAAAACTCTGCCAAGAGCATTCTTGTACATGAATCTTGGTGGGCAAATATGCTCTTTTCTCTTGACTATATACATAGGAAATACATCAAATATGTATTTTCAATATGTATTTTCAGAATTGGAGTTAAGTTTGTTTCTAAACAAAGGATGACCATTATTTTATATCCCTTTACCTGAGATTTGATTTCTTAGGGTTTGTTCTGACAGGGGTAATAAAGATTACTGAACCAGATTTGCAGTATCTTGGAAGAGTTCCTTGTTCTCAAAGTGTAGTCCTAGGACCAGTGGTGTTAGGGAAAATATGGAAAAATATGGAAAATTGTGACACTGGAAAGAGACAAGCAACACTTGGAGATGTAGAAGAGCAAGGTTTATTCAGCTCCAGTGTGGGCTCAGTGGAGTCTTTTCCAAAGGCTGAGCAGTGCCCTTTGTTCTCAGAATCTTTTACACAGTACAGACTTCCAGGTTTCAAGACTCATGCAAGTAGCCTTGATTTCTTCACCTTTCTTCAGGCATCTTCTGTTCCTGCCATAGATGCTGAGCAAGCAAGGTTACAGAAGCAGAAAGTAGCAGGTTGCAACTATTAACAGAGATAAAAAGAAACATCTTAGGAAAGAGTTGCCACTTCAGACTATGTATGAGAAGCCACTTTGGTAAACTCAATGGAAATATGGAAAATTATAGTTTAGACACATTTAAAATAGGTACAGGAAAATAGAAGTTAAAGAGTATAGTAGCAACAGAGACCAAACTCTCTGCTACAATGATTTTTTCCCTCATTGAATAGTAAAAATCTCTAACCATGTATTTTGTTATTTAGTTACATTTTTTTAAATTCTGTGATAAATCCTTTCAGCAAACAGTGAGCTCACAAATCTAGTACTAGATTTCATATCTCAAGTAACAGAATGTTTAACGTACACAAAATACTATTGTTTATCTCCTGATGATACCATAGTGTTATCTCTGATCATGTAAAACAAGAAGACTTTAAAATACAAGTAAATAACAGCATCTCCTTTAAAAATTACAAGTCTTTGTTTTGCTTTTGGCACTGGGGATCAAACCCAGGGCATCATGTATACTAACCACATGCTTTACCCCTGAGATACACCCCCAGGACCAAGTCAGTTGTTACTTAAAGAAAATTTTCCAAAGACAACAATCTAATCCGTGTAGCAACAGAGGATATATTTATATATGAGTTTGGAAAGCACACTTATCATTTGATTGACTGTTGTTCTAAATAAATTTCTGTTGTTTCCAAAATACTAAAGCAATGTGTGGAAGCATGGGCTCCGTGAGCCAAACTTATGTTGTGAAATGACCAAATAAAGCTATTTAACACATGCTTTACCCCATCAATTATTTCTATGTTGTGAGAACTTGTAAAATCTATTTTCTTTGCTTGTAGAATATATTGCTATTAATTGTAATTCTGATGTAAAATCAATAAATTTTTTAATAAAGCCATCTTCATTACCTTCATCATCCCCTTCTCTTTCAGGTGTTTCTTTTCAGCCATGTTCTTAATCTGTTATCTGTAAGCATGAGAAAGGAAATATTCTTCCTAAAATGCATATGTTCCATGATGTATACATTCAGGCCAAAACACTTATTTTGACATTTATGTTCCATGTAGCAAAAAACACATCTGCCTACATCTAGCTGCCTCAGAATGCCATGCATTGGAGCTATACCTCACATCACCATGTCCAGCAGCTAGAGCTACAAGGTCGGGGTGGTGAGGGGCACTGTCCTTCCTGAGAGAGCATAGGAGCTAAATTCCAGCCTACCTTTGACTAAGAAAGTACATTTTAAGTGCTTACCTAGGAGATTCTGGGTTTTGTTATTCTTGAGAAATGTTTGTTTTTATAGACATAAAGTGTCTTCAAATTGGATGTAAGTTGAGTTAGATTTGTACACATGACCAGTGTAGAAGAGACAATGTTACTGAAGAGACAGTGTTACTGACCCTCTGATAGCTGACCTTTTATCCAGAAAGTCTCCAAATGACAGAAGAATGAATCTAAACTTTACTCTCTTGTTTAAACTTTAAAGTGGGTGTTTTCTGGTCCCTACATGGAGACCAGACCTTCAGTACATTAGCTTTGGGGGGATATTTCAGATCCAAATCCTAATATTTATAGGAAATTTAAAAGTTGCTCCAGCACAGGCCTGCCCACAAGGATCTCCAGCACTCTGCTGTGGCTCCCCATCTACCAACACCCTGGGATGCCTCTGCCACCATCTTGGATTATCCCCACCACTGCTGTTGCCATCTTTAGTTGGGGCAGCTTCCATCTGGAGACACCTGCCAGAGACGAGAAGCTCATTATCAAGGTACCTACAGGTTAGCTACTGCTGCTGTCACCAATGTGGGACAAGGCCACTTACATTAAAGGATAACAGCCAGGACCTGAAAGATCATCACCAAGGGCCCTGCAGGCTTGGTTGCATCTGAGGTATCCCTGCTAGGTGTCCTAAAAGCCACCATATTGCTGCACAGGCAGGAGAGAGCCTTGCAAGGGGTTGGGAGGTGGGAAAAGGGCATGAGAGCATCTTAATCCCAGCTCATCCAGCCAACCAGCCCGGCACTCACTGGAATCCCAGAGACACCTAGGGAGCACTTATTGGGACCTGACATCAGCCTGTTCCACGATTTTACTGAGCACCTGGTCCCACTGGTTTGGCAACCAACTGGGACCTCTTACTCCTCAATTCCCTGTCTCTCAACCACCCTGGCCACCAACTGGTCCAGTGCCTGCAACCACATGGCTGGCACACAACTTTCATGCCTAGTCCTGATTTACCCAATACAGAACAGCTTTCTGGGATAGGCCCAAGATTCCAGCACTCAGCCCTCAGGACCTCCAGAGAGAGGTTCCTGATTGGGAAGTTGAAAGGGCAGGAGCAGGAGAGATACAATTTAGAGGCTAAATTATAGGCCAGCAACTGTGGGGGTCCACAAGTGCGGGAAGGGGCTAAGACCAGGCTCCTGTGTCACATAAGTGGACCCAAGGAAGAGTCCTGGGGTGCAGTCTTCCAAAGGAACTGGCAATTGCTATACCCTGCCTCCAGGAGTCCACCTCCAAGTCTAATCCCCCACCTTAGTAACTGTCATCATCCTGAGGGTGGAGTACCAGCAAACTCCAGACAACACTGCCTCTCAGAAGAGAAGAGAGGCAGAGAAGATGCTGAACTCCAACAGGAACAGTTGTTCAATTTTCCTTCAAGACTCTGTCCTTTTGTCTTTTTTTGTTTTCTGCTTTTAGATCCCCATCATCTTTGAAATCAAGTACCTTTCATGTATCAGGCTACCAAAGACTGGAAGGTTTGAATAGTATATTACAGTTTTGTTGTAGATTCTTTTTTTTTTTTTTCACTCACTGTATTTTCCTCTTATTTAACTGTTTCCCTGGAGTCTCTTTCTCTCTTTTCTCCTGCTAACAACCAACTTCTTTTGATTCTGCTTTTACACTTCCTATGATCTAATACCTCTATATTCTCACTTCTAACATCGCATCCTACACCCATCCCCCATCCTCTTTGTCCACCATTAGAAATGCTAGACCTTATTGCAAACCTATTGTTTATGCTATACATAATAAATGAACACATCTTCTCTGTTTATTATGACAATACTGTTAACATCTTAATAGGAACTATTTGGTTTAAGGCTGCATGTTGTCTGCATTGGGTGTTGTTAATATTGATTCCCCCCTTAAAGACAAGGTATTGAAAACCTGTAGGGACACTATAAATCTGTAGGGTGGAAACTGTAATACCTTGGATCCACACTGTTAGAGGGGAAGATACATGAATAACGTGAAAAAAATCAAGGGAAGAAAGCACCCCAAACAAACCAAGCTGATATATTAATAGAATCCATTGACAGCAAGGTAGAAGAAATATCATAAAAGGAGTTCAGAATATACGCAATTAAAATGATCAGTGAAGTAAAGGATGATAATAGAGTGCAAATGAAGACAACAAAAAATCACTTCAATAAAGCGTTAAAAGAGCAAATCCAGTGCTGGGGATATAGCTCAGTTGGTAGAGTACTTGCCTCAAAAACACAAGGCCCTGGGTTCAATCCCCAGCACCGCAAAAAAAAAAAAAAAAAAAAGCAAGTCCAGGAAGCAAAAGATTATTTCCATAAAGAGAGATTCTGGAAAAACAAAAAACAAAAAAACAGCAAACAAATCCTTGAAATAAAGGAAACAATAAACCAAATTAAAAACTCAATAGAACACATCACCAATCTAGTTCACTTGGAAGACTGAATCTCACTTAATGAAAACAAAGTATTTATTCTTGAAAATAAAGTTGATCATGCAGAGAAGATGGTAAGAAATCATGAACAGAAACTCCAAGAATTATGGGATAACATGAAAAGGACAAATTTAAGAATGATCAGGATTGAGGAAGACACAGAGATGCAAACTAAAGGAATGAACAATTATTCAATGAAATAATATCAGAAAATTTCCCAAATCTGAAGAATGAAATAAAAAATCAAATATAAGAGGCTTATAGGACAACAAATGTACAAAATTACAACAGAGCCACACCAGGGCATATTATAATGAAAATACCCAACATACAAAATAAAGATAGAATTTTAAAGGCCATGAGAAGATAGTATCATAGTACATATAGTGGTAAACTAATATGGATATCAGTAGATTTCTCAGCTAGGAGGGCCTAGAACAATATATACCAAGTTCCAAAAGAACATAGATGTCAACCAAGAATCTTTTATCCAGCAAAACAAACATTCAGATTTGATGATGAAATAAAAACCTTTTATGATAAACAACAAAGAATTTACAAATAGAAAGCCTACACTACAGAATATTCTCAGCAAAATATTCCATGAGGAGGAAATGAAAAACAACAATGAAAGTCAGCAAAGAGAGGAAATACACGAAAGGAAAAGCCAATCAAAGGAGAGTTAAAAACCAAAAATAAACCAAAATGAATGGGAATACAAATCATATCTCAATAATAACCCTGAATGTTAATGACCTAAGCTCAGTAATCAAAGACATAGACCAGCAAATTGGATTGAACAAATAGACATAACAATATGCTACCTTCAAGAGACTCATCTCAGGAAAAGATATCCACAGATTGAAAGTGAAAGGATGGGAAAAAAACATATCACACAAATGGACTCAGTAAGAGCACAAGGGTTTCCATTCTCATATCAGATAAAGTGGACTTCAAGCTAAAATTAGTAGAGATAAGGACGAATATTTTATACTGCTTAAAGGAACCACAAATCAATGAGACATGAAAATCATAAATATGCCCCAAGCAATGGAGCATCTATGTATGCCAAACAAACCCTTCTCGATTTTAGGAATCAAATAGACCACAACACAATAATACTGGGTGACTTTAACACACCTATCTCACCACTGGACAGATCTTCAAAAAAAAAAAAAAAAAAAACAACAACAACAACAACAAAGAAATCACAGAACTCAATAATACAATCAATAATTTAGACAAAACAGACATGTATAGATTATTCCATCAATAAGTGAATATACTTTTTTCTCAGCAGCACATGGATCCTTCTGGAAAACAGACCATATGTTATGCCACAGAATAATTCCTAGCAAATACAAAAAATTAGAGATACTACCTTGCATTCTATCAGATCATAATGGAATGAAATTAGAAATAAATGATAAAATAAAAAACAGAAACTACTCCAACACGTGAAGACTTAATAACATGCTATTGAATGATATATGGACACTAGAAGACATCAGGGAGGAGATAAAAAATTCTTAGAGGTAAACGAGAATACCGATACAACATATAGAAATCTGTGGAACACTATGAAAGCAGTACTAAGAGGAAAATTCATTGCATTGAGCTCATTAAATAAAAGAATAAAAAGTCAACAAATAAATGACCTAATATTACATCTGGAAGTCCTAGAAAAAGAACAGCTCAAGACCAAAAGTAGGAGAAGACAGGAAATAAAATCAGAGCTGAAATCAGTGAAACTGAAACAAAAGAAACAATTGAAAAAATTGACAAAACAAAAATTTCTTTCTTTGAAACAACAAACAAAATTGATAAGCCTTTAGCCACACTAACAAAAAGGAGAGAAAATTCAAATTACTCAAATTCATGATGAAAAAGGAAATATCATGACAGACACTATTGAAATATAAAACATAATTAGAACCTATTTTGAAAATCTATACTCCAACAAAATAGAAAATCTCAAAGACACTGACAAATTTCTAGAGACTTATGATCCACCCACATTGAATCAGGAGGACATACACAATTTAAACAGATCAACTTCAAGCAATGAAATAGAAGAAACCATCAAAAGTCTACCAATCTAGAAATGCCCAGAATCAGATGAATTCTCAGCCAATTTCTGCAAGACCTTCAAAGAAGAACTAATACCAATACTCCTCAAAGTATTCCATGAAATAGAAAAGGAGGGAACCCTTCCAGACTCATTCTGTGAAGCTCATATCACCCTGATACCCAAACCAGTCAAAGACACAAGGAAAGAAAACCTCAGACCAATATCCCTGATGAACATAGTTGCAAAAATTCTTAATAAAAGTCTGACAAATCACATGCAAAAACATATTAAAAAGATACTGCATCATGATCAAGTGGGGTTCACCCCAGGGATGCAAGGTTGGTTCAACATGTGGAAATCAATTAATGTAATTCGCCACATCAATAGACAAAGTTAAGAATCATATGATCATTTTAATAGATGCAGAAAAAGCATTTGATAAAATACAACACATCTTCATGCTCAAAACACTAGAAAAAATAGGGAAAAAAAACTTGGGAATCAATCTAACAAAAGAGGTGAAAGACCTCTACAATGAAGACTACAGAACACTAAAGAAAGAAATTGAAAACCTTAGAAGATGGAAAGATCTCCCATGTTCTTGGTAGGCAGAATTAATATTATCAAAATGGTCCATACTAATTACCAAAAGTGCTATACAAATTTAGTGGAATTCCTATTAAAATCCAAATGACATACCTCATTGAAATAGAGAAAATAATCATTAAATTCATTTGGAAAAAAATAGACCTTCTGGATAAGGAAACCATAGTATATATACAGAATGGAATATTAGTCATAAAGAAAAATAAAATTATGGCATTTGTAGGTAAATGGATGGAGTTGGGGAATATCATGCTAAGTGAAATAAATCAATCCCACAAAACTAAAGGCTGAATGTTTTCTCTGGTTGTGGATGCTGATACCTAATCTGGGGGTGGTAAAGGAAGAATGAAGGAACATTGGATTGTGTAGAGGGAAATGAAGAGAAGAGAGAAAGGGCAAGAGGAGGAGAGATGGTGGAATGAGACAAACATCATTACCCTATGTACAAGTATGATTACACGAATGCTCTGACTCTACTTCGTGTACAACCAGAGAAATGAAAAGCTGTACTCCACTTGTGTACAATGAATTGAAATGCATTCTGCTGAGACCCAAGGGTGAAAGGATGAGAAAACTTACCAGATTTGAGCCCATCACTGATTCCTACCAAATCCAATGAGTGATCTCTACTGCTGCATAACTATCCTTGCCTTTCTAATAAATCAGATGAGCAAACAGATTCATATAGGTTAAATGATTTGTTCAAGTTCACACAACAATCTGCTTCATCTTGATTCAGCATCATTCCAAACCGTGGTATCCTTGGGGTTCTCTTAACATTGCTATGGTGCAGAAAATTCAAAGTCAGCCGATGTTCACAAGGAATAGAGTCACGTGATGTTATGAAGAGAAATATATACACTTCTCTGAGGTTGGCAATGAGCCCTTGTGCTCATGGAGATGCTTAGCAGCATTTCCGTGGCTATGCTTTCTTACCAGTCACATTCTGGAGGACAAGACTACCCGCTTCAAGCAATGTGAATATGTGGCCAAGTACAGCAGCCAGCACTGCACCAACACCATCCCCAAATCAGATGATCACAGTACTGCAACAGCCAGGTACTTGACTTTATCCCAAAACAAGAGAGGAAGAAAAGGAATGATCCTATAGATGAGGAGAAGGTCAGGCACCAGATGCATACCATGGCCTTTAGCCTGACAGTGCCCACACTGGCCTTGAAGATGCTTGATGGAATGTCCCTGTCTCCACCTGGGGCAAAGGTCCCTCTCCATTACCTGGAAATCTAGTTGGAAGACTCATTTGCTTTCAACTAGGAAGATGGTGATCTGAAGAAAGGGTCAAATGTGAGAAAGAAGTTGCAGAGCAACTTGGCCCAGAATCAGCAGTGCCAGAGAGACACACAGATTTTAAAAGTTGGACAAGAGCACTTTAGTCCCCCTTCTGCACCTTCCCAGCAGCTGCCTCCACAGCAGCACTCTCACCTGTCACCTATATCCACATCTTTAAAATTTCCAGCGCCTCAGGGGGTTCCCACTGCAAGTCACCTCAACCTGAGAACACCAGCCTACCAGTGCAGGGAGTGGCCCCCACCACACACACAAGCAAGGCAGTTGTCTCACAAAAGACCTCTGCCCATCCTGCCATCCAGGAGTACTTCCCTTGTGCACCCCCCAGTCTTATGAAAGACTCTGGCTTTCCACACTTCTCTTGTATAAGTCAACTGCAGAGACTGGTGAAACTGTACCCAGAAACATCAGTTGGACACTGATCTGTTTCCCCACTTAGGGTGGGACTGGTCTGAAGAAAACGGAGAGGAACTGGAGGACTAGAACAGGGCTCCCCATAGCAGGTTGCACTGACTGCCGGCGAAACCCTCAGGTATGAAAGACACATGCCAGATGACGATGATGTGGAGAGTAGGGGCTCTAGAGTGACCCAACTTTGCACTTACTTTCAGCAGAAATACAAGCACCTCTGCCACCTGGAAGGGGCTGCTGGGGTCCAGCCCTAGCAGGGGTTGGGGGTCCTAGGTGGATGGGAGGTATTGGTGCGGTGGAGAAACAGCACACACAGACACCAAGTGTTCTGAGGCTGAATCTGAATCTTTATTTTTCTGCCAGCCTTTTTATAGATATTTTTCTTTAGTAATGATTATATCATTTTATGGTTAGTTTAAAATAAGAAAAACCTTCAAAAATACAATCTATGCTTCTTCTCAAAGTACACATTCTCTCTGTATGACAGCCCAGACCGTAACAACCTTATTTCCCAGCTAGATTAAAACAAACTTGTCTCCCAGTTAAACTGAGGGCACCATGATCTGCCAGCCTTCAACCTTCAGAACAAACATGTTACTAGATTTTCTAAGAAACCACCCCCACCATGAACTCCAGTGTTTAACAGTGAAAAGTTTTTACTATTATTAAAGGGCAAAGAAATCAACTTATAGTTAATATTTAGTCTATTGTAATTTCACATAATGGCAGAATACAGTATTATTCAGATTCTCAAAAGAATTAGACTAAACCTAGAAAAAGCACAAATTATATTTATGACTAACCTAAATGTTTTTATTATATATATAAAGTATCTCTAGAATCAACTATTAAAACTAGGAAAGCAACAAAGGCTAAACACCGCATCCAAGCTCAGAGGAATGCCTCTTTATCCATCTATTATTATACTAAGCAATCACAGGCTCCTTTAAACTTGAGCACAGCTACAATTGTTTATTCTCATCTATTTTATCTATGTATTACTACTAAATTTTTATTGTGCACTATTTTGTGTCCCAATACAGTAAAGCCTTCCCAATGTTTTTCCAATAAGTTTCTAATGATATATTGATTATTAATGTTAAAAAGCAACTACAGTGGAGATATGCCATGCCTATGGCCCCCAAGAGGGAGGACGATCAACAGAACTGTGTCAAGTGTTGAGTCCTCTATTCCAACAGACTGTCAAGTGTCAGAGCGTCTACTCCAGTAGAGCCGTGTCAAATGTCTTAGTGGCAGGAAATACAGGCGGCATCGGGCAGAATCTCCTCAAAAGAAATACCCCCATACATTTAGGAAGCAGTGCTGCAGGCGGCCAGTAAAGACCTGGAATGTACTGGTCAGTTAATGCAAGAACTGCGGAGAGCTGCATGCACTGGAACCAGGTTAGAGCCACAAAGAGCCACCTGTTCTAAGGAGCTTCTCTCAGCTTTTTTTTTTTTTTTTCCTAATTTTTTGAGAGGGTGGTTAAGGCACAATGTGAGATGAGCCCAAAATATTTGAGATTGTATTTTGGTTTAGTTGCTCAGAAAAAGAGTGCTACACAGGTGGCACAAGAGTACTGCCATGCGCTGACGGTAAAAGCATTACTGAATTTTGCTGGAAAAGATTAAAATTTTTTCACTGAAGGTTGAGAATATCGTCTGTCTTATTGCTAAAAAATTTCATGTTATTTGCAAGTAATAGTTTTTTTTAAATGACAAAAACGTGTTTTATATTAAAAGAATATGGTTTTTGCTTTAAAAAATGCATTCTGCTGTCATGTATAACTAAAGAGTATGAACAATAAAAATGTTTAAATAGAAAATTTAAATATTAAAAAAATTTGTAAAATTAAGGCACATATCACCCCCAGTGTCCCAGTATCTTTCATAAAAGATGGAGGAGTATAATTTAGGTGATTGTGGGTTTTTTTTCCCCTTGATATGTAGTCAGATTCTGAGTGGGCAATTTAACAGGCAACTGAAGTGAAGTAACTCAGAAAGTACCAAAAAGCCTCTCACACAAGACGCTTGCTGCTTACGGGTCTGTAATTGTCATAGATCTATAACGGATAGGACCGCTGGCATTCACCTTCATAATACAGTAGTGTTAATGGCCCCAAGGTCCTTATCCCAGGGAAAGGTGCCCTTGATCCCTGGATGGTTACAAACTATTCCACTCAACCACCACCAACCCTGGGCCCCTCCTTCCTCCTAGCCAGTCAGACCCTCTGCAAGGCTATGTGGACATCAGGCTGTTGCCAGAGATGGGAATTATTTTTTCTCTTTCTCTGAGTCTCTTCTCATTTTTATTTTTTAAAAATGATTTAGGATGTGGGAAGAAATTAGTAAGTTACATTATTTTTTTAATTTGTCCAATTCTACAGTAACAGAATAAATAAGATTTGTTTTAAAGTTCAATGTTTAGACATATTTTTTAAAATGACTGAATTAGAAAGCATAAAAAATGATGATATAAATCAGGAAGGGGTTTAGGCAAGAAAAGGCACATAATTTTATCACAAGAATTAAAGACCATAGTTGGAGTTTATCTTGACAGCCACACCTTTAGATCTTGTGGTAGAATTCTCAGCTTTGTAGAGTCTTTATGGTAGAATCTTCTCTATGGTACTTAACTGAAATAAATGGAAGTTGGGAAATTTCTACTCTGATCCCAACAATGTTAAAAAGAAAGCACTCTTTTAATAAGCCTGATATTTAAGAGAGATGGGAAAAAATTAGAAATGGTTTGGTGGTACTGAAAATGCTATAAAGGAGTTTAAAAAAAGCAATACAGTAAAATAAGATTAACCCGTTTGTCTAGCTGAATTGGAACATTTGCAGTTACAAAGGGAAAATTTCAAGTAAACAGTGTATTTTTCACTTCTTTCCTTGTAGATACAAACAGTTGCCATAGTTCACCTCAGGTGAAGCTGTGTGCTGAAGTTGAGAGAAAAGAATCATAGATAATTTTCCATTCGTAGGGAACTTTTTCGGTTTTTGACAATAGCACTAATATGCCTGGCTGACCATCTGTCTGCACACTGAAGTGAACATGAAGTTCTGACAGTAATAGGTTTACCAAAGAAATTTGTTTCTGGTTCAACAGATAGTTACTGTGCTTTTGGTGGAAAGTCTAATAGACATAAATGTAACTTTTTCTGGGTCAATTTCCCACTGCCAATTTTCTGTCACAAATTTGTGTCAGACTCTATTGCTTTCTGTCTAGACATTGAACTTAGGTTAGTTTGAGAAATGGAATCACATGTATTTAATTGTACTTACTGTATATTTAGTGGGGTGTGTGTGTGTGTGTGTATACATACATATATACATGTGAATATATATAAAAAATATAATATTGATGTTCAGAATACAATGGTATACTCATGAAATAAAAGTTAAAAACATTTGTGGGGGAGGCAAGGGAAAACATCAAAATCAAAAATATTAAAAATGGCAAACATAAAGCAGGAAACTTTCTGTTCATGCCGTCCGATATGCCTTCATTAAATGTACTCTTTCCAGTTAGTGTGAGGAGCCCAGATGGACAGAAGAAAAGCCATGAACTGTAAGGGAGCAGAAACACAAGCCAGGCAGAAGGACCATCCAAATTCATCAGTCACTTTCTCTCAGGCAGCTCTAGATTCTCATGGAGTAGTTCAATTCCACCAGTGAAACAGCCTGCTGAGTGCAGTATACACAGACCTGCAAGGAGACGGAGAATACCCATGGCAATGGTGGGATACTAACAAAAGGGCAAAGGAACTGGCACCTCCAAAGATAGGTCCCAAGTAGATCAATTCCTCTATTAGGGTTTCCGGGATCAACAAATTTCTCCGTAAACTGCCCACTTAGTGTGAAACTCGTGCATTTTGTCACCATATCAAATGACTCTGTCAGTTCTGGTGGAGCATACCAAGTGTGGTTTTGGGTATAGTGATCCACCATCTCCATATTCCTACTGTGCCATTATATCAGAAAAGTGCATCATTATAAGTCTTTCATCTTCCTCATCACTAGTGAAGTCTTCCCAGATGGTTCTTTTCAAATCACTTGAATTTTCTTGAACTGGACTTTAGTATTCATACCCAAAGTCTGTGCCAATTGAGGCTGCCATGTAGATGGTGTAATGAGGCTAAGCACACAAGCAATTACAAATGCTGTTCTGGCATCAGGCTGCTCATCTGTCCTCTTGCTCTACCAGCTTCACTCTCAGCTCACACCACATGATGCACTTCCCTGAAGAGCCCACCCCTGCATAACTTGAGATGGGAACTTTTTTTTTTTAAATGATACTTTATTATAATTTTTTTAATCGCAGAATTCCAGTCTAAAACATTAGACACACACTCCCACACACTGACGTCTGGTGCTGTCTTTCATACCCCTCAAAATTTGGCCAATGAGTTATGCCTCAGGAATTTTCCAGCTCAACCCCACACACCAACCTAGAACAAAAGGAAATGTCTTCTGGTTTTATCCACACTTCCAGAGTGCTAGACAGCTACAAGGTTTGCCAAGTCACTTTTTGTTAGGTTAGAATAACAGCACCAGGCAGGGTTCTGGGTGTTACAATCTGCAAGCGGGCTATCCTACAGGCTCTTTCACTGTTTTAGTTTGTCTCTTCCTTCAGGAGTTGCCTTACATGCAGCAATAAAAAGGTTATCTTCCAGCTGGGCGCAGTGGTGCATGCCTGTAATCCCAGTGGCTCGGGCGGCTGAGGAAGGAGGATGGTGAGTTCAAAGCCAGCCTCAGCAACAGCGAGCAGGTGCTAAGCAACTTGGTGAGACCCTGTCTTTAAATAAAATACAAAATAGGGCTGGGGTTGTGGCTCAGTGGTTGAGTGTCCCTGAGTTCAATCCCAAATATCCAAAAAAAAAGTATCTTCTGGTCAGAATCACAATGGATAGCAAGTGTTTCAGATGAGTAATAATGCTAGCTAAGTTAGTAGCTTATAACTGAGAGATCCAACCTCAGGGGTTACAACTCAAAAATAAATATTATTTCAAGGTAAGGAAACAAATTACTTGGCTGGCTAGGGAAATTCTTGATAATTCAGTGTACACTTTTGCTTCATGTTGTATTTCAAGACAAAAATCAGATAACCTATATCTCCCATTCCACTCAGAGCAACCTTCCAGTCTCCCTTGGTATAGCGAAATGGCTCTGGAGCCTAGAAGTTGTCACACCTGTAGCTTGGGTTACTTGGTGCTCAGATAACAACCTCCACATGGCACAAATCTTATTAAGACCAACTACTTCTTTCAATATGATGGTACTAAGATGAAGGCCTTTACTCCAAGAAAGGGAGGACAAAGAAGCTGGGACAAGCTGAGGATAACTACACTAATAGACTCCACGACACGAGGGAACAAGAATATTGAAGCCAGCAACCTTTTCAAATATCACTATCTTCAAAACCCTGCTTTTCTAATCAGGAAACCAGGGGAATCTTGGCCTGAATTGCCTACCAACACATTCTTCTTAACAGAAGTGAAGGTATTTTAGGATATGAAAAGCGTTTCAAGACATCTGTTTTCAGGGATGGACCACAGCCACAAAAATACTTTTCAGAGTTGGTTCATTCTAAAGTCTATCTCAAGAACAAGGGCAGTCAGCTTTCATGAGGTACTGAGATGTGTTCTGGCAAAAATATTTTTGTTTTCCTAAAGTTATAAGCTGTCTTTAAGTTCAACTATAATATATATCTGTTCTTTTTCTGTCAGCAAAAAAAGGATTTTTTAAACTCCAAAATGAATAATATCTCTGTAGAATGAAGGCAGAATTTTGGTTGCTTGTTTTTTATCATTTAGAACACAGATGAAATCACAAAGTCCGCAATGGTCTCTGCATTCATGTCTTTCAAAAGTCCTTTTCTCCTTTCACATGAACTCATCTGAATCATTGCCATCCTGATTTGAAGACATATTCTCAACTTTCATTAGTGATGAATAGCTCCTAAGTTCATCCATCTCCCTCTTCTTCTTCATTTCTTCTTTCTCTCTCCTTTTCATTTCCTGAATTTGGGCTTTTTTCTCATTCCTCTCTTCCCAGTCTCTGCCTTCCTTCTCTGCGCTAGGTCTGGAAACCGCTCCAACTTGGTATTTTCTAATCAGTTCAAGATCTCATTCACTTTTTTCTCCACTGTCATAATTTTTTACATCCTTCTGCCTGTGAAAGCCTATCTGCCCCACATCCATGTCAGCTGTTTTCTTCAGGTTAGACCACGGCGTATATACCACATTAACGTTGTTCACCTTGCAGCCTTGAATGCTATTGACCTTCACAAGGTGGGCACAGTCCATCAGTACTTCCTTTGGAATGTCTTCTATTTTCACTCCCTTATGTAATCGAAGGTATACATGCGCCGAAGAGAGTTTGTCCACATGAAACCAAATATCTTCGGGCCAGCCATACTTTATCAGATCTTCATTTTCATATTTATCCTTCCCCATGTAATTAGTGTAAGCAGATGAATTAACGCTGCTGCTGGTAAAGTAGAACACCATGATCCTGATGCCTGTGAGACCACCCCAGTGCCCTGCAGCAGGACTCGAAGCCCGAAGCTCAGGACACCAGAAGCATGGCGCCCGCATGATCCCCCGAGATGGGAACTTTTGATTCAGAAGTGGTAGAAAGAAAACTGAACCAAGTTTTGGAGCATATGCAGGCAGGACTTAATTGTGGAATAAGTAGGGCTTCTGTTGAAGGGTAATAGAATTGACGGATGAACCAGGCAGCTTCCCTAACAAAGGGAGATGTAAGATTTTAATTGATGGGCTGGGCGGGCTGGGGCCTGGTAAGTTCCCACTGACCCAGGGGACTCCAGACACTGTCGTTTGTATGAGACTCAGTCACCAGGTGGTAACAGTAGAGTCCCCCAGGACCTGCTGTTGGTCCAGAACCTGGCACCAACATCCTGTGCAAATGTCCTGCCTTGTGGCTTGATCTGGGTCTTAGAATAGCACACAGGACCTTGTGTGCTTGTGCTGCTACAGCTGGGGCATAGCCCAAGCGTGGGGTGAAGAAAACACAGACCAGCTCCCACCAGCAATCAGTAAGTCTCCAAGCAGAGCTGAGTGGAATCTGACCCACATGCTAAGGCAGCAGAGGGGACAGAGGTTAACATGAAGACAGAGATGGCAAGCCTTTTCATTCCAGTCCAGTCACGATCAGACATCTGCAGGCCCAGTGAAGTTGGTGTTTTCAACAAAAGTGGCCCTCAAGTCCCCAAAATGTCAGCTAGCAAACTTTATCATTATAACCCACATCAGAGGTGTCATCTAGAGTATAGTAGGAAACCAGTAATGTATGCACCCAGCTGTGTGACCTTCAATTAGTGATTTTTAAGTTCACTATTAACAATTCCATCTTGTGCAAATATCTGGCCTCTGTTTTCTTCAGAGTCTTGGTGACAATGTTGAAAAGGGCACAAGAGTAGAGAAAAATGTGCTGTGCTACATGGATGACAGTTTATTGTGCACAGGAGTTCATGTCATTGTCCCAGCATTTTGTCTCTCCAAGTTCTCAGAATCATCAAGTAAACTGATCATGCCTCATCCTCAAGTCCTTGTTCCGAGTGCCCTTGTCTCAATTCTTCAGAAAATACCCAGAGTGTGATAGAGAGGAGGGTGAAGGATGCTATCCTTTGACATGATTTCTCCCCACAAAGGTTCCTGCTCACAGTGGTCTTATTCAAAGGCACATTAGGATGAGAAAAGTCCTTTGTTTGAAAGAGTACACACACATTGTATCAGCAGAGACACCTCCTATAAAAGTGAAGAAATAATGGCATCTTTTTTTTTTTTTGCATGGGTAAAATTCTTTTTTTTTTTTATTGTACACAAATGGGATACATGTTGTTTCTCTGTACATGGAGTCAGGCATACAATTTGTGTAATCATAAATTTACATAGGGTAATATTGTTTGATTCATTCTATTATTTTTTCCTTTCCCCCCACCCTTCCCACCCCTCTTTTCCCTCTTACAGTCCTTTCTTCCTCCATTCTTGCCCCCCTCCCTAACCCTCACTCTAACCCTAACACTAACCCCTCCCACCCCCATTTTGTGTCATCATCCACTTATTAGCGATATCATTCGTCCTTTGATTTTTTGAGATTGGCTTATCTCACTTAGCATGTCATTCTCCAATTTCATCCATTTGCCTGCAAATGCCATAATTTTATCATTCTTTATGTCTGAGTAATATTCCATTGTATATATATATACCACAGTTTCTTTATCCATTCACCAATTGAAGGACATCTAGGTTGGTTCCATAATCTGGCTATTATGAATTGAGCAGCTATGAACATGGATGTGGCTGTATCTCTGTAGTATGCTGATTTTAAGTCCTTTGGTTATAGGCCAAGGAGTGGGATAACTGGGTCAATGGTGGTTCCATTCCAAGCTTTCTAAGGAATCTCCACACTGCTTTCCAAAGTGACTGCACTAATTTGCAGTCCCACCAGCCATGTATGAATATACCTTTCTCCCCACACCCTCACCAACACCTGTTGTTGCTTGTATTCTTGATAATCGCCATTCTAATTGGGGTGAGATGGAATCTTAGTGTAGTTTTGATTTGCATTTCTCTTATTACTAGAGATGTTGAACATTTTTCCATATGTTTGTTGATTGCTTGTAGATCTTCTTCTGTGAAGTGTCTATTCATTTCCTTAGCCCATTTGTTGATTGGGTTATTTGCATTCTTGGTGTAGAGTTTTTTGAGTTCTTTATAGATTCTGGAGATTAGTGCTCTATCTGAAGTATGAGTGGCAAAGATTTTCTCCCACTCTGTAGGCTCTTTCTTCGCATTGCTGATAGTTTCCTTTGCTGAGAGAAAGCTATTTAGTTTGATTCTATCCCTGTTATTGATTCTTGCTTTTATTTCTTGTACTATGGGAGTCCTGTTGAGGAAGTCTGGTCCTAAGCCAGATCTGGACCTACTTTTTCTTCTATAAGATGCAAGGTCTCTGGTCTGATTCCGAGGTCCTTAATCCATTTTGAGTTTAGTTTTCTGCACGGTGAGAGATATGGGTTTAGTTTCATTCTGTTGCATATGGATTTCCAATTCTCCCAGCACCATTTGTTGAAGAGGCTATCTTTTCTCCATTGCATAATTTTGGCCCCTTTGTCTAGTATGAGAAAATTGTATTTATTTGGGTGTGTGTTCGTGTCCTCTATTCTGTACCATTGATCTACCTTTCTATTTTGGTACCAATACCATGCCGTTTTTGTTACTATTGCTTTGTAGTAGAGTTGAAGATCTGGTATTGTGATACCCCCTGCTTCACTCTTTCTGCCAAGGATTGCTTTAGCTATTCTGGGTTTTTTATTCTTCCAGATGAATTTCATAATTGCTTGCTCTATTTCTGCAAGGTACATCATTGGGATTTTAATTGGAATCGCAATGAATCTGTATAGCACTTTTGGTAGTATGGCCATTTTGACAATATTAATTCTGCCTATCCAAGAACATGGGAGATCTTTCCATCTTCTAAGGTTTTCTTTAATTTCTTTCTTTAGTGTTCTGTAGTTCTCATTGTAGAGGTCTTTCACCTCTTTTGTGAAATTGATTCCCAAGTATTTTATTTTTTTCGATGCTATTGTGAATGGGGTAGTTTTCCTAATTTCTATTTCTGAAGATTCATCACTTATGTATAAAAATGCATTAGATTTATGTGCATTGATCTTATATCCTGCTACTTTACTGAATTCACTTATGAGTTCTAAAAGTTTTCTGGTGGAATTTCCAGGTTCCTCTAAGTATATAATCATATCATCAGCAAATAGGGATAGTTTGAGTTCTTCTTTTCCTATTCGTATCCCTTTAATTTCTTTGGTCTGTCTAATTGCTCTGGCTAGAGTTTCAAGGACGATATTGAATAAAAGTGGTGAAAGAGGGCATCCCTGCCTTGTTCCAGTTTTTAGGGGAAATGCTTTCAGTTTTTCACCATTTAGAATGACATTAGCCATGGGCTTAGCATAGATAGCCTTTACAATGTTAAGGAATGTTCCCACTATCCCTATTTTTTCTAGTGTTTTGAGCATGAAGGGATATATTTTATCAAATGCTTTTTCTGCATCTATTGAAATAATCATGTGATTCTTGACTTTAAGTCTATTGATATGGTGAATTACATTTATTGATTTCCTGATGTTGAACCAACCTTGCATCCCTGGGATGAAACCCACTTGATCTTGGTGCACTGTCTTTTTAATATGTTTTTGTATGTGATTTGCTAAAATTTTGTTGAGAATTTTTGCGTCGATGTTCATTAAGGATATTGATCTGAAATTTTCTTTCCTCGATGTATCTCTGTCGGGTTTAGGTATCAGGGTGATATTGGCTTCATAGAATGAGTTTGGGAGGGTTCCCTCCTCTTCTATTTCATGGAATACTTTGAGAAGTATTGGAATGATCTCTTCTTTAAAGGTTTTGTAGAACTTGACTGAGAACCCATCTGGTCCTGGACTTTTCTTTGTTGGTAGGCTTTTGATGACTTCTTCTATTTCATTACTTGAAATTGGTCTATTTAAATTGTGTATGTCCTCCTCGTTCACTTTAGGCAATTCATAGGTCTCTAGAAACCCGTTGATGTCTTCGAAATTTTCTATTTTGTTGGAGTATAGATTTTCAAAATAGCTTCTAATTATGTTTTGTATTTCAGTCGTGTCTGTTGTGATATTTCCTTGTTTATTCCGAATTTTAGTGATTTGGATTTTCTCTCGTCTTCTCTGTTAGTGTGGCTAAAGGTTTATCAATTTTGTTTATTTTTTCAAAGAACCAACTACTTATTTTGTCAATTTTTTGTATTGTTTCTTTTGTTTCAATTTCGTTGATTTCCGCTCTGAGTTTAACTATTTCCTGTCTTCTACTACTTTTGGTGTTAGTCTGTTCTTCTTTTTCTAGGGCTTTGAGCTGTAGTGTTAGGTCGTTTATTTGTTGAGTTTTACTTCTTTTATTAAATGCACTCCATGAAATAAATTTTCCTCTAAGCACTGCATTCATAGTGTCCCAGAGATTTTGATATGATGTTTCTTTGTTCTCATTTACCTCTAAGAATTTTTTAATTTCCTTCCTAATATCTTCTGTTATCCATCCATCATATAATAGCATATTGTTTAATCTCCAGGTGTTGGAGTAGTTTCTGTTTTTTACTCTTTCATTTATTTCTAATTTCAATCCATTATGATCTGATAGAATACAAGGTAGTGTCTCTATCTTCTTGAATTTGCTAACATTAGCTTTGTGGCATAATATCTGGTCTATTTTAGAGAAGGAGCCATGTGCTGCTGAGAAGAAATTGTATTCGCTCTTGGTTGGATGGTATATTCTATAAATGTCTGTTAAGTCTAAATTGTTGATTGTGTTATTGAGATCTATGGTTTCTTTGTTCAATTTTTGTTTGGAAGATCTGTCCAATGGTGAGAGAGGCATGTTAAAATCACCTAGTATTATTGTGTTATGGTCTATTTGGTTTCTGAAATTGAGAAGGATTTGTTTGACATACATGGATGAGCCACTGTTTGGGGCATAGATGTTTATGATTGTTACATCTTGCTGATTTACGCTTCCCTTAAGCAGTATGAAATGTCCTTCTTTATCCCTTCTGAATAACTTTGGTTTGAAGTCCACATTATCTGAAATGAGGATGGATACCCCAGCTTTTTTGCTGAGTCCATGTGCATGGTATGTTTTTCCCCATCCTTTCACCTTTAGTCTATGGGTATCTCTTTCTATGAGGTGAGTCTCTTGCAGGCAATGTATTGTTGGATCTTTCTTTTTAATCCAATCTGCCAATCTATGTCTTTTGATTGATGAGTTCAGGTCATTAACATTCAGAGTTATTATTGAGATATGATTTGTATTCCTGGTCATTTGGTTCATTAATTTTATTTTATTTATTTATTTATTTTTGACACGACTTGGTTTCTCCTTTATTTGACAATTTCTTTAGGATAATTCCTCCCTTTACTGAATTGCTTCTTTGTTTTTCATCTCTTCCTCATGGAATATTTTTCTGAGAATGTTCTGTAATGCTGGCTTTCTTTTTGTAAATTCTTTTAGCTTTTGTTTATCATGGATTTTATTTCATCGTCAAATTTGAAGGTAAGTTTTGCTGGGTATAAGACTCTTGGTTGGCATCCATTTTCTTTCAGGGCTTGAAAAATGTTGTTCCAGGCCCTTCTAGCTTTTAGGGTCTGGATTGAAAAATCTGCTGATATCTGTATTGGTTTCCCCCTGAATGTAATTTGGTTCTTTTCTCTCACAGCCTTTAAAATTCTGTCTTTATTTTGTATGTTAGGTATTTTCATTATAATGTGCCTTGGTGTGGGTCTGTTGTAATTTTGTGTATTTGGAGTCCTTTAAGCCTCTTGAACTTGATTTTCCATTTCATTCTTCAGATTTGGGAAATTTTCTGATATTATTTCATTGAAAAGATTGTTCATTCCTTTGTTTTATTTCTCTAAGCCTTCCTCAATCCCAATAATTCTTAAATTTGGTCTTTTCATGATATCCCATAGTTCTTGGAGATTCTGTTCATGATTTCTTACCATCTTCTCTGTTTGGTCAACTTTGTTTTAAAGGTTAAATATTTTGTCTTCAATATCTAAGGTTCTGTCTTCTAGGTGTTCTATCCTATTGGTTGTGCTTTCTATGGAGTTCTTAATTTGGTTTATTGTTTCCTTCATTTCAAGGATTTCTGTTTGTTTGTTTTTTTTCAATATCTCTAACTCTTTATTGAAATGATCTTTTGTTTCCTGTATTTGGTCTTTTAACTGTTGATTGGTGTGATCATTCAATGCCTGCATTTGCTCTTTCATCTCATCATTCAGTGCCTGCATTTGCTCTTTCATTTCATCATTTGCTTCCCTGATCATTTTAATTATGTACATTCTGAACTCCCTTTCAGTCGTTTCTTCTGCCATGCTGTCATTGGATTTTATTGATGTATCATCTAGATTTGTTTGGGGCATTTTCTTCCCTTGTTTTCTCATATTGTTCAGGTATCAGTGGACTGCTGAGATGTTGCAGATTTCCTCTATTGACTTATAATGTCCCTGAAGATTGCTAGTATATCCCCTCTTATCCTTCAGTAGCCTGAAGTCTTGGAGGAAGTTGATAATGCAGAGCTCCACAAGGAAGCTGCCTCTCTAGGGTGGTGGTCTTCAGGTGGGGTATATTCCCTGCTAGTGGGCAGAGGTGCCTCCACTTGTTGACCAATGGTCATCCAAAGGGGAACTAGGCTGCGGGCTGAGGCAAGGCCTGTTTGGGCCTGTTTCTCTGGTTTTACCATCCTTGTGGGAAAACCTCACCCAGTGGGGAAGACTCACCTGGTGGGGAGGTCTCGCTGGTCAGTTCCCCTCCTAGAGGTTCCCCTCAATCCACAACTACCACCTGGGCTGGGCAGCCTTCCTCTGCAATGTTCCCAGGGGCCCAGACCTACCTCCTGGACCTGGGAACCTCACCCTTCGCTTAGGCTGCCTCTTCTCAGAGAATCTGCCCGCAGTCCTGGAACCTTCACTCCACCCCTAAGCGTGTCTCTGTGCGGCTCTTCCACCAAGAAGCTGTGTAGGTCCTGGGACCCTGCTCTGCACCTAATCGCCTGGCTATGCGGCCCCTCCTCTGAGCTGCCATCTGGAGCCCCGTACAGTCACTCTGAATCCCAGCGACCCGCCACATGCCTCTTCCTCCGGGCAGCCACCCGGTGTTCCGGTGCGGTCACTAGGAGTCCAAGCAACTCACTGCGCATCCCCTCCTCCCGACAGCTGCCCGTAGCCCTGGTGCAGTCACTCCAAGTCCAAGTGACCTGCCACGCTCCCCTTCCTCTTCCTCCTCTGGGCAGCCCCTGGGTGTTCAGGAGCGGTCGCTCTGAATCCAAACAACTCACCGTGTGCCTCCTCCTCTGGGCAGCCACCCGTAGCCCTGATGTAGTCACTCCGAGTCCAAGCAACCCACCGCACTCCTCCTTCTCCTCCAGGCAGCCCCCATGTTGTTCAGGAGCAGTCGCTATGAGTCCAAACAGCTTGCCATGCAGCTCCTCCTCTGGGCAGCCACCCGCAGCCCTGATGCATGCAGCTCCTCCTCTGGGCAGCCACCCATAGCCCTGAGTCCAAGCGCCACACTCCTCCTCCTCCTCTGGGCAGCCCCCAGTGTTCAGGAGCGGTCGCTCTGAGTCCACACAGCTCACCACGCAGCTCTTCTTCTGGGAAGCCGCCTGGAGCCCCAGTGGTTGCTCCGAGTCCAAGCGCTGTGCTGAGCGGCCTCCTCTCCAATGATCCCAGTTGTCCAAGTTCACTGCTCCAGTGGGGAGATGGGGTCTCACCGGGCAGCTCTATTTCACAAAGTTCCCTGCATTCCGGGACTACTGCCCCCTCCGGGACACCTCCCCAACAGGAGAGACTCACCTGGCGGGTTTGAGTTGGTCCCAAGTCTCTCAATATCTCCTCCTCTTGAATCCTGAGTCCTGGAGCAACATGGAATGTAGCCACCCTCTAGTCCGCCATCTTGAAAAACCCAAAAGTAGACTTCTTAAACATCATTTGCACAGGCTTCTCCTCATTCTGTAAGGAAATGGACAACTGTTAAATAGAAACATGACCCAGCTGACACACTGGTCAAATCCCACAGAGGTGGCCCCTGTTGGCCCCAGGAACACTTTCTTGATCCAGCTTCTAGGACACGCCATGAGGTTCCTCCTAAACCCAAAGTGTCCCCCAGAGGCCCTTGTGTTAAAGATTTTATCTACAGTGTGGAGCTATTGGGAGGCGGTGGAACCTTTAAGAGGCAGGGCCTAGCAGAAGTTAGGTCATTGGGGCATGTCCTTCAAGGGGACTGAGACTCTGCCCACTCCTCTCTCCTTCTTTTTCCTGATCAAGGTGAGTGGTCTTGCTTTATCACTTGCTCCCTATCGGGTCCCCTCTGGCCGCAGAGAGAGACACGACAAATGTCTGAAGCTTTGGAAGTTTATTGTGCACAGTTCCTTTCCTACGCTTCTCTTACCCCTAGCTTCTGCGCACTCCCAGCTTCCCTTTTCCCAGCTTCTTCCACTCCCGCGTACTCCCTCCTTCCAGCTCCGCTCCAGCCGCTGCTGCCGCCATCGCCGCCGCCGCCGCCGCCGCCGCCGCTTCCGCTCCGTCCGTTCCGTTCCGTTCCCCGCCGCTTCTGCCTCTTCCTCAGCTTCTCCCCCCTACTCTCCCACCCACCAGGCTTATATACACTTCAACCAATCAGGGGAGAGTACACGAGATAAACGCGGACAGCTGCAGGCGCAGGATGGGTACACGAGGGGGCATGCTCTAGTCACATCGTTAACTAGCCAATCATTGGAATTCGCTGGTTGTTTACTGTATAGCTGGCCGCTTTTGGCTCAGCGTCAGGCACCATCTTGACCATGTCTAAGGCCGGGGGCTCTAGAAACCCCGACAGCTCCCACCTTTGCCATGCACAACCCCCATCCTAAGAGCAATGGGTCTGTCTCACCATGGATGGGAAACTCAAAAACTCTGAGTCCAAATCAATCTGTTTCCTTTATAAGTGGATTATCTCAATATTGTTATACTGATAGAATGCTGACTAACAAACCTGCAAACACTGGCTCATCCCCAACCCCCTTCCTGGTGATCTCATCCAGTCTCATGACTGTGAGCATAATCCCCAGATTTACATGTCTAGCCTGGACCTCCCCCTATACTCTAGGCTCATGTATTATACTGGCTGCTTGACACCACATTTTGATCAGAAAGAAGGTGCTAGTGTGACACGTGACTGTGGGCTCCTTATAGCCCTTTCCTTTTCCACCTACACCTCTGTCCATCCCAGTTGACAGTGATGTCATCCATCCAGTTGTCAAAAGCCATGGGATATCCTGGATTCATATCTTTGTCTTACACTCCCCATCTCATCTCTTAGCAAATTGCAGTGGCTCTACCTTTGAAATACAACCAAAACCTGATCTGTTGTTCTTTATTCCACTGCCATCAACCTATCCATAGAGTACAGAGATGACCTCAGAGGGTCCCAGTGAAACATAAGTCAGATCACACCAGTCTGGCTGAACCCCCTTCCGTGACACCTCTCTCCTAAGAGCAAGATCGGAAGTCCTCAGTACGTCCTATAATCACAAGAGCTCGTCTCCCACTCCTTGCCCTCTTCACCTCACTCCCTTTGCTGGTTGCCACAGTCACAGGGGTCTCCATGGCAAATCAGGTTCCTTCTGTCTTTCCCCTGCCAGCTCATCCCTGGAATCTAGAGAGTGTATCCTTTGCCTGTTTCTGGTCTTTACTCAAATATCACCCTCTCAGTGAATGCTTCCTTGACAGATCTGTCCTGCCACTCTACCCCCAAACACAACTTTCTGTCTGCTTACTTTGTGTCTCTGCAACACTTACCACTGCCTAATAACTACTATTTCTTATTTAAGCTTCTGGTCTCTCTCTCAGGAAAATGTAAGCTTCATGAGGCAGCCATGCTCATCTAGTCAATACCTGGCACATAGTAGGCACTCAACTAACATCTGCTGAATAAATGAATAAACAACCTGATGAGCAGAAATACCAAAGGGCCAAGAAAGATTAACACATCTTCTCAGGAAAAGCTGCATTTATCACCAGTGCACCCTTAGATTGTGAGAAAAAAAGGACAGTGACCACATCCTATTCAACAACCCCCCTTAATTCAGGACTACTCTGTAGTTTGATACCAGCAGCCACTATGAATTTTCTTAATGTAACGTGACAGACACAGCTGAGGGACATTATACTTCTCTGGCACACCACACCATTCTGTATCAAATGGAGTAAACCAAAGACATATCTGCTGTCACTTTCTGTCTCCACCTTGTCGGGTTTGCCTGAACTAGGCCTCAGCCACAAGAGTTTCCTGCCTTTGGCTCCTCAGTCGTGTCCTTGGCCAGAAATTGGCACACTTTTTCCATAACTGGCCAGAAAGTAAGTATTTTGTGGTTCATGATACACATAGTTCCTATCACAACTGCTATTGGGGCATATATGAATAACTAAGTATGTATTGTGCCAACAAAACCTTATCTGAAAAAATAGATATGGGCTGACTCTGGCCCACAGGCCTTAGGGTGCTGACCACCCCCCCTTATTCAATTTCTCTGTTTTCCACTCTAGGACCCAAAGCCTCCAATCTTATAATAGAAAAGAATCCAATCTTAGTAATTTAATGACTCACTAAATATATAATTATGTTAGTAATCTTTATTTCATTTAGAAATGAGGAATTAAAATCCAAATCCTTGTCAACTCTATGCCCCTGGAGACACCCTCCCACACACACTATGGGCTGGTACAGTCAACCCCTGCTGCAGCTCCATCCTCTCTCTCTCTGCTGCAGAAAGCAAGGTGAAATCTTCACTGCCCTGTATCTAGCAGAAGCCTCAGGACAGCAGCTCTGCTTTCCCTCTGAATACAATGGCAGAACCTCCAATAAAGGCTTTTTGCTCTCCATCTTCAGTCCTTCCTGCTCCTTCCTGCCTGGACTGTGGAGCCAATCACCTGAGCCCTCCTGTGAGCATGAGGAAGGGGCCACAGACTGAGGGTGGCAGAGCAGGGAGAGCTGGTTCCCAAGAGCATCACCACAGTGCCACATCGGCTGGGGTTCTCCTCACCTCCAGACCTCCTGGGTGCTGAGGTGAGCTGTGAACTGAACTACAGAGACCTGGGGTTTCTGTTGCTTGCAGCTGAATGAAGCCCTAATGTGTATCTTGTTAAAGATGAATTTCCATGAGAGAGAAATTATATTTTTAGGAGATAAAAGGACAGTTCATTTCAGAGTAAATCTCAGCACAAAATGCGTGTCTTGAGATACTGAAGGTTCAAATTCAAGTGGGCCTGGAAGATCTCACTTAGGGTCAGTGATCAAGGACACACTGGAATGAGTTCATTCTGTCTGCTTTGGAGTATATTGGGGAAAAAAAAAAAAAAAACAATAAACAAAACCTCTACAATTAAAGACTTAAAAAAAAAAAAACCTGATTCTATGAAAGAAACACCAGGGCATTAGTAAACAACACCTTGCAAGGGGGAGGTGGTTAAACTCAGTCTAATTCTGTGCACATATTCCTTTGCTTGTTGCTAAACAAAATTATGTACTTACGTTATTCTTACAAACAAAACAAGACTGAAGACAAGTGATTGGTTCAGCCTTTCCTGAACACCAGTTATGAGCCAAGCACTTAAAAGACAGTCATCTATCCTGGGATTGTTTTTCAAGGAGGTGAGAAATATCTCAACCAGGGCAATGTCTTGGGGAGACTAGCAGGAATTGGGTGGGAGCTTAGAGAAGGGGGCAGAAATCAGATGCAACTTCCAGAGGGGCACCACTGTTAAGAAAGGAGTGTGTAGGTACTGAAGAGAATGGGGAGGATCCAGGTCCACAAGGACCCTCATACACCAAACATGGATTTTGAATTTTCTCTCAAAAGTTGTAAGAAGCCAAGAAAGACCTAAAGTAAGCCCGAGAGCTACACCATCAGATTTGCCTTGTAGATTAACAACACACCAGAGAAAGTATGGCAGGTGACAGTAGAGGGGGCCCCGACCTGAACCCTTGGTGACATACAAAGGAAGAGAAGCAAGGCTTGGGGAACTCCTTGCTGCAGGGCTACCCTACTCCATGTAAGGCTCCATGTGGTGGCCTTCATGATCTAGAAACCCACATAAACACAGGCACTATGTCCAGGAACCTCCTTTGTTACTGTGCAACATTCACCTTGCTGACTTTAAATGGTCTCTTCTGATGAGCTTTTTGTCAAACTGTTGATCCCAGTTTCCTTTGAAGTAGATGGCATTCACGAGAACCAGATTAGTGTTTGCACTCAGTGAACCTGCAGACAGCAACTCTGGAATTTTATCTGAAAGGAAGAATTAAAGAGCCAGTTAGCTAAGAGTTTCCTGCTGGGTACATCAGGGATGATATGGAGAGGGGTCCACCTCCTCGAATGGTCAAGTACAGAGATAAAGGATCTCACTATGGCCTGAATAATGTAAAGGTAAATTTGTCCTTAAAACAACCCAACATCCCTGAAACTGGGGGGAAAAAATTCTAGCAATAAATTTCCATCATTTGAATAAAACGTAAAAGGAAAAAGTAGATATTAGTAAGTGAATTCATATCATATGAGATAGGAAAAAGTGATTGGTGCCTATAAATTGAAGAACTTAAAGGACTGTTTAAAAAAGTGATTATAAATTTAAACTTGAATGTTTGAGAGGCTAGATATGTTTACCCTGATTTTAACATTACACACTATATATATTATATTTCATACATATACTTTATATACAGAAGTATCACATACAATTTTATTATTTTTAGTACAATACCTTGAACAATATTTTGGTACACTATGTACAATTTTGTTATCAGCTAAAAATACTTAAATTTTAAAAAGGATGAGTGTTTACAAGGTGCTCTTTAAAAATGTAAAGCACGGTTTAGCCAGACATAATGGTGCATGCCTATAATCTCAGCAGCTTGGGAGGCTGAGGCAGGAGGATTGAAAATTCAAAGCCAGCCTCAGCAATTTAGGCCCTAAGCAACTTAGCAAGGCCCTGTCTCTAAATAAAATATTTATTTAGGACAAATGTCCCTTAATATTATCCCTAAGTGGTTAAGTCCCTCTGGATTCAATCCCTGGTACCAAAATTTTTTTTTAAACAGTTTTCACTAAACACCACAGGTAAATGAGGATAGTGCCAAGCAACTTGCAACAATGCATGAAAACTGGAGCATGAGCTCACACTAGAGGACACAGATGAGCCCTGTCATGTGAATTTTTCTTTATGCTATTGGTGAAAAGAAAGAACAGCCACCAACAAAAACATTAAGGCATTAAAGTGTGATTGTTCTGGAAGAGGTGTGCTGACTATTGGAAAACATCATGGATACATTGATAAGAGCAGGGAAGAGCTAGGGAAAATGTCATCAATTGATAGAATTTCAGAAGCAGACTTTCAACATCTGCTATTATTTAGAGAACAAAAAAAAAATTGTTCCTGTGTATATTTGACAATCTTGTGAAGGAACTGACAATAAGACTGATTTAAATACTATTAAAAACAGAATAACAGGCTGGCACTGTAGCTCAGTGGTAAAGCATGTGCTCAGTGTGCACAAGGCCCTGGGTAAGATCCCCACCACTACAAACAAATGAACGAAGGAACAACAACATCATGATCAACAGCAACAGATAAAATTACATTTTTACCTTCTGTCTTTTTAGCTACTCAGGTATTTATGTGTTTTCTGGACTCCTCTGTAGCATTCAGAAAGTCAAGCTTTTCTATCTCTGCTTGGTAGAATTTGTGGCAGGAATCTTTAAAAGGCTAAGGCAGAACAACATAATTGCATGGTTTCAAAAAATAATTAACACCATCAGCCTACTTCTTTAATGTATCCAAGTAGAAAATCAAAGATGTGTTGATTTAAAGATGTAATTGACAAATAAATATGTAGAATGAACCTAATTTCCAACTTCTTAGTTTTGGGCCATCATTAATGGACTGAGTATCAGATAAACTTCATGAATGGCTGGATCTTTATGTGAGTTGTTGAGCCTCAAGGAGGTACTGGGGGGAGGCTGAGATGTAGTAAATGTGGTAAGAGGGTTAACCCACCAAGAGCTACCACTCCTCTGCACTCTGGAACAAGAGACTCTAAAGACAGAAAGTAGAATATAGGAAAATGAGTCATTCAGCACCACCCTGCCACCACAACTTCCTGTGTTAACAGAAAATTCAGCATCATCCAAAATGATGTCACCAGTGACCACAGAACACCTGAGATCAGGTCAGTGTAGCTGAAGAACTGAATATTCTGTTTTATTCTATTTTAATTAATTACACTGGAATTTAAATCACTACATGTGTCTAGAGATTAACAATGCTGAACGTCTCAGTTTTGGGTAGTGAGCAACTCTGAAAAACCTCCAGGGCTGTGCGTGTGGCTCAGTGGTAAAGCATTTGACCAGCAAGGGCAAAGCCCACGATTCAGTCCCCAGTGCCACAAAAAAGAAAGCAGAAAAAAAAGTTCAAAGTATTTTGTTGAATATAACCTATGAAATAATAATGACATTGATGAACACCTATATTCTGCCATGTTAAAATAGAAAATCTATGGAACATAAATAGGCTGAAAACTCATTACATTGACAGTGCACTATGAAATTTTCTTCATCTTCCTTTTGAACAGCTTGTGACTCCATATTTAATTCCCTTTATAAGGCCAGATTTCACATTTATCCTTCACTACAGCACACACATAGTCATTAGAAACACAAGTTCTTTGATTAATTAGCTGAGTAGCCTTAAAAAGGCTAATTAGACTCTGCCTCCTCTGACTCCTCCATAGCATTCAGAAAGTCGAATGTAAATGAGAGAGAGCAGTGGCTGTATCTCCACAGTTACTTTGAGGCCCAGCTGAATTATGTTCATCATGGCTACTTTATCTAATATTACTGAATTTTCAGTATAGTGCAGGTACTGTAAAAGGAGAGCTTCCTGTATCATTCATCTCATCCTCACAGAGTTCTTGCTTTGCCAATGTCAGCCTTCTGCTTTTGAAAATTTTGAAATCTTCCAATGTCAGAAAGTAGTCTGAAAGCAAACTGGTCACTCAGATATTGATAACTTGCCACACCTGTGGGTGATTTTAACAAACTTTAAACACACTGAGAAATCACTATCTGCTATTCATTACTATTATATATCAAATAAAGGAATATGCAATTACATGTCATGGTTGGTACTAAATTTTTGGAATGTTAAATTGATGAGAAATAATTGACAAATATTTCTAATCACCTTATTTTATATACCAATATCAATTTTTAAACATCAGTGTTTTTCTTAAAATATCCACTAAGAAAGAAGTACATTAAACAAAATTAAATCAGTCAACCCTAACAGTGTATTGAAATTTTTGTTCATATAGAAGGTTTAAAAGGGTGCTGATACTATAAAGTAGCTAAGACTAATAAAATAAGTGAAACAGTTTGTAAAAAACCATACTGTGGTGTATAGTTCTTACCAATATTTTGAGCCTATGCTTGATTATATTCATTTTACATCCCTTCCTTTTAGAACACTTAACAGGTTTGAAAAATGAGGAAAAAATCATAGAAAAGGTTGAAATCCCACACATATAAAACAATCTTAGGTCAATAAGAAAAAGGAATACAACCCAATAGAAAAATGTGCAGAGAATATCTAAATAAACAACTTACAGAAAACATATATAGGTTGAATATCCCAAAATGTTTATGAGCACAAGTATTTTAGATTTGGGAATTTTCTGATTTTGGATTTAGGTATTAGAGAGTCTCAAATTGTATATGCTCAGAAAGCTTAAGTACAATCTCATAAGTAATCAGGATTCCAAAGGTACAAACATGCAGTGGTGATCATGGTAGATGGAAACCAACATTCTGCTAATATCCCTGGAGGGAATACAGACAGCATTTTGGAGAGAAACTCAGTAATACATTAAAATCTCAAAGCTCTACTTCCTTCCTCCACAAATCCACTTGGGAGCAGCACACACACATACACATAGGCACGAAAGTCACATTCGATAACACTGTGTATCTGCCCAGACTGGGTATGACTCAATGCCCTTCAGTGAGCAAAAGGTTTTCTAGGTTACAATGTGTCCAACTTAGAATGGACAGATGATGGTTTCTAATAGTGAAGTCGGGGAAGCTGGGGATGCACTCAGTGATAGAGCTCATGCTTAGTGTATTTGAAGTCTTGGGTGTAATCCCCTGTGCCAAATGGTGATGATGATGATGATGATGACGGTGATAACACTGAAGTAGAGCCACATACACTGAGATTTGAAGAACAAAATAAATAAATTGCCAAACAACATGTGTTGGATAAAAGCATAATATAGGGAAAATTACCACAAAACAAAATTTCTACATGTACAGGAAGATACATATCACATCTACACAAGCTCTTAATCTGGGAGGGATGTGGATTGTGAAAAAGAGTTTGGTGAGGGCTCTTGCTTTGCTGGCTTTATTTGCATTCTGCACAAGAATATATTCACCTGTGACTTGAGTAGTTTTCTGATTTTTTTTAAAATGAAAGGGTATAAACAAATCAGTAGCCAGAAACCTGAGTTAATTCATAGCCCACACTCTTTTCTGTTGTACCATGAATTCTCCTCCTCCCCACTACCTTGCTTTATGCTAAACGAGCGTGACTTACTGAGAGGAAATCACAAGACTTTTCTCCAAAGAGCCTGTTGGCGGTTCTAAGCAAGTACTGTGTGCCAGTCTTGTTCACTTCAGTAAGAAGGGACTGGAAGCCCTGGTGGACATCTCCACCTCCACTGCTGCTGCTTTTATTTAATGAAAGTACCTGAAATCAGAAACAGAACAAAAACACACCGTTTCAGTAGGCCCTGACTGCAGGAAACAAGCAAACAATAAACTTGGTCTAAAAGCTGGGCAGATCCTTACCACCATCCAACTAAAGACAGAAAGTATCTTGAAAGCTCCCTCTCCACTGCCCCTTCCAGGATCCCTCTGTGTATCCTGTCTGTGAGACAGTTCAAAGTGAAGCGGAGCCATTGGGACCCAGACTCTCTTTTGGCAGGAGGAGGGCTAGGAGAGCAACAAACATGGCCCATTTCTTGTGGAAAAGGAAGGGAGCTGCCAAGAGCTAAGCCCAGAATGCACAGGGAAGTGCCATGGCCTGACATGTGGAGGACTAGGAATGAGTCCCAGGAAACCCAGGTGGAGCCAATCAAGTAATGTTCCTACCCCAAGAGCAGAGGAGACTGGCACACACACCTGGCTGGGTTTGGAAACTGCTCCAGTTCAGGGACTGCAGTGTGCTCACACCAGGGTGCTCAGCAGGGGTAGCATGTGCTTCCTGTCCACTCTCCATCCACACCCCAGTGATACCCTCAGATATCCATCAAGAGCAATCCCTTTGGCATCTGAAGTGTGGAGAATCAGCTCAACTGACAATTAACAGCATTTACTATTGCTCCCAAAGGACACCAGGTACCTGAGCCATCTGGACTGCTGTGCTTCCCTTTGCCCCCATGAAGACCATGGCTGGGGCCAAGGAGATGCTGATGGGCGAGAAAAACACATTTTTGGAACTGTCTTCACCCAGCATTTTCAGAAGGTTTAAGGCAAAGGTGCCACTTCCTTCCAACACAGGATCCATGATGGTGAGCCTGGAAAGATGGGTTTATGGTCAGTGTCACAGGAACACAGGCCCACAGGTCATCTGCTTTCTCACTCCTGTTAACCCCACTGCTGCTGCGGTTCAGTAAGCAAACGAGACACACGCACAACTCTGAGGGTCTCTCTTGGTGTCTCAAGTTCTATGTTCTAATATCAAATGAAAAAGAACAGTAAAATTTGATAATACGATCCTGTCTTGTGAAGACCTGTATCTGCACACTCCTTGGTGTGCATGGGAAAGTGTGGGAGGGGCACACGCACCACATCACTGCAGTCGCTTCCTGGAGTGGGTAAGGGAAGGGGTTCCTGACTTTGGCTTCCATGTCTGTGCTTTGGTGTGTTGAAAGAGCTTATTGTGTCATTTAGTTTGAAAATCACTTCAAATTATAAATTCACTTGCAAAGTAACTAATACAAGACAGACAAGTGTTTATAATTTGGGAGAATTCCCCATTTTAGGGTAACATGAAACGTGAAATAAATATGGAAAGTAAAGTCACATGAGACCCTTCTCTCCTCTGAATCATGTACCCACACATCACTCCCAGTAGATGAGGGTGCTCACACAGGGGTGCTCAGCAAGACACCATTTAATCCCCAGTTCTCCTAGGAAACTATGCATGTGACAAAGCCCAAATCTAAGGCCACGGTAATGGCCTCTGCTGCCACAGGCAAGGGCACTAGGCCCATGTGCTCACAGCACCTCCTCATCTGTGGTCATGGTGCTTGTCGATGTCCACCTGTAGAGTCAGAGCTCAGGGGGGTCCGGAGCCCTGCTAGCCCTGGCAAGGTCAAGGGCAGGATCACAGTTGGCCAGTCAGAGGTGGGTGGGGTGGAGGTGTCTTCAGGCCAGCTGTAATCACAGAAGCACAAAAGGTCAGAGCACAGCAGGACTTCAGTGATCCCTCTTCACAACTTCCCATTGTCAACAGGGATCTTCAAGTTCACTAAAGAGAAATGATTGCAGCTGAGTAGATGGACTAACTCTTTCAAATGCACTTGGAGAAGTCATGAACTTCTGGAAGAGCCTGCAAGGAATCAGGCTAGAGGACAAAAGGAAGGAAAGGGCTCAGTCAGCCAGGACGTCTGCACATGCAGCGGAGCAGGCCAGAGGCAGATGTCTGTGGGCGCAGGACTTGTCTGTTCCTGCACGGGTCACAGGTGTCTGCCAAACTCATTTCCCAGCTGGAGAATGCTAGCATTCTAAGACATTCCCAGTGATTCCCCTGAGCAGTGGGTGGAAACCCACAGAACAAGGAAAGGGGGAAAAGAGTGTTTCAGAGTACACAGGAGTGGGAGGTGCACCTAACTAAAGGACTGTGACGAGAACACAAAGCAGCCCTTTACAAGTATAGCTGTTGTCCACTCGACAAGGTCCCCAGACACATCCAGGTCCTAATCCCTGGAACCTGTGAAAGTTCCCTCATATGGCAAAAGAGACTGTGCAGCTGTGACTAAGAATCTTCTGATTGAGAGATTATCAGGGACCATTTGAGTGGCCCCCAAATGTAATTACAAGTAGTTTATAAAAGAGTTGTCAACCTGAATAAAAAAGAAAAGATACTCAGAGAGGCTCTCTAGAACAAAAGATTTTCATTGAGATTAGTAAAGGTTTCAAACCAGGGTGGGCAGACTATGAAAATCAAAGACATGGGAGTGAGGGTGGAGAGGATGAGACCACAGAGGAACTTGTAATGACAAATAAGAGCCTAAGCAGCCAGGCGCAGTGGCACATGCCTGTAATCCCAGTGGCTTGGGAGACTGAGGCAGGAGGATCACAAGGTCAAATTCAGCCTTAGCAACATAGCAAGATCCTGTCTCAAAATGAAAAATTAAACAGAGTGTGGATGTGGCACAGGAGTAAAGTGCCCCCAGACTCAATACATGGTACCAAAAAAAAAAAAAAAAATCCCAAGCATATTTTACTTTATGCCCATGCTTACTTTAAAATAATGGTTTTCTAGGATGGAATTAATCTCAGGGGACCATTTCCTGTCTACAGAAACAAGGGAGCTGGGCTTACTGGTTCATAGTCATTGTACCTCCCCACTGTTGCTTGGCACTGGGTGCTCACACTTTTTATAACCAGCACATTTGACTGCTTAGTGGATCTCTGGGCTTCGATCTCACTTTTAATGGGATTTACAAGGCCTTGGCCAAACACCAAACTTCAGATTCTTGTAATCTTTGTGTTTCTTTAGAGGAAATTATTATTTGGGTTTTTCTCTGAGTTGCCAAGACTGTAGTTCTATCATATACCTTGGCTCTTACGACTTTTGGTTTAACTTCTTATACCATTAGGTTAGTTTATAGAAAAATGATGACTGTTTATTCACCTGGGAACCTGTAATAACTAAACTTTTTATAAAGAAATCCTAAATGGAATGCAAATATTACTGAATTCTATTACTTTTTAAGCCTTGTTTACCTCAACTGAACTAATTAATGGACTCAGGGCTTTTTATAAATAATATATTTCAATTTACTGATGTTTGCTTCTTGGTGCTCAAACCATACTAACTTGGCTAGTGGAGTGCTCTTCAAATGGGCTACGTTATCCTTAGCTGTTGGTCTGAAACTCCCTTGCTTTATGTCAACAACAGGGCCTTATGCGCCCATGTTGAATTTTTCTAGTCCAACAATGTGATACTGAGATTGGAAAGAAGAACTAAAAGAAAGGTAGAAAGGAGACAGAAGGAAGAACAAGGATACTGACTTTAATCTAAGTCTTATGCCTTATGCTGATGTTCTGCATATGTTTCTTCCCAGGTCTGTCACTCCCCAAGTCAACCAGTTTAGTTTTACCCCCAAACTTCTGGGAATACTGTCAATCTTACACTTGATGGAAATTCACCCATTTATGAAAATTTCCTCATGCACTGTTGTCATATGTAATAAATAGATTAAGCAGAGAGAGACAATATTTTAAGAAACTTATAACCCAGGCTACTTCCTAATGTTATTTATTGGTCACTTAACAGAGACCACATCTGTCTAAGATTCCTGAGAACTTCCAGACCATCATGAAACATCTTGTGATCATCAGAGAGATGTCATCCTCACATACATTCCCATGTCCACCCTTCACCAAAATTCCTTTAAAGGGAGAGCATGAAAATTCCCAAAGCATCTGTCACTCTCAAAATGGCCCACATTCTCCCCTGAATGTCTATTCCTGGCTTTCCTAAATAAATCTCTGCCTCAGACATGTTCTTCAGTCCTTTTTTGCACATTTATCAAGAACCCCACTCATCTAAGTTCAGGTGTACCTCCCCAGAAACTCCTCAGACCTCTTCCAGTGACAATAAAACCTATCTGCTGGTTTCTCTTAATGAAGGAATTGTAAAGTATAAAATATGAATACTTGAGATGAGTATTGGTGCTGTTAGAAAATATAGTTGCTGCTTTGGGCACACCAGTGACAAGCTGGGATAGATATTTCCCTTTAAGCCCCTCATGTATCATGCTACAAATTAGATCACCACTGAAAGTTTTTATGAACCTGAGGCTTCTAAAACATGAATGCACTAAGTGGCTTTTATCTGGACTCAACTGTACTATTCTTTCATTATACCTATGTGTCACACCAACCAGGGTTTATCAGCCACATTTCTGACACGACTCCATGATGGGTCCATTGCTCTGTGTACTTCCCAGGCCCCTGGGCCATACAGGGAATTCCCATTGGCAATAACATTCATGGTTGACTTCCTACTTCATGGTTGACTCCCTTATTTTGATGGAGTAAATGGTCCAATAGCTTTCTAAAACAAAAGACAGGTGTTTTGATTTCTTGCATGCCTGAAAGCATTCAGCAGGTCTATAATGAGCTGCACAGGATTTTGCATCCAGAGTTTTCAGGTACTACTTCATTGCTTCTCTACCTCCAGCTCTACTGTTGAGAAGTCCTATGACATTCTGAACCCAGTTCCATCTACCCCAGAGCACCCCTACGCTTTGGAAGCTTAAGAAATCTTATTTTTCGGAAGCTGTATATGAATATGGAATTGTCTGAGTCAACATGAGGCCTGGAAGCTGCCATTCTGGGAAGTCCTGGGTAAAATTCCCTGGTTTGAGGAAGTCAGGTCATGCTGCCACCCTACCTTAGCTCACAGCCTTAGTATCAGACACAGCCTCCTGAAGATGGGCCTAACCTGCCAAGCACAGAAACAAAACGCCTCCCACATTAAAACCTTATCCCTGCCTTTGATGTACTTCCTGTGAAATAAAACATTGGGAGTTTTTCCATTGGTTCAGTTCCAGTTCCTATCAGGGCTTGAAGACCCATCAAGCGCCCACTTTCTAAATCTCATCTCTGGCTTTGTCTTTATTTCTCACTGACTACTTCACACTTGGTATTTCCCCAGGCAACTCACATGTCCTAGCAGGAACCTGCTCTCCTGGGTGCTGCTTCCCCTGGCACTTATCCTCCTCCCTGATAGTCAGAAAGGGCCCAGTGATGTGTCCTGCTCTGGCCCTGTTCATTCTTTATGCTGGACACTTGGAGGACCCTAGCCACAAGCAATGTAAAAAATTTTCCTTTCTTCTCTCGGGAAAAAAATTGAGGTACTTTCTCATTTCCTGCAGAATCTCTGTTTTCTTGATTTTGTACCTCCTGTTTGTTAGACACTGAGACTCTTGGAATGACCTCATCTGGGACTTTCCAACCTTCTGCACATCACAGCACACACAAAGAGCGATCCTACTACTACACTTTGGGGCAAGGTTACTTGCTGTAGAGGTGTCCAGCTGAGAGTTCCAGCCACCAGGCTGCCCCCTCCTACTGCCCTGAGTTGGAGAGATCAGCACCTTGACACATCTGTTTACCTGTCCCAGCACAATGCCACAGCACACAGTGAAAAGTTCGACTCAGACCTTCTTTCTTCTCTTGCATTTTCCATAACAATTACATTTCATCCCATTTTTTGAGAAAGGCCAACCCATATCATCCAATCATTCTATTGATTATTTTGTCAATGTCAGCTGTTATTTTTTTAAATTTCCAAGGAGGCTTTGTTGTTCTGTGATGTCCCTGGTTCCAGTTCCTCAAAGAACATCAACTATAGTTCTCTTGAGCTCTCCTCTGCACCCTGCCTTGTCTTTCTCTGGCTTTTGTTAGTGTGGTTTTGGGTGTGGTTGTGTCTAGTATTTGTTTTACTTTATGCAGGTTTCTCTTTCACACTTAGGATTCCCAAAAGTGCCTGCCAAACCCTGGGTATCAGTCCATATTTGGGGGAAAATGCAAAACACTGCTGGAAATTCTGTTTACATGAGTGGGAATTGTCAGCTGGGGACTTCTCTGCTGATATGATCGAGGAGTCACAGTAGCACAGTAGTCTGCTGACACACTGGCAAGTGGAAAATACCCTGGTCTGGCTGCTGGAGGTGACATTTACATAGATGGAGTGGGGGCTGGGGGTGCTTGTGCTGGACACCTACTCCCCTCATTTCAGCCCAGTGCTTTTCCCAACACTCAGTGTCTGGGGGACCCTGAGTTGGAGCATCATTTCTTTCAGGGGTGAGACCTGACCTCCTATCAGGGGGCTGCCAGGGAAGAGGGGGCTGCCTGGTTGCCAGAGCAGAGGGGATGGCAGCTGGGGTTCAAAGCACTCCATGCACAGACTTTCTACCAAGGGCCCTAGTGCCACCCTGCACTTCAGCCTCCCTCTCCAGGGCCTTGAAGTTTGACACTGTCAGCTCCTGGGCTGCTCCTCCCTCCTCCCTCCAAACACTGACTCCTTCCTCTAGCCACTTTCCTGCTCCAAAACTCTGCTGGCATCTTTTGCCCACTGTTCAACTCCTCTGTCATTGTCTTTGACCTTGGTTTAAATGATTGAAAGTGCTCTTTGACTGTTGGGTTAGCAGGGTTTTATGAGCACAAGGAGATGAATACATGCGGCTACAAATATACAAACTTTTCGGGAGCAGAGTAGAATATATGTGAATGTTTAAAAGTCATATTTCTTTAGTTATTATTTTGTCCCTCTTTTAATATTAAAATTTATGTCCAAGCATTAAGTCCCATGTATTAAAATCTTTTCCCTGAAACATGAATTCGAAAATAAACTGGCACTAGTACATAATCATAAAACCATTTTCATTTTCACTTTGTAATAATACATAAATCCTTAGCAATCCATTATAAAAGGACTAGAGAGTTCCAATCCTAAAAAGAGAAAATAATCTGAATTAAAAGTTTACCCCTCACTAAGGTATTCCAAAATAACGCAAATCATTAGCCTAATGAGTTTTTTTTAACTGAGGTCTTTCTCTTACCTCTTAATGTGCCAGTAAGAAAGATACATATTTCACTGTTCACATTGCTAACTCAGTACGTACAATGGCTTTCCAAGTGCCTACTTCTACAGCTGCAGGAAATAAGATGCGGACGCTTCATACACACACACAAACACACACATAAAATTCATTATACATTTCAAAATTACTGCTTTGAAGATAGCATTCCTTTTACAAATTAAAATATTAATCAGTGACATAAAAAAGAGATAAAGGTTTTTTATAATGAGCTGTTTTACACATATTCGAAACATGTAATAAATCTACCCTAGGGTCCTTTCTTCCTCTGTATCATCACCAGTAACTTCGAGCAGCTCATGTTCACAACTGAATTTATTCAATTGATCAAATCTAGAAAGTTTTAAGGTATCACTCTTTAATTATATTCTTGACTTCTTCCACTAATGATACATTCATTTCCTACAACAATGTAACCATGTAAATTTGGTCTAAATGGAAACTTGGGTTCCTGCTTTGTCTCTGCTTTCTTGTGCCGTTGAAGGTGTGTCTGGATATGTGTGGTTGTGTGTAACTTTTCTGAGCAGCAGTTGCGTTCTTGGCACACTCCCTTGTCCAGAAGGTTTGGAAATGTAAGGTGAGTGGTCTTCCATGTGATCCTACAACATCCACGTGGTTACCCTTCCTATCAGATATAAGGGGGAAAACATGGATGCTATTTGTTCTAATTTCATTCTGTTACTGATCTGAGTTAAAAGTAATTCACTGACCTGTAATAAAATGCCCTGGAATGAAATCTAAAATACAGTAATTCCTAGGTATCCGAGGGACATTTTTTCCAGGACCTCCATACAAACCAAAACACCTCAGATGCTCGGTAGTAGTATTTAATATAACCTATGCACATCTTCTTGTACTCTTCAAATCATCTCTAGATTACTTATGACAGCTAATACAAGCTAAGTGCTCTATAAACAGTTGTTAAACATATTATTTAGGGAATAACAAGAAAAAAAGGCTGCATATGTTCAGTGCAGAATCAACCCCCCCCCCCCAGTATTTTCCATCCATTGCTGGTTAAATCTGTGGATAAGGTAACAGGTGTATATGGAGCACCAACTCTATTTTGTTTATGGAAACAACTACCCACTTTCTCTGTCAAGGCACCAAATCATAAGGGATGCAATTATGCAAGGGTAGTCTTGAAATGCTGGCACACACCCAATATATGCCGATAACAGTAGTCATTCCGGGTATCACAGTGCATGTTACTGAGCCTCAGCACTGCAATACCCCAACCACAGGCCCTGAATCCAAAGGTTACTTAATTCATCTGAATTCATCCCAGCAATCATAACCCAAGCAGGAAGCAGGCAGTCAGGGGCCTGTTCTCACATCAGTACAACCGCACCCCACCCAAGCAACAAGGTACCTAACCAGACCCAGCTTCCCCCTGGCATCTGAGTATTCCTGAGCCCATGTGAATATTAATTTTCCATAAAGTCTGTCAAAATTGAGCTTAAAGGAAAAAGGGAGAAGGAAGTAATTTAAATGCCAATTTCATCCAGCACACAAACCCAAAACATTCAGTTGGATTTTTATGAGCTTCACAGTAGAGCAGGAAATTTGAACAAAACAAAGTACACGATTGGCTGATCTTTCAGCAAGTGTGGGTTGGCACATTTCCATTGGCTTAGGGTACCCAGGTCTTAACACATTGACATATGGTTTGGAAAGTTAGGCATTGGCTCGTTGGCTCCCAATTGGTTGTTTGCCAAAGGCCAGTCCTAATCTTGACTCATGTGGTATTGTAGAATTGACTATCTGAGCTCCAGCAAATAGAAATCTAGGCCTGAAATCTTCCATGCCGTAAACGCAGCCTGTCATGGCCGCGGTTCAGCTCCCTTTTCAATCTTTGCAACACTGAAAACCCAAACGCGCGCCCTGCTGTGTTTTAGAACCTGTCAAAGGGCAGCCCAGGCCAACCCGAGTGGGGAGACCATGGCTCCTGCAGAGAAAAGGCGCTGGCACTTGGCAAGATTCCCTTGGCCTATCTCTCCCCTCCAGCCCTGCAGGTTCCCAATGCCCAGCCTTGGGGTAGACAGGAGGGAGAGGTCACCACTAGCAGGCGCGTGGCAGGATCACCTGTGGTCTCCTGACGGGCCGGGATACCTGCGGACGCGGACACGGGCGGGCGGGGCTACCAGCGGTCCTGGATCTCGCAGCTGCCACTGACCGGGATCAGGCAGAGCCCAAGTAAGAAGACGCCAGGGGCCTCTGGGCCTCTAATACCGGCTGGGCGGGGAAACGGGGCGGAGTCCCGGAAAGAGAGCCAGCATGTCACGGGGCCAGCAGCAGCCTCCGCAGAGGGAGGCAGAAAGAAGGAAGGAAAGATGACACTGGGAGAGCCCAGGTGTGCACCAGGTAGCCACTGCACTGTGACGCCAGTCCTGCTGGCAATCTGCCCCATCTGCGGGCTCCATCCTTGCTGCTGGGAGCGCCTTGCATCCTTTCAGGTCGCGGTTGTGTGGACTTCACCTTCAGGGAAATGGTGGACCAAACCATGACCTGGTCTTTGGGAGTTTTCCAGCAGGGGGCGTCAGTGCGCGGCCCCACCAGCCTGTTTACTGTACAGACTCTGAATAATTATGACCACGGTGACCAGAGAGTGCCAGCTCTTCATGGGCATAAATGAGAGCAGAACAGAAATTTAAAATGAGAAGGAAAAAAAAGTCTAACACTGGACTTGGAGGTAGAGTTCACTCGAAGAGCTTGCCTAGCGTGCAGGAGGCCCCTGGTTCCATCCCCAGCTATGGAGGAAAAGAAAAAGAGAGAGAAAATAATGAGCAAAGTTCTGGTGTTCGTTGCCTGTATTCAAAGATTCCAGTACTCTGTAAGAATGAGGCCCCAACTTACTGACAAATAATGACAATGTGAACAATACTGCCACTCGCAGTGCAGTAGAAAGTTCTCAAGTGACTGTAGGTGGGGAGAATGCCAACCAGGTTTAAAATTCAGTTTTGGAAACCAGACTATTGTTCTGCCTCCTTCATCCTCACCGTAAGCCAGCGTTTCTGAACATTGACAATCTTAATATTAGAACCAGATAATTCTTGGTTGTGCATGGCTGCCCTAGCATTATAGAATGTTTAATAGTGTCCCTACCCCTGTACCAAATAGATGGCAATAGCAAACCACCTCCTTCCTCCACCCCTTTTGGCGTCTGATTTTATTTTGGGGATAAGGAAACATTAAGGCATGCTCAAAGATGCCTCACCTGTATCCGCTTCAGTCCTTTTTAGTCCACATTTATTTGCTTCAGGCTTATCCTTCTAGCTTATCTTTTGCAAAAATAAACAATGTGTGTGTATATGTTTGTGTATGTATTAGAGTTTTATATATCTAATTCTACCTTTCTTACAAAACATAACATTCTAGTATCTATCAATTACTGTTCAACTTGTTTTCATTCCGTGTGCTTTGAAAATCCTTCTAATTTGGGAAGAGATCTTTCCTATTCTGTTTCCTGACTGCACAGTATTCCTTCCTGTGCCTTTTGGATTGCTTCCAAATTTATGTCATTAGAAATAATGCCACCATAAGTAACCTAGGGCCACTCTCCTCAGACTTTAGCACACATGCAGACCATCTGGAGATGCTGTCAAAATGCAGATGCTAATTCAGTAGATCCTGAGATTGGGCATCTCTAACAAGTTCATCTGTGGCTAATCCTGCTGGTCCACAGACCAAACTCTGAATGGCAAGAACTTAGTGTCAATATGGTTTTGTATTAATGGAGAAATATCCACTAATCCAGATTCCCAGATTTCTGAAAAGGGATTGCAAGGTCAAAAGATAGATATACATGTTTTAGTTGTCAAATTCCCCTTCATAGCTGGTCATGGTGCTACACACCTGTAATCCCAGCAGCTGAGGAGGCTGAGGCAGGAGGATTGTTTATTTAAAGCCAGCCTGGGCAACTTAACAACACTCTTGTCTCAAAAAATTAAAAGGGCTGGGGATGTGTCTTAGTGGTAAAACACCTCTAGGTTCAACCCCTGGTTCCTAAACCAAAATTCCCCTTCATAGAGATTGTGTCATTTTGTTATTTAAAATAAAAATTCATTAATTGTTGATGGACCTTTATTTTATTTACTAATTTATATGTGATGCTGAGAATGGAATCCCCTGCTTCACACAGGCCAGGCAAGTGCTCTACCTTTTTGTTCTTGACAAACATTCTCTGCTTGGCCAAATCTTTTTTTTTTTTTTTTTTTTTTTTTTTTTTTTTTTTTGATTAATTGTACACGTTTCATTTGTACACATTGTAGGACTTTTCATATCTCTGGTTGTACACGATGTAGAGTCACACCATTTGTGTAATCAGACATGTACATAGGGTAATTATGTTTATTTCATTCCATTATCTTTCCTTCCCCCAACCCCTTCCCACCCTTCATTTCTCTCTACACAATCCAATGTTTCTCCATTCTTCCTTTGCTCCCACCCCACCATTATGTATCAACATCCTCTTATCAGAGAAAACAGTTGGCCTTTGGTTTCTTTGGGATTGGCTTATTTCACTTCACATGATATTCTCCAAATCCATCCATTTACCTGCAAATGCCATAATTTTATTCTTCTTTATGGCTGAGTAATATTCCATTGTGTATATATACCACAGTTTCTTTACCCATTCATCTATTGAAGGGCATCTGGATTAGTTATGTAATCTAGCTATCATGAATTGAGCTGCTATAAACATGGATTTGGCTGAGTCACCGTAGTATGCTTATTTTCAGTGCTTTGAGTGTAAACTGAGGAGTGGGATAGCAGGGTCAAATGAGGGCTCCATTCCAAGTTTTCTGAGGAATCTCCATACTGCTTTCCAGAATGACTGCATGAATTTGCAATCCCACCAGCCATATATGAGTGTACATTTTCCTCCACAACCTCTTGACCAAATCTTGGGTTTCTGAGCCTTCTCCTACCTTCTTAAATTCAGTTTTAACCAAAATCCTGCTAAATCAGTTTAGCCAGAATTCTCAACTTCAGTGTCTCATCAGCCTTGATCTGAACATTTTCCTCATCCCCTATCTTCAGTAAGAAGCCTGCTAGATCAGTTCATCCGAAATCCCCCTTACCCTGATTTTTCCTCCTTTTTTTTTATTTTTAGTTGTCAATGGACGTTTATTCATTTATCTATATCAGTGCTGAGAATCAAACCAAGTGCCTCGCACATGCTAAGCAAGTGCTCTACCACTGAGCCACAACCCCAGCCCTACACACTACTCTTGACTATAAATTCCCACTTGCACATGCCATATTCAAAACTGAGCTCAATCTCTCTTATCCCACTGCACATCTCCATTGCACTCATCTCTAACACCTATTACAGATGTTTTTCTTCCCATACTTTGCAAATATCATTCAATAATGTTTGCCTTTAACATTCTCTCACCAGCTGTATCCCCAGCCTTATAATAGAGTTACTGTCAAACGTTTTGATTTTTGCCAATTTCATAGGAGAGAACTATTAAATCAGTGTGGTTCTAGTCAACATTTTCTTCTTTTTTATTTTGTGTCTTAATCTTTTTTTGGTGCTGGGTATTGAATTTAAGAGTCTTTCACATGCTGAGCACAGTCTCTAGCACTAAACTCCCACCTCAGGCCTAACATTTTGTTGTTAGGAGTGAGAGTGGGCCACCTGAGGTGGCACATGGCTCTAACCCCAGTGACTGACAGAGCTGAGACAGGAGGATCACAAGTTTAAGGCCAGCCTCAGCAATTTAGAGTGATCCTGTGTCAAAATTAAAGAAAGCTGAGGATGTTGCTCAGGGCAAACCATCCCTGGGTTTAATCCTCTACAATTAAAAAACAGGGGAGATTGAACATTTTACATCTTTTCATGTATTTGAAAGAAATCACCTCATTTCTGATTCTCTTTCCCTGTGCATTATTCCTGGCTTATGTTCACTTTTAGTAATTGTTCTTTTTCTTTTTTGGTACCAGGGATGGAAACTGGGGTGCTTAATAACTGAGTCAGATCCCCAGCCCATTCTTTCTGTTGTTGTTGGTTTTGGTTTTGTGTTTCTTTGACACAGAGTCTCATTAAGTTGCTTAGGGCCTTGCTGAGTTGCTGAGGCTGGTTTGAACTGGGAATCCTCTTGCCTCAGCCCCCGCAGCCTCCAAGATTACAGGCCTGTGCCACTGCACCAGGCTCTTCTTGGTTCTTAGTATCTCTTTATGTAAAGCATAATTAGTACTTTGTGATTCCTGAATCACACCCCCTCAACCCCATCCCACTCCTCATCTGTTTTCTAACATTGCTTCTGGTGACTTTGGCATACAATTTTTCACCAAGCCAAATTCAGTGACTTTCCTTCTTTGTTTCTAGAGTTGAGTCACTGTGGGAAGTCTCTGCCTAGATTACCTGTTTTACCATTTTTTCCACATTATTTGTGTGGTTTCACATCTTCTATTTAGATTGCTGGTTCATGTAGAGTTTATTCTGGCTTATCAGAAATATTGGTCTCACCTTAACTCATTTCTAAGTGGTTTTCCAGTTTCCCCCATTCTGTTTATTTTAAAAAATTGTATTTTTACCATTGGCTTGACATGCCACCTTCTTACCATGCTAAATTGCTACAGGTACTTAAGTTTGTTTCTGGACTGTTATATTTGGTCACACTCTCAATTTCAGAAGTGTAATGAATGATGTGGCTTAGTGGCTCATGGCTAGTCCCCTGCATTGCTCTTCTGTTTCAGGTTTTCCTGGCTACCTTTCCTGCTTTTCTCTTCACACAAACTTGAGAGTCAACCTGCTTAGCTCTAGCTTAAAAAATTAAAAAAAAAAAAAAAAGAGGCTGGGCTCAGTGATACATGGCTGTAATCCCAGCAGATTAGTAGGTTGAGGCAGGAGGATGATGAGTTCAAAGCCGGCCTCAGCAATTTAGGCCCTAAACAATTTAGCAAGACCCTGTCTCTAAATAAAGTACTAAAAATAGGGACTTCATACAACCTTATACATATACATTGACTTTACACATTATTTCATTGTGAATTAACATTTGTACCTTAATGTAGGGTTTCTAAGCAAGGTATTCTGGGTATATTTGACCAAATAATTTTGGGGGGTGGGGAAACAGTGTCTATACTGAACATGCACGGCATAACAAATATATACCCAATATTTACTTTGTATTGGTTATTAAAAGTAATCTTGAGATGATTTAAATATATGGGAGGATGTATAGATTCCATTTTAAACAAGGAACTCAAGCACATGCAGATTTTGATGTCTGCACGAGGTCTCTGTGATATTCATGAAGGACTAGTTGTAGGACTAGTTCTAATTTGAAGGATTGATTCTAGTTATTTAAATTACAGAAATGTTTCTAAATCACATGAAACTCTGCAGCCTTCTAAGGAACTTTTTCAACATGAAGTTGTTTAGCATATCTTTCTCACTTTTTGTAACACAATCCTAACAGGCTTATAATGAAAAACAGAACCAAAATCAAAAGTAACCAGGTTTTTAATCATATATGATAGGAATACACAATTGGAGACTATTCTAGTGAGTAAGTGGTTCTGGTGTTCATGTGACAAAGGCCTGGGGCTTGGGTTGTCTATAACCCAACATGAAAAGCAGTTTGATGTGGCACCACTGGAAATGCTTAGAGGGTCTTTCTTCCTTTCCTTTTAGCCATTTACTAAAGGGAATAGGAGGGGGTGCTGGAAACCGCTCTCTTTTTTGTTGTTGTTGTTGCTTTTCTGTTTTGTTTGCTTTTTCTTTTTTTTTTTTTCTTCATCCTAGGGATTGAACCCAGGGCCTCCTGTATGTGAAGCACATGCTGTCCCCTGAGCTGCACCCCCACAGTCAATATCCTGGCCATCTTTAATATGACTCTTGACAACCATTTTCCAGATAAAGACTAAACGTTCCCACTCATGATAAAGAGTAAAGGCTAACACTTGCTATCTCAGAACTTTTCTGTCCTTTTTCCTTCTATCCCCTCTTCCTCATTTAATGAAGAATTGAACAATCAATAAATGTATTCCTCTCCCTAGGTGGGGTCCAGACAGTGGAAGGAAAGATAAACAGGAACAAATCCTGAGCCCTGAGGATCATCTGCTTGGTAGATTTCCTCAAGACTTTTGTGTCTCTATCTTCACCCAGGTGGTGTTCCCAGGTGAGTGTCCCGAAAGCTGAGTTTGGAGGGCCTCTAAGCCATTTCAGTGCCAGGCAGTCGCTGGAGGAAGGGGGTGCCACCATCAGAGGACAATAAGCAGTGGAATGTAAGGGTGCCCAGTCATTTGCAGAAAATCGCTCACCTGTGACTCAGTGGTACCCAGTGATACTTTGGTGTCTAATACTAAGGAAATTCATTGCATACCTAAGGATGTCAACAGAAAGACCTGATTCCAAGAAAGATCTTTCACTAACTCCAACTTTAATTGGTCCGGATGCTAACAATGAGGGGCAACAGCTCGCACGCAGTAACAACTTGACATTTTCTTTTCCCAAACATCCCTGGTTCAGAGCTGGTTCGTTTTGGTTTTGAAAGGACTTCAGTACTCCATGCAGAATAAAAGTATACAAAGCCTTCTGGACAGCTAGACAGCAAACTGAATTTACAATCAGTAAACTGGAAATAAAGATTTACCAGGAATCTCGGTCATGAGTATTAACACAGTTATGGATCAGGTATATGGGGCAATGACCAAACAGACTCCATTTTACCCTGAGACTCCAAGTCATGTAAGAAATGCTTCTCCCATGAGAGAACTCCCTCTCTGCCATCCTGATCCTGCTTAGCACACCCTGCTTAGAAATGCAAATGGATCTGTTTTTCTTACATAAAATCGTTCTCTTTTTTGTTCCCATCTTTCTTGGGCAATGTACCCTAACAACATCGAATTTTAATGTTTGTCTAGTCATTAGGAACCATTCTTTAACTTGTACTCAACTTGGGTGGTTTTGACCCACTTTTCCTTCCACTTACGATTTTACATCTCTTGATGTTTGTAGTTTTGAATCACACCAACGGACAATGATTAATGTACTGACATGCTTTACTTACAGTATAAAAGGTGTGCTCTGACCCCTGGGCGGGATTGATGGGTGTAGACTTGCAGCCTGCCCCTTCGCCTGCCAGCTGGTGAATCCTGACTAACAGCTGGTGAATAAATGTTCCATCTCCTGCTTTAAGATGGACTTGGAGATATATTGCAATCTCATCATAACAACAGTTTGGTTTACTTCTGTATCTGGAATTATTTCAAGTAAATATTTCATTTTGCTGTGTTGTGTTCTATTCATTTTTATTTTATATTATTAAACCCAGGCCCTGAGGCATGCTGAACATGTACTTTACCACTGGGCTATACCCCCAGTCCCTGCTATGTTGCATATTTCTAAGCAATGTTAGTTTGTTAGATATATTATATTGACAAAGACACACTGGAAAAGAATGTTGCCACCCATATTTAGCTTACTGAATTCAAGGTGGACTTGGCATCAGACCATAAGTCTGGAACTCACACATGACCAGACCAAAGCATAGAAATTACCTGGACATGTGGCATGCCCTGTAGTCCCAAGTGCTCAGGAGCCGAGGTTGTATGACCACTTGATCCCAGGAGTTTGAGACCTACCTGGGCAACACAGCAAGACCTCATCTCAGAAAGAAAGGGAGGGGAGGGAGAGGGAGGGAGGAAGGGAGGGAGGAAGGAAGGAAGGAAGAAAGGAACAAAGATGTTTGTCTATAAAGAACAGCAATTATTATTAAAAATTATTTTAAAAAATAAATACAGGGCTTGGAATGTGGCTCAGAGGTGAAGTGCCCCTGGGTACAATCCCTGCTACAAAAACAAAAAAAAGCATCAGTTATTACCAATTTGAACCCCAAACTGGAGTTCTTTTTCCCTCTTAAAAATACAGAACCGATAAATAACACCCAGATCCAACGGAGCAACAAGGAAAGGTTTATTGTTGGTCAAAGAATAGGAGAAATAGATACAAGACCTTAAAAATCAGTTGCCTCATTGGGTATGGAACAGTCCTAGATATAGGATAAAATAAACAAGATAAGATTATTCCTCTCCTTTATTGAAGTAGGACAGAAAAGACTGGATATCTGAGGAATTTATATCCAGTGGTGGGGGCGGACCTTGGAGGTTTACATGACAAGTGCTCTCTTTTCCATCTCCTAGACAGACACAGGTTCTTTTATTCAGTAATCCTGACATTTAGAAAAAGAGGAAACTACCAATCACAATATCCTCATGTGCAGAAGGTTTTGCTGACAGAAGACTTTCTGATGAAGAGGAACTTACATGTAACAAATATAGTGGGTGTTTCTGCTTAATTATGGTATGGGTCTTCTGGGTCTCTGGCCTCCTTCATTATAAGTTTGTCATTCCCAAGAGTCCCCATAATCTCAACAGTTCCAAGATTGCTCAACGTTCCAGTCCAAAGTCTTTAGATTGGGTGTGCATATACAAGAATACTTTCAAAACTGTGGCTGTATTTTGAAAACTGACTAAAAGCAAAACCAGAGGTTAAAGTTTCCTAAAATCAGTACTTTCTACCCATTGGTACAATGTTTGAGCACACATCCTGAATACATCTTTATTAAACTAAATGTGGTAACATTTTGATATTTTATAAAAGTTATAAGACACAAGTAGAATTTTTTAATGAGAAGGAAGAACTATGTTCTTTAAGAATATTTTTCTTTGATTACAAAGATTGAAACTTATTAAGTATGTCTAATTGAATAGGTGTCTATCTTTTCTTAAATCTGGGTTTAATGCTTTGAAAACAGTACTTTAAAGAACTGATTTTAAGTTTCCTTTATTTCCACACTTGAATTAACGACTGTCACAGGAAAAATTTTCTCAGAAAGATGAGCTGATTAAAATAGAATAAAGACATCTCTGGTAAAGGTTTATGGAGTTTTTATCTATGTGCTAATTCTGCAAAGGTTTTAGGATGAAATCCAGCCAGCACCAACCATTGATTACCATGAATATCTGTGTTGTTCAGCTTCCCTTTACTATAACAAATACCCTGGGCAATCAACTTAGAAGAGGTTTAATTTGGTTCATTTTGGGAGGTCCCAGTTGATGGTTACTTGGGCCTATGGCTTTAGCAAGTCCGGGAGGAACTGAGTGGTAGAGCAAAACTGATCACCTCATGGCCAGGAGTACAAGAGAGAGAAGAAGAGAGCTGTGATCTACTATTCCCCATAGGGGCACATCCCCAATGACCCAGGCACCTCCCAGTAGGTCTCACTATCTCACAGTAGTACCTCTCTGGGACCAAACTTTGAACATACAGCCCTTTGGGGGAACCTCTATGATCCATATTATAGCAATACCTGTCATTTGGAAGCTAGGTTTGAAATGTTGTCTTTTTCTGTGTTTTAACTGTTGGAGATCCACCAAACCTCTTGGTTCTGGTTCATGTGATTGTGGGGACTGGAAAGCCCTAAATTTCAGGAGTAGACTGACAGGATGGAGACCCAAAGAAGAACTGCTGTTGTTCAAATCCAAATCCCAAGGACAGGCAGAATTTTTTTTAAAAACTTGATTGATTAATTGATTGATTGCAGTACTGGGTTGTATTCAGAGGTTCTTTACCATGAATCTACATCCCAAGCCCTTTTTGGGACAGGGCCTCACTGCATTGCCCAGGCTAGCCTCAAATTTGCAATCCTTCTGCCTCAGCCTTCTGAGTTGCTTGGATTACAGGTGTGTACTACCACACCTGGCTGAAAACTTTATTTTCTTAAGAGTAGTTTTAGGGTCACAGCAATATTGAACAGAATATATCCATGTGCCCCTCTGCCAACACATGCACAACTTCCCCATTATCAGTACCCCAACAGATGATGGCATATTTGTTACCATCAAGAAACATACATGGATACATTATTATAACTAAGACTATACCTTGGGTTCACCACATGTTGATATTTCTATGAATTTAAACAATTTTATAATGACACATATGTACCACTGTAGAATAATCAGATCATTTCACTGCCCTGAAAATCCTCTGTGCTATGCAGGTCACCCTCTCCTGCCCCACAGCCCCTGGCAAACACTGATATTTTAACCATTTTTATAGTTTTACCTTTTGCAGAGACAAATTGGCCTCTTTCACTTAGTAATATGTATTTAAGTTTCCTTGATGCCTCTTTGTGGCTTGACAGGTCATTATTTTTAGGACTGAGCAATATTCCATTGTGTGGTTGTTGACTTCAGTCTTTTCCTCTTAAAGGACTTCAGCTGATTAGATGAGGTTCATGCACACTGTGGAAGGAAATCTCACGTAAATGTTCATTACATCTGCAAAATACCTTTACAACAGTAGCTAGACTGGCGGGTGACTGACTTTCTGAGTATGATGACCAAGCTGACACATAAAATTAATCAACACAGAAAGCAGATTTCTGTTTTTCCTCTCTCATTGGTGACCATGAAATGATTCTGAAGGGGAAGAAAATTATCATACCTGTGTTTTAGAAAGGTTCCCAGACTGCATTATGAAGAGTATTTCTTGGAGGGCTGCTGGTCATGGAAATGGTGAGAAAGAGGAAAGGTGAAATGGGACCTGGGCAAGCAGTATGCGGAGGCCTCAGCCACCAGCGAGATCACAGTCCCCAGTGAAGTTCCAGCTTGTCCTGTGTCATTCACAGCTCTTCAGCCAAGACTTTGGAGTATCTATGTCAAAGATAAATAAAACCAGTTGTGGTTTTAATCAATAATATACTATTACAGTAGTGAAGAGGGTCCAGCATGAACCAAATTCAACTTTGTGCAGAGATGCCTGGGTGTTTTAAAGGGAGAACTGAAAGAGTAGGAGGGAGGATGGGGAAAGGGGGAGGAAGGAAATAAAAATATTGCAAAGCATAGTTGTCCAAGTGAGGGTTCTGTCCCCTCATAGAGACTGAGACAGAGGCCCTGTCCTCTTGATGATTGCATTCCAAAGGAATGGCTTTCAGGTTCTTGAGAAATACACTCCTGGGTTGTAGGAGATGCATACTTCTGTATTCCAAGGGAGGGACGCAGGAAAGATTTACAATGAAAAATCCTTTTTAGAAAATGCTTTGGGGGAAAAATGTCAGGGCCTTTTCATCAAATGTTAGCTGAACAAACAGTAAATTCCTTCAGCAATCTTGAGTTTTCTCAGGTGGGTTCTTTAAGGAAAATGGCTAGGTTCATCCTACAGATGTGGCCTTGAGTTGTTGGAAACCACGTGAGTGTTTGTCGAAGTCTTTTAATGTGGAAGAAAGAAATTAACAAAATCATGTGCAGTTTTTATAGGCCACAGTTGAGGCCTAGCTGAGAAGGAGACTCTGCAGAGCCTGGCTAGAGCTTGGTCCAGGAGAGAATCTATGATTCATTGCTGCTCAAACCCCAGTCAACCCTGCACAATTCCAATTCCCTCAGCTCCAGACATTGTACATCTAAGAAAACCCTCAGTCTGGGTTCTGAGCATCTCTCCTCTCCCTCAGACTTCTTCTGTCCCAGGGGAAGAGTGGAGCCAGACACCATCCAAGTCCCCAGGATGGGTTGAAATCCCTTGACTCCTTGTGGTGAGATGAAGAAACCCCATGCCTGAGAAAGAAGAGTTGGCACTAATCATGAGGCAGCATACTTGGCTTCTAACTAGGTCCCAACACTCAGTGACTGGCCCTGTTCTTCAGCAGGGGTCACTGCCTATGTCCCTGTCTCATCTCTCCCCATGAGATCTACATCAGGCTCTCCTGGTTTTGAGAAGTCATCAGGTAAAAGCACGTTCATTCCGTTAATTAATCCCAGAACATTACACACTGCAGGAGCTACAAAGTGCTCAGGGGATTGTCGACTGTACTCCTTTTGTCTAACACAGGAGAGGGATGGTGAATGAGTGTTTCTCCCATGGAGAGTTCCTGGGAGAAACAAGCCCAAGGTCCCTGTGTCCTCCTTGCCAGATCACAGCTTTTTCTTCCAAGCCCTGTGAAATAATGTTGTCGTAAACAATCAAAGTGTTCCACATACTCACTGAGGGAGGAAGAGTATAATTATGATGAGAGGTACTGATAAAATCAGGGGCCAGAGTAGGGACAGCTCAGTGGTAGACACATTCTTAGTATATGTGAGGCCCTGGGTTTCATCTCCCCCACCCTGGAGGAGGAGGAAGAGGAGGTTCTTAGTTGAGTACCTTGTAAGGAATGGAATTTTCATTTTCTGCAAGCGGAGCCAGGGTGGATGGCTCCTTCCACGTGATCTATGATCCCATTTTATGGAAGTTACATTGCTATTTTATAATTAAATAATATGGACTGTTTGATGCTGACTAGATGGAAATCAATACAACTATACTAAGATGTATATTCAGTTGACCCAAATCTTTTCTCTCTTCATACCACTTCGCTCTTTTCAGATGATTACAGAACCTTCTTAGATACCACCTGGCCTGTCCATAGAGTTGATGGGTCATTTATTTAAGATCTACTGCACTCCTTTTTTTTTTATTATCTGCCATAATTAAATTAGTAGTGCTCAACATCAACACAGTCTGAAAGTTGAGTGCTCAGCTATAAAGTGGTCAGGTACATAATCCAAAACATACTAATATGAAAAGGTTTACGATGTCCCCTAAATGAAAGCATGCTATTAGAGAGAAATGATGTGAACTCAGCACTATCCTAGGAATATGCAAACCAGTGGGAACGTCAGTTTGTAGACATCCTATTAGTTACTTTATTGGATTTTGTGTCTGAAGGAAATTGTGAGAGAAACAGTGTTTCTCACATGACCCCATCTGGTGCCTGTCATTACTGCCTTTCTATTTTCCCCATTAATTCTAAGGGAATGCCTGAAAGTACTAAACAACAAGTAGTTGGATTGCAAAAAGGGGATGTTTGTTTTCTAAACATATCCATTACTTTTGGGGGTGCCTTGATTGGGTGTGCTCTAGATAGAAAATTTAAATAGGAAATATAATCATCACATTCTCTTGGAATACAGCATATCTACAGGATGACTATGCAACTTGGTTTGTCTGAGGTCTCAGTTGTGCTTGTTACCCTGGTGTCCTTTCCTTTTGAACACTGAACACTTTTTTCCATTTTTAATGAAGTATTTTTATTAATAAGTACAGGAGAATGTGTGTCAGATCTTTCCAATGGTCCCCTTATCCACCAGATATATCCCAGGATTCCCAGTGGATACCTGAAACCACAGATAATCCTGAACCCTATAGATACCATGTGTTTTCCTTAGGTGAAGAATTTTCACCTCCTCACTTAAATGAAGAACTGTACAGCTTCTCTTTGGTGCATTTGAATTGTCAGCATCACTACTCTTGTACTTTGAGGACATTATTAAGTAAACTGAGGGTTAGTTGAACCCAAATTGCAGTGCTGGAATGTCAGTATGGTTACTAAGTGATTAATAGGCAGGTAGAATATACAGTGTGGATACACTGGACAAAGGGATGATTCTGCAGGACAGAGCAGGATGGTGTGGCATTTTATCATGATACATAGAATGCTGATCAAGTTTGAACTTAAGAATTGTTTAAACCTGGGATTTTCCATCTGCTAACTTTGAAACCTGGTTGACTGCAAGTTACTGAAACCACAGAAAAAAGAACCTTAGATGAGGAGTACTACTATACTTGTACTTCAGGTTTCTGCCACAGTCTTTCCTAAGAGCATATAAGTTACCTGTGCTGACCCTCACACAGGATCCACTCAAAACAAAACCAACAATAAATCAGTTATTTGACCAGAAGAGATTTAATAAAAGTGTTGTTTAGGGAAAGGAGAGAAGTAGTATGTGTAAAGAGGACAGCTGTAACTTCTAGGACAAGGAGAAGTGAAGAATGAAAAGTCTGGGGTCTCCGGAGACCTACATGCACCCACATGCACAGAGTTCAGGCTGAATTCAAGCACTTTTGAGGAGGACATGGCTGCCATGGAAACAAGAAATTGGCCACTGGTAAAGGCACTGACCTGAGGGCAGCTGGCCCACAGAAGCTCTCTGCCTTAGCAGCAGGGTATGGGCAGGATAAATGGAGCTGGTCTGTACAATTTGCCAAGTAGGGATAGAGTCACTTGAGGTTGCAGCCATCGTGACTACAGAAATGGCCACTGCACAGGGACAGCTTAAGGGTGTGTGGCTAAGATGGTCAGTGGACTGCTGGGCCCCTGCACTGAATAATCAGAGCAGGGCCAGAACCTAGAAGGGAAGAGCTTTTCTACTATGTCTTGGCAGTGTCTCACCAGTGCCCTCTATTGACAACACCCTGCATTGTCATAGCTGGTAAAGTGCTCATAATCCAACTCCAGTTTTACAGACATGCCAAGGAAAGGTGACATGAGACAATAAATTGATAACCAAAACAACAGTGCACTGGGTCTCACTTTAACCTTGGTTAAATAAAAAAGGCAAACAGAGAATCTGTTTCTACCTCACTGACACTTTGCTGAAATCTCCCACTTCAAAGACAATATATAAAGGACAAACTCTCTGATACAAAAACATATGCTTGGTCCTGACTGGCTAGGTACAAGTAAGTCTTCCAGATTGGGTAGAGAATCATTTGATGACGCTTTCCTGGTCAACCACCTGCCTGTGTTGTGAACTTGTTACACAAAATGCAGACTAAAACGAAACAATAGGGAAGTGGAAAGAGACAAGCAGCACCTGGAGATGTAAAGAGCAAGGTTTATTCTCCACTGGTGTGGGCTTAGCAGAGTCTTTTCCAAAGGCTGAACACTGCCCTTTGTTCTCAGTATCTTTTATACTTTCATTTCTTTTATTCATTTCTGAGTTACAATGGAAACTCAAAGAGCCCTGATCACCTGCAGACCTGGAAGAAGTGTCCTTTGGAATCTATAGTGCTAGCAACTGCTGGCAGCTGTCTGTGAAATCACTGCTGCCTTAGAAGGCCCCATTTCCTTGTTAGAATTGGAAAAGTGTCCTTTTATTGAATGTTATAATTTACAATTGGGAAATCTGTTTTCTCTCAGAGCTGTAAATGCCACAGTGATCATCTTTTTGAAAGATGAAAAGTGAAGCAAATAACAGCGGCAGAAAATAAGCTGGTACTTACTATCAGGATGTGGGTATTTCAAAATATTTAACTGTGAATATTTAGCATGGAGAAGTACTAACTCTATTCCCCAGACTCCATGTGTGTCTGTCTGTCCTTAGAATGTTGAAGTTTTACTGCTGAGCTCTATGAATGTATATTTCTGTTGTCCCAAGGCTAGCGCTTTTCACTTTCTTCCTTTGCCAGATGTCACTGCTCAAATGATTTTCAAAGTGAACATTTTAGCCTTCAAAAAAAAGAACATGAAATGGTATGGATGGAAAATTATGCCCATTTCATTTCATTCACTATTTCGTGTGATATATCACTGGGGTATATCATCAATCTGAACATTTTCATGAGTATGTTTTATCAATTCACCTCTTCTTTATCACTGCACATTGTGCTCACTGTGTTATGACAATGATTTTTTAATTCTTTTCCAAACAAAAAATGGTCTTTCAATGACAATATGCTTAGGTTTAAAAATGCACAGACCCTCTCAGGCTCTTTTCAGTGATCCAAACCAACAGTACTTTTGCTTCCAGCTGTCTTTAATCTTCATGGTTATTAGAACAGTATTTGTATCCTTGGGGATAGAGGATTTTTAATTGAAACCCAAACCTCACAGCACTAATAAAATATTTGTGAGGTATGGCAGTTGGAAGGTTATTGAAAGGAAGTTCAGAGCCAGATGATGGTTCATTCAAGAAAGTTAATAAACCCTGGCCTCAACTAAGAGATAGGAAACTAAAAGGAGACATACTGGTCAAAAGAGTAATTTAAAAATAAGATACTCTGACACACTATGCCAGTTATTGTTCTAAGGGATTAACTTGGAATAACTTTTAATCCCCCAAATCTTGGAGAGAGGTGCTGTTATAATGCCCATTCTGCACATTGAAGAAATGAAGGATAGAGAAAGAACATAACTTTACTTGTCTCTGGTCACACTAATCACAAACAGTGGTGACAGATTTTGAAGCCCAGTTCTTTTGCGTCAGAATCAGGGCTGAAATGCAGCCCTTTGCTCTTGAGTTCCTGAGACCTTGCTGGATTAGTTGGTGACAGAACTGACTCCCATCCCATTTTCTATACTTTGATCTGCTTGGATCTGTCTATCCCCATGGTATGCATCCAGGTGCCCACTGGTTGAGCTCTTGAAGGCTCCCTTTCTGCATTGTTCACCATCCCCACCAGCTGGATTGTGACACACTGAGGGGTCTTATAGATCTTCCATGTGCCTGCAGAGGAGAACTTGGGCTGGGCATCTGGGGTGCTCAGGAGCGCCCAGCTGCCAGTGTGTGACCAGGTCTGTAACAAGCACACACAAACCTTCCCTTAGGCCTCTCCTTCTAACACCCAAGTTTCCCATCAAGTTAATGCAAAGCCCTGAACCCCCTGATCTTGGAACCTCCATCTGTCCTCCAGCATCCCTTGGTCATTGCTGTCCTCTTTAAGTGGGGACACAGGGCCACCATCTTTCTAGTTTTCTGGAAGCTTCCTTTTGAGGTTAACTTAATTCAAAATACCTCTAAACTGACACCTTTCGCTCTTACCCCCTCTTTCTGTTAAATCCCATTCAGTTAGAGCACATCCTGTTTCTTGGTTTTCTGTCTTTTATCTGACACAATTGCATGGAATCATTTGGACTTTTGAATTTTGTCATAGGGAATGAAAGCTGTTACAGACTAGAGCAGGCTTTGCAATTGGATAGAACAAAGTTCTTCTAGGACCACATAGATGTGGGGAAATGCATATGGCTGTTAGGGATTTTGCATGTGGTTTGGTTTCAGGGCTGTGTATGACTTTTGTGGAGCACAGCTACTTTTGCAATGTTGGACATTTTCCCCCATAAAAATATTGAAACCTGTATTTTATGACTGTGTTAAAGACAATATAGTTCAGACTGGGCCATATTTAGTTTTTTCTCTTTTGATTTTAGAAAACTTAAAGCATTTTCATGGGTCCCTAGGGAACGATGGAACCTGAGTACTGGGCTTCCTGGGCCTAGTAGGAAATTCAGTCCTGTGAGGTCCTACTCAAATCACAAGGTTAAGGCTCAAGGAAATTTTTTGTATGAAGGCACCCATGTTTCCAAGATGCAGTTGAAGATGAGTGCTGGGAGCCGTCCATGAACCACCTGTGGGAACTGAGCTACATTGGAGCCATTAGGCAGGGAAGCCTGGTCTGGGGAACTCCCAGTCAGAATCCACTGGTTCAAGAACAGCCGATTCATGTGATGCCCTGTCCTAGCTCACTGCTCAAGTTCAAGTGCAGCCTTGGAGATGGGAGGGACCTGCTTAGAGCCAAAGAGCCTACTTACCTCCACCTACATCCTTTTTGTGAAGGAACAAGACCAGAGACAAGCCTCGTCCCACACTGAAACCCTACACCTACCAATTCCCTTTGAACTGTACCACTATAAATAAAGCAAGGGTGGACTCCATGTTTATGAAAAGCTGTACCCTTCTGGTTGGTTAACCCATCTCTACCCTGCTCTTTAAAATATATTTCTGGTCTTTTGTGTCCATTTTGTGGTTCTACCTTCACAGCCTTTATTTAACACCAGCCCCTCCTTCCAATGGGAACCTTTTCCCTTGCCCATGTGGGACAGGAGTGAGAGATTAGTGCATTTTAGCATCCACACAGGGTCCCCTTACCCTTGTCCTAGTCATTCCTCCCTCCACTGATCAATATGGACTATTTGTGATTTTCATAAATGGAATTTTAGCACGTGTACTGTTTCAAGGGGCTTATGTTGCTCAACAAGGTATCTAAAACATATCATATTACATATAACACAAGCTCTTTTTGACAAACATTTCTGGGTTATATTTCATTGTGTGAACCCATCAAACATAGTGCATCCATTCTTCTGTCTACAGATATTGCAGTTGTTTGCAATTTGGGGATTCTGTGAAAACTCTGCCAAGAGCATTCTTGTACATGAATCTTGGTGGGCAAATAGGCTCTTTTCTCTTGACTGTATACATAGGAAATACATCAAATATGTATTTTCAATATGTATTTTCAGAATTGGAGTTAAGTTTGTTTCTAAACAAAGGATGACCATTATTTTATATCCCTTTACCTGAGATTTGATTTCTTAGGATTTGTTCTGACAGAGGTAATAAAGATTACTAAACCAGATTTGCAGTATCTTGGAAGAGTTCCTTGTTCTCAAAGTGTAGTCCTAGGACCAGTGGTGTTAGGGAAAATATGGAAAAATATGGAAAATTGTGACACTGGAAAGAAACAAGCAACACTTGGAGATGTAAAAGAGCAAGGTTTATTCAACTCCAGTGTGGGCTCAGTGGAGTCTTTTCCAAAGGCTGAGCAGTGCCCTTTGTTCTCAGAATATTTTACACAGTACAGACTTCCAGGTTTCAAGACTCATGCAAGTAGCCTTGATGTCTCCACCTTTCTTCAGGCATCTTCTGTTCCTGCCATAGATGCTGAGCAAACAAGGTTACAGAAGCAGAAACTAGCAGGTTGCAGCTACTAACAGACATAAACATTTCAGGGAGGAGTTGCCACTTCAGACTATGTATGAGAAGCCACCTTTGGTAAATTAGAAGTTTTTGTTTTGCTTTTGGCACTGGAGATCAAAACCAGGGCCTCACGCATGCTGAGCACATGCTTTACCCCTGAGATACACCCCCAGGACCAAGTCAGTTGTTACTTAAAGAAAATTTTTCCAAAGACAACAATCTAACACGTGGGGCAGCAGAGGATATATTTGTATATGAGTCTGTAAAGGACACTTATCATTTGATTGACTGTTATTCTAAATTAATCATTGTTATTTCCAAGAAAGTAAAGCAATGTGTGGAAGCATTGGCTCCATCAGCTGAACTTACCTTGTGAAATGGCCAAATAAAGTTATTGAACACATGCTATACCCCATCCATTGTTTCTATGTTGTGAGAACTTGTAAAATCTATTCTCTTTGCTAGTACAATATATTTTTATGGTATTTATTATGTACAATCAATAAAATATTTAAATAAAGCCATCTTCATTACCTTCATCATCCCCTTCATTTTCAGGTGTCCCTGCTTGGACACACTGCACATCCAGCATTGCATACGTAGACATCCGGAGGTGTGGTGGAAGTTTCACATGCTGAATATGTAAATTCTCACTATGTTTACATAAAAATGTGCAGATGATTCTCTAATCTGATTTCAGCCATGTTCTTATCTGTTTTCTGTATGCATGAGAAAGGAAATACTCGTTCTAAAATGGTTATATCTATGACCTATACATTCAGAAAGGCCAAAACACTTACTTTTGACCTTCATCTTCCATCTAGCAAAGGGCACATCTGCCCACATCTAGCTACCTCAGAATGCCCTGCACCAGAGTTACAGCAGACACCACCATGTCCAGTAACTAATGCTAGGGGACTGGGTGGGGAGGGGCACTGTCCATCCTGAGAGAGCACAGGAGCTAAATTCTAGCCTGCCTTTGACTAAGAAAGTCTATTTTAAGTGCTTACTTAGGAGATTCTGGATTTTGTTTTTTATTAAGAAATGGTTTCATTTAGAGACATAAGGTGTCTTCAAATTGGCCATAAGTTGAGTTAGATTTGTACACATGTCCAATTGAAACAGCCTGAATAGACAGTGTTACTGACCCACTGATGGCTGACCTTCTATCCAGAAAGTCTCCAAATGACAGAAGAGGGAATCTAAATTTTATTATTTTTTGTTTAAACCTTAAAGTTGCTGTTCCACTGCAGGGCTGCAAACATCCCAGGCATACTGATAACCAATCCCAAAGGAAGAACTTGGAGGATTCAATGGAGAGGTTTTGGCCACTTGATTACGTACACACTCCAAAGATACAATGGAGGGCCACACCATGCCTCCAAGTTAGGGGAATATATAGGATAGGTTGCATGCCCCCTGCACAGGTGGCTTTCTTCAGATGTTTTATGAGTTCTTTTCTTTACTTCACAAACCTAAGTCATTTTCTGCAGATCCTCTCCCAAGGAATAAGATAAAGGGAGTGGCCAGCTCCCCCTCTCCATTTCCCTCATTAGCACATTCTTTTAGAAACTCTCGATACATGTGTAATTTTATGATTGTGAATTTTAAGAAAATGAGCAACATACTTGCCCTTGACATTTAAAAAAAAACTGAATAGATATGAGAAGAATTTTTTTTTTTTAAATGAGACTGGGTATGTTTTGCAAAGGATGAGAAGAAAATGTAAACATTTGTCTATAGATTAAAATGCTAGAAATGATGTCTATGACAAAAAGTTGCTATTAAAATGAAATTAGTATATATGAAGGGATTTGTATTTGGCCTGACTGACTAAAACAAGAAAAAAGAAATTTATTGATAAATGGGCTGAGGGGCCAGGGTCAAATCCCTGCTAAGCATATATAAGTATTTAATCATCATTCCATTTCTGTAGGAAAATACCTGAGATGATAAACTGACAAAGAGAAAAGGTTTATTTTGGTTCACAGTTTCAGAAATTCAATTCATGGTTGATGGGTCTGCATTTAGACAGTATATCATTACTAGAGCATGTGATGGAGGAAGGTATTCACATCATGGTGACTCTCAAGCAGAGAGAGATAGGAAAGGGCCAGAGTTCCAGTAGCCCCTCCAAGATTATGCCCTTAATGACCTAACTTCCTCCAGCTTGGCCTAACCTCTTAAATGTTCCACCACCTCGCAATAACTACCATTGTTTTGAAACCAAGCTTTTAGCCCACAGACCTTGGGGAACATTCCAGATCCAAAATATACCTTTTAGGAACTTTTCATCCTCTGTAAATGTTGATTAAGATTGAATTGGGATAATTTGCGCCTTGAGTAACACATTCCATATCCATGTGACAATCTGAAACTATGTTCCACTTGACTATAGTTTTGCCCTGTTCCCCAGGATGTAAACTAACTCAGGGAGGGAGAGAATTGTTAAGGGCCATCTTGAACAAGATGGCACCTGGCAATGAGCCAAAGGGCACTGGGTACCAAAATAAGGGAGTACCCATAAAGGTTGTTTGCCTACTAGTTCCTTGGAGACTTATGACGTGTTGACACCAGGCTCTAGGATTGGCTATCTAATATCATGCCGCGCATGGACAGCTCCTGATTTATGTAGTGTTATGCTGACATTCCTCTGCACGCTCTCCTGCGTGAGAGAAAGCTTTGCTATAATTGGCTGATAAGCTAGGAGCCTGGGGGAGGAGAGAGGGAGAGAGAAGAAGAGGGGAGATAGTAGCAGAAGAAAGGAGGCAGAGAAACAGGGAGGACGCAATAAATCTGGTCAACTAAAGATTGGTGGTGTCTCCTTTCTCCGCGCCGGTTCCGCTGGACGGAACAAGTGGTGGCCCGGACGGGGAACTTCTTCCTCCTTCTGCGTCCTCCCATGTAAGTAACTTAAGGTAAGCTATAGGAAAACTAAGTAACTTTAGGTAAGCTATAGGAAAACTAAGTAACTTTAGGTAAGCTATAGGAAAACTGCAGCATAACCCCGGTAAAGGGAGGCCACATAAACCCGGTAAAGGGAGTCTGTATCACCCCGGTAAAGGGAGGCCACATCACCCTGGTAAAGGGAGTCAGTATCACCCCAGTAAAGGGAGTCAGTATCACCCCGGTAAAGGGAGGCCACATCACCCCGGTGAAGGGAGTCAGTATCACCCCGGTAAAGGGAGGCCACATCACCCCGGTGAAGGGAGTCAGTATCACCCCGGTAAAGGGAGGCCACATCACCCCGGTGAAGGGAGTCTGCATAACCCCGGTAAAGGGAGGCCACATAACCCCGGTAAAGGGAGTCTGTATAACCCCGGTAAAGGGAGGTCACATAACCCCGGTAAAGGGAGGCCACATAACCCCGGTGAAGGGAGTCTACATAGCCCCGATAAGGGAGGTCTCGTAGCTCCAGGATGGGGTCACAAGTGTCTAGAAATCATATGATAGGAATCATACAAGATGTACTTAAGGCTAATGGAACTGCTGTAAAACGATCTACTGTAACAGCATATGTAACTACACTGGCCAAGGTTAGTCCTTGGTTTTTGGAAGAGGGAATCCTAAATATTCCACAATGGGAACATCATAAAGAGGATCTTATTAAAGCAGAAAAACAATCCCCGTTACCTAGAGGTACTTTTCCCATGTGGCAGCTCATTAAGGAATGTCCAAAATCTGAGAAAGGCAGAGTAAAAACTTTAGTAGAAGAAGGAAATATGTGTCTGGAAGAGATAAAGGAATAACTAAGTGTAACTTCTCCTGAAGAGGAAGAAGAGGAGGAGAGGCTTACTAGGGAGGAATTAGAAAGAGCATCAAGGACACGGTCGCCCCCATCAGTTATATCGGGAAGGAATACCAATCCCTTCTTGGAGGCAGCCGCTCCCCCTCAAGCAGCCTGTCCCCTATGTCCTCCAAAGTACCCTTGGGAGGAGTTATCTCATGCTGTAAATCAGATGGGTTTTTCACCTCGAGGAGAAGAAACCCCCCTTAAGGAAACCTCAGCAGTCCCAAAAATCTTCCCTGTGCTAGAGGACCAAAATAGACAAAGATTCCACCAACCTCTGGATTTCAAAACAGTAAAAAACTTTAAGGAAGCAGTGGCTACGTACGGTCCACAGGCCCCATTTACAATTAGTATGTTGGAATCAGTATCAGGGCTAAATCTAATGCCGGAAGATTGGAAAAGGCTATGTAAAGCTGTGCTATCAGGGGGGCAGTACCTAGTGTGGAAAACTGCATGGCAGGAAGCCTCATTAGAAACGGCACGCTGTAACGCTGCCGCAGGCTTTCCTCAAAGAAATGTAGAAATGTTAACAGGGGAAGGAAACTATGAAGGTATTCAACAGCAGATTATTTATGATCCTGGAGTGTATGCACAAATTGCTGCTGCTGCCACTAAAGCCTGGAGGTTAATTCAAGGGACAGGAGATTTACAGGGGCAGTTGTCTAAGGTGATTCAGGGGAGTAATGAACCATTTGCAGATTTTGTTGACAGACTACTCCAAACGGCTGCTAGAGTATTTGGGGATTCAGAACAAGCTATGCCCTTAATAAAACAATTAGCTTATGAGCAAGCAAATAGATGGTGTAAAGAAGCTATAAGACCATGGAAAAATAAAGATTTAAGTACATATATAAAGGTCTGCAGGGACTAAGGGGCTGGATTTTCTGGAGGAGCCACTGAACCATTAAAGATAACATGGAAATCCAATAATCCTATCTGGGTCCCCCAGTGGCCCCTTTCTAAAGAAAAAATAGAGGCGGCCCATGAAATAGTTAATCAACAATTGAAGGAAAATCATATCATTCCTTCCACTTCCCCTTGGAATACACCCATTTTTGTCATAAAAAAGAAGTCTGGGAAATGGCGACTCTTGCAAGATCTGAGAGCCATAAATTCCAGTATGCAGATTATGGGCCCGGTGCAACTGGGTCTCCCCTCATTAGCTGCTATTCCAAAACATTATCATATCATTTCTATAGACATAAAAGATTGTTTCTTTTCCATTCCTGTGCATCCCGAGGATAGTCCTCGATTTGCCTTTTCCATTCCCTCTTTGAATAATGAAGGACCTAATACTAGATACCAATGGGTGGTCCTTCCCCAGGGAATGGCAAATAGTCCTACTACGTGTCAAATATATGTTGTTCAGGCTATATCACAGATTAGACAAAATTGTAAAGGGCTTTATTGTCTCCATTATATGGATGATATTCTTTTGGCTCATAAGGAACAGGAGACCTTATTAGGGGTATTTGATGATATCATCAAAACCCTAGAAAGATGGGGATTACATGTGGCCCCAGAAAAGGTGCAAACCCGCAGCCTTATTACCTTTCTAGGACATCAAATATTAGATACCTGTGTTAGGCCACAAAAAATTCAATTAGCCACAGGAAAACTCAAGACTCTAAATGATTTCCAAAAATTATTAGGTGATATAAATTGGATAAGACCAAATTTGGGAATCACCACTGGTCAACTTAAGCCTCTGTTTGATATTCTCCAAGGAGATTCAGACCCTACATCCCCCAGAAATTTAACTCCTGAAGGTAGAAAAGCCTTGAGGTTGGTAGAACAAGCTTTAGAAAATGCTCATAGTGATAGAGTTGATCTATCCTTGCCTTTTAGCCTCATAGTGTTAGATTCTGAATATACTTCTACAGGTCTGTTGTGGCAAACTGGACCCCTGATATGGATCCATTTGCCGGTGTCTCCAAAAAATGTTGTTTCCCCGTATCCTGTGATGGTAGCAAATCTAGTTACATTGGGACTTAGGACAGCCCTTCGAGTTTTTGGAGTTCATCCTCAGACAGTTATTGTCCCATACACGGCAAAACAGATTGAAATACTAGTTAACAATAATGAAGATTGGGCCATTGTCTATTGTTCCACCATGGCCACTTTTGATAATCACTTGCCGAGTTCACCTATTGTCAGCTTCTTCAAAAGACATCCTGTTATTTTCCCTCAGGTTGTTAAGGCTCAACCTATTCCAGCAGCAAATACAATCTTTACAGATGGCTCCTCCTCCGGCACAGCTACAGTAGTTTCTGATAAAGTACAGACTTTTATTACTTCTCATAAGTCTGCTCAAAAAACTGAACTGGAAGCAATTATAACTGCCTTACAAACATTTCCTGAGGATCCTTTGAATATTTATACTGACAGTCTCTATATTGTCCAGCTAGTGCCACGGCTTGAGACAGCTGGACGCATTAGTCCCCAATCTACCTTACAACAATGTTTTTATCAAGTGCAAACTCTTCTGTGGGCTCACAAAGAACCCTTATATATAGGCCATATCAGAGCACATTCAGGCTTACCTGGGCCTTTAGCTCAAGGAAATTCTACAGCAGACTCAGCTACTCGAGATCCTCATGCGTTTAACATTGTACAAAAATCAATTAATTTCCATAAAGATATTCATGTCAATGCTACTATTCTCAAAATAAAATATAACATTACAAAAGAGCAAGCCAGAAATATAGTAAAACAGTGTCCTGCCTGTGTGCCTCATTTATCTGTTCCTCATTTTGGAGTCAATCCTAGAGGACTCCTTCCAAATCATCTATGGCAGATGGATGTCACCCATATCCCTCAATTTGGTACTTTAAGATTTGTACTTGTAACTGTAGATACCTACTCAGGATATATATTTGCTACCACCCATACAGGGGAAAAGACAAAAGATGTAATCAGTCATTGCCTTCAAGCCTTTGTTGCTATGGGAAAGCCAAAATCATTTAAAACAGATAATGGGCCTGCATATACTTCTTCTTCATTTCAACAGTTTTGCTCAAAGTTTAATATCTATCATTCTACAGGATTGCCCTACAATCCACAAGGACAAGCTATTGTGGAAAGGGCTAATCAAACATTTGAAAGTCTGCTTAACTAAACAAAAAGGGGGAATAGGGGCATTAGCCCCTCCCAAGAACAGACTTAACCTTGCTTTATTCACCCTCAACTTTTTAACTTTGGATGCTATGGGCTGTACTGCGGCTGATAGACATTTTAGTGAAAAGTCTGGTGGCCATCCACAAGCAATGTGGAAAGACATCTTGACTGGGTCCTGGAAAGGACCTGACCCAATATTAATTTGGGGGAGAGGATCTGTTTGTGTTTTTCCTCAGGACCAACAACAACCTATCTGTGTTCCGGAGCGCTTGGTAAGAACTATCCATAAGAAAGAAAATGGCACTGAAACACAAAATGATGGTGATGGTGGTAAGCCTGCTGTTGTTAACTTTCCTAAAACTTTTGGGGATATATCACTCATGGCACACAAATTTTCCCTCAATTATTTCCTAGTACAGAACTTCTAGGTATTCCTTACCTACCAGCTGGTTTCACTGTATAGTCACTTATTACTAGTCTAAACTTCAAGTTAAGAGGTAGTCTTTGCTTCCTCTGGTTAGCCACCTCAGAAACTGCCATAATACAGGGAGGCAATCTCTCTCTCATTCATTAAGGTACAGTCTAAAGCAAACCTATATAACGGGAAGTAATACACCTGTTTATAGTTATACAGGGTGCGAGGCCAATTACTCTTCCTTTTATCAGGTTTTCCCCCCTACTCCCATATGTGTCACGTCTCCATTTGTGTTCATTCTGTCTAAGAGTTCTAAGTTTGATATTAACATTACTAATAACAATGATAATGATACTGAGGTCCTTAACTGTGTTATGTGTTAAGAGTGTTATGTGTCTAGTTGTTGGGATGCTTCAATATTTCCTCTGGCTGTGATTGCCGGGATTCCAAAATTCATTCCAGTCCCAGTGACCTTAATACATAGTGAGTGGAATTTCCTACCCGTGAAAGCAAAAAGAGATTTTGGTATCTCAACCATTATAGCCATCGCTGTTGCTGCGGTGGTTGCTGCAGCTGCTGCCACTGCTGCTAGACTTGCCCTAGGAACTGCTATTCCTACTGCTCACGCGCTCAACAACCTGTCACGAGCCACTGCCGAAGCATTGACAGCCCAGGAAAACATCAATGTGCATCTCGCCATGGGAATCCTGATTCTAACCAAAGAGTGAACTTACTACAAGAACAAGAGGACATGTTGACTGTTACCACACAGATGAGCTGTCTAGTGCATGCCCAAGCAGTATGCATTACCCGATACCCTATTCTAATATTACTGCTGCTGCCAATCTGTCCAAACAGCTTGGTAGCATGCTTAATGGGACTTGGACTAAAGAGTTTACTAATTTGACTACCCTATTGAGAAATTCTATATTTGTGGTAAATAGTACTCAGGTCAAGGTCTCGGGTATGCCAGAAGCCATTAGTTTCTTACAGTCAGCGTTACAATTTGATAACAATGGATGGGAAGTTTTGCTATGATGGGATTGTTGTTCTTGCTGTTATTATTGCTGCTCAGATATCTGATGTCTCTAAGGAGTCGTCAAAGACGGCAAGCCTTAGTGGTGCGGCAAGCCCTTATGGCCATGGACCAAGGCTCTGATCCTCAGATTGGCCCTCCCAGTTACAGGACTGGTAGTCAATGACAGGTAAGCACAGGGTGGACTTTATACCAACCTAAGACAGGGATCAAAGCATGCCAACAGCTCTTTGACTCCCAATGATGGGTAAGGATAAAGTCTGACTCTGGCACCTAAGACAGGCACAGTCGCTGTTCTTTTCTTTTTATAACAAAAAGGGGGAGCTGTTGAGGGCCGTCTTGGACAAGATGGCGCCTGGCAATGAGCCAAAGGGCACTGGGTACCAAAATAAGGAAGTACCCATAAAGGTTGCTTGCCTACTTGTTCCTTGGAGACTTATGACGTGTTGACGCCAGGCTCTAGGATTGGCTATCTAATATCATGCCGCGCGTGGACAGCTCGTGATTCATATAGTGCTATGCTGACATTCCTCTGCATGCTCTCCTGCGTGAGAGAAAGCTTTGCTATAATTTGCTGATAAGCTAGGAGCCTGGGGGAGGAGAGAGGGAGAGGGAAGAAGAAAGGAGATAGTAGCAGAAGAAAGGAGGCAGAGAAACAGGGAGGACGCAATAAATCTGGTCAACTAAAGATTGGTGGTGTCTCCTTTCTCCGTGCCGGTTCCGCTGGACGGAACAGAGAATGAAAGCTGAGCCCCAGGGTAGGTGAAATATACTTGGGCCTCAATCCAAGATTCCTTTCTCCTTTCCCCAACTACTTTATTTTAGATGAGTGTATCCAAAACCAGGGTCCTGGTTCTGTCTACCACATGCATGTGACAGTCAGCCATTCATCTGAGCTCAGAGTGCAGTCCAGTCAAGGTTGTAATTGCAACTGATTGTTGCAGTTTATTCATGTCAACAAAGAGTGAAGTGAAATGAGAGGAAATCAAAGAGAGGGGCAAAAGTAGAGGGGTGACCAGAATAAGAAATCACCTTTGCATATAAGTATTTAATGACTTATAGCGAAAGAACAGACCTCCTGACCAACTCCCCCCAAATTCCATAATATTTAAATATAGCAGAAAGCCTTAATATTCTCTGTAGTTTCAAAATGATATTTTTCTGATTTTATAAGAATACAAATTAGTTGTTACTCAACTTTGTGAGAAAATACCTGAGAGAAAAGGAAAGATTTACTTTGACTTTTAGTTTCAGAGATTTCAGTCCATACTCACTTGACTTCATTGTTTCTGGGTCTGTAGGAAGGCATCCCATCATGGGAGGGCACATGGTGGAGCAAAGCTGCTCAACTCATGGTAGCCACAAGGCAAAGAGAAAGAGAAGGAGAAAAGGCTAGATATAGCCTTCAGGGGCACGCCCCCATGGACCTGCACCTTTCCTAAAGTTTCCATCCCTTCTCAATAGTCCATTAAGCCATGAGATCAGAACCCTCATGATCCAATCACCTTCCAAAAGCCCCACCAATGAACACTACTACATGGAGACCAGACCTTCAGTACATTAGCTTTGGGGGGATATTTCAGATCCAAATCATAACATTTATAGGAAATTTAAAAGTTGCTCCAGCACAGGCCTGCCCACAAGGATCTCCAGCACTCTGCTGTGGCTCCCCATCTACCAACACCCTGGGATGCCTCTGCCACCATCTTGGATTATCCCCACCACTGCTGTTGCCATCTTTAGTTGGACAGCTTCCATCTGGAGACACCTGCCAGAGACTAGAAGCTCATTATCAAGATACCTACAGGTTAGCCACTGCTGCTGTCACCAACTTGGGACAAGGTCACTTACATTCAAGGATAACAGCCAGGACCTGAAAGATCATCACCAAGGGACCTGCAGGCTTGGTTGCATCTGAGGTATCCCTGCTAGGTGTCCTAATAGCCACCATCTTGCTGCACAGGCAGGAGAGAGCCTTGCAAGGAGTTGGTGGGTAGGAGAAAGGTGTGAGGGCATCTTGATCCCAGTTCATTCAGTCAACCAGCCCAGCACCCACTGGGATCCCAGAGACAACTAGGGAGCACTTGTTGGGACCTGACATCAGCCTGTTCCACGATTCCACTGAGCACCTGGTCCCGCTGATTTGGCAACCCACAGGACCCTCTCAACCATCCCCTGGCCACCAACTGGCCCAGTGCCTGAGGCCACATGGCGAGCACACAGCTTTCATGCCTAGTCCTGATTTACCTAATACAGAACAGCTTTCTGAGATAGGCCCAAGGTCCCAGCACTCAGCCCTCAGGACCTCCAGAGAGAGAGGATCCTGATTGGGAAGTTGAAAGGGTAGGAGCAGGAGAGATACAATTTAGAGGCTAAATTATAGGCCAGGAATTGTGGGGTCTACAAGTGAGGGAAGGGGCTAAGACCAGGCTCCTGTGTCACATGAGTGGACACCAAAGGAGAGTCCTGGAGTGCAGTCTTCCAGAGGAAATGGCAATTGCTATATCCTGCCTCCAGGAGTCCCACCTCCAAGTCTAATCCCCCACCTTAGTAACTGTCATCATCTGAGGGTGGAGTACCAGCAAACTCCAGACAACACTGCCTCTCAGAAGAGAAGAGAGGCAGAGAAGATGCTGAACTCCAACAGGAACAGTTGTTCAATTTTCCTTCAAGACTCTGTCCTTTTTTCTTTTTTCTTTTTTGTTTTCTGCTCTTAGATCCCCATCATCTTTGAAATCAAGTACCTTTCATGTATCAGGCTACCAAAGACTGGAAGGTTTGAATAGTATATTACAGTTTTGTTGTGTTTCTTTTTTTTTTTTTTCTCTCTCATTCTATTTTTCTCTTATTCAACTTTCCTCAGAGTCTCTGTCTCCCTTTTCTCCTGCTAACAACCAACTTCTTTTGATTCAGCTTTCACACTTCCTGTGATATAATACCTCTGTATACTCACTTCTATCATCACATCCTACACCCCTTCTCCATCCTCTTGGCCCACCATTAGAAATTCTAGACATTATTGCAAACCTGTTGTTTATGCTATAGATAATAATCAAACACATCTTCTCTGTTTATTATGACAATACTGTTAACATATCAATAGTGGCTATTTGGTTTAATGCTGCATATTGTCCACATTGGGTGTTGTTAATATTGATCCCCCCTTAAAGGTATTGAGGTATTGAAAACCTGTTAGAGACACTATAAATCTATAGGGTGGAAACTGTAATACCTTGGATCCACACTGTTAGAAGGGAAGGTAAATGAATAACATGACAAAAACAAGGGAAGAAAGCACCCCTAACAAAGCAAGATGATATATTAGTAGACTCCATTGAGAGCATGGTAGAATAAATGTCAGAAAAGGAGTTCAGAATGTACATAATTTAAATGATCAGCAAAGTAAAGGATGACATAAAACAGCAAATGCAGGCGACAGAAGATCACTTCAATAAACAGTTAAAAGAGCAAATCCAGGAAGCAAAAGATTATTTCCATAAAGAGAGATTCTGGGGGGAAAAAAAACATAAAGGAAAATAAGGGAAAAAATAAATCAAAATAAAAACTCAGTAGAAAGCATCACCAACAGACTAGATCACTTGGAAGACAAAATCTCACTCAATGAAGACAAAGTATTTAATGTTGAAAATAAAGTTGATCATGCAGAGAAGATGGTAAGAAATCATGAACAGAAACTCCAAGAATTATGGGATAACATGAAAAGGCCAAATTTAGGAATAATCAGGATTGAGGAAGGCACAGAGATGCAAACCAAAGGAATGAAAAATCTATTCAATGAAATAATACCAGAAAATTTCCCAAATCTGAAGAACGAAATCAAAAATCAAATAATACAAGAGGTTTATAGGAAAACAAATATACAAAATTACAATAGAGCCACACTAAGGCATATTATAATGAAAATGCCCAACATACAAAATAAAGATAGAATTTTAAAGGCCATGAGAGGAAAAGTATTATATTACATATAGTGGGAAACCAATACAGATATCATCAGATTTCTCAGCCCAGACACTAAAAGCTAGGAGGGCCTAGAACAATATATACCAAGTTCCAAAAGAACATAGATATCAACCAAGAATCTTTTATCCAGCAAAACAAACATTCAGATTTGATAATGACATAAAAACCTTTCATGATAAACAACAAAGAATTTACAAATAGAAAGCCTACACTACAGAATATTCTCAGCAAAATATTCCATGAGGAGGAAATGAAAAACAACAATGAAGGTCAGCAAAGAGAGGAAATATACGAAAGGAAAAGCCAATCCAAGGACAGTTAAAAACCAAAAATAAGCCAAAATGACTGAGAATACAAAACATATCTCAATAATAACCCTGAATGTTAATGGCCTAAGTTCACTAATCAAAAGACATTGACCAGCAGATTGAATTGAAAAAATAGGCCCAACAATATGCTGCCTTCAAGAGACTCATCTCATAGGAAAAGACATCCACAGACTGAAAGTGAAAGGATGGGGAAAAAAATCTAACACACACACGGACTCAGTAAAAAAGCAAGGGTTTCCATCCTCACATCAGAAGTGGACTTCTTGAAGTGGACTTCAAGCCAAAGTTAGTCAGTAGGGATAAAGAAGGACATTTCATACTGCTTAAGGGAACCATGAATCAACAAGACATGACAATCATAAATATTTATGCCCCAACCAATGGAGCATGTTTGTATGCCAAACAAACCCTTCTCAATTTCAGGAATCAAATTGACCACAACATAATAATACTGGGTGACTTTAACACACCTCTCTCACCACTGGATAAATCATCCAAACAAAAATTGAACAAAGAAATCACAGAACTCCACAATACAATCAATAATTTAGGTAAAACAGACATGTATAGAATATTCCATCAATGAGTGAATATACTTTTTTCTCAGCAGTACATGGATCCTTCTCTAAAACAGACCATATGTTATGCCATATGCCAAAGTCTGACAAATCACATACAAAAACATATTAAAAAGATGCCATAGAACAACTCTTAGCAAATACAAAAAAATAGAGGTACTACCTTGCATTCTATCAGATCATAATGGAATGAAATTAGAAATAAATGATAAAATAAAAAACAGAAACTACTCCAACACCTGAAGACTAAATAATATGCTTTTGAATGATGCATGGATAGTAGAAGACATCAGGGAGGAGATAAAAAATTTTTAGAGGTAAATGAGAACAACCATACAACATATAGAAATCTGTGGGACACTATGAAAGCAGTACTAAGAGGAAAATTCATTGCATTGAACTCATTAAATAAAAGAATAAAAAGTCAACAAATAAAATAACCTAACATTACATCTCAAAGCCCTAGAAAAAGAACAGCTCAAGACCAAGGTAGGAGAAGACAGGAAATAAAATCAGAGCTGAAATCAGTGAAATTGAAACAAAAGAAATAATTGCAAAAATTGACAAAACAAAAAGTTGATTCTCTGAAAAAATAAACAAAATTGATAAACCTTTAGCGACACTAACAAAGAGGAAAGAAAATTCAAAATTACTCAAATTCTTGATGAAAAAGTTAATATCACAACAGACACTATTGAAATACAAAACATAATTCGAAGCTATTTTGAAAATCTGTACTCCAACAAATTAGAAAATCTCCAAGACACTGACAAATTTCTAGAGACATATGATCCACCCACATTGAATCAGGAGGACATACATAATTTTAACAGATCAATTTCAAGCAATGAAATAGAAGAAGCCATCATAGCCTATCAACCAAGAAAAGCCCGGGACCAGAAGGATTCTCAGCTGATTTCTACAAGACCTTCAATGAAGAACCAATACCAATACTCCTCAAAGTATTACATGAAATAGAAAAGGAGTGAACCCTTCCAAACTCATTCTATGAAGCTCATATCACCCTGATACCCAAACCAGACAGACTCATCATGGAAAGAAAACTTCAGAAATATCCCTGATGAACATAGATGCAAAAATTCTTAACAAAAGTCTGGCAAATCACATACAGAAACATATTTAAAAGATACTGCACCATGATCAAGTGGGGTTCGCCCCAGGGATGCAAGGTTTATTCAACATGAGGAAATCAATAAATGTAATTCACCACATCAGTAGACAAAGTGAAGAATCATATGATTATTTCAATAGATGCAGAAAATACCTTTGATAAAATACAGCACACCTTTATGCTCAAAACACTAGAAAAAATAGGGATAGTAGAAACATACCTCAACATTGTAAAGGCTATCTATGCTAAGCCCAAGGTCAGCATCATTCTAAATGGAGAAAAACTGAAAGCATTCCCTCTAAAAACTGGAACAAGCATGGATATCGTCTTTTACCACTTCTACTCAACATCATCCTTAAAACTCTAGTCAGAGCAATTAGACCAAAGAAATTAAAGGGATATGATTAGGTAAAGAAGAACTCAAACTACCATTATTTGCCAATGACAAGATTCTATATTTAGAGGACCCCAAAAATTCCACCAAAAAACTTCTAGAAATAATAAATGAATTCAGCAAAGTAGCAGGATATAAAATTAACACTCATAAATGTAATGCATTTCTATTCCTAAGTAATGAATCCTCTTAAAGAGAAATTAGAAAAATGACCTCATTCACAATAGCCTCAAAAAAAAAAAAAAAAACTTGGGAATCAATCTAACAAGAGGTGAAAGACTTCTACAATGAAAACTACAGAACACTAAAGAAATATATTAAAGAAAACCTTAGAAGATGGAAAGATCTCCCATGTTCTTGGATAGGCAAAATTACTATTAACAAAATGGCCCATACTACCTACCAAAAGTGCTATACAGATTCAGTGCAATTCCAATTAAAATCCCAATGACATACCTCATAGAAATAGTGAAAACAATCATTAAATTCATTTGGAAAAATAAGAGACCAGAATAGCCAAAGCAATCCTTATCAGGAAGAGTGAAGCATGAGGTATCACAATATCAGAACTTAAACTATACTACAGAGCCATAGTAACAAAAAACAGCATGATATTGTCACCAAAATAGGCAGGTAGACCAATGATACAGAATAAAAGACACAGAGACAAACCCACATATAATACAGTTATCCCATACTAGATAAAGGTGCCAAAACAGACAATGGAGTAAAGATAGCCCCTTCAACAAATGGTGCTGGGAAAACTGGAAATCCATATGGAGCAAAATGAAATTAAAACCCTCACTCTCACCCTGCACAAAACTCAACTCAAAATGGATCAAGGACATAGGAATTAGACCCGAGACCCAGCACCAAATAGAAGAAAAAGTAGGCCCACATCTTTATCATGAAGGCTTAGGACTGGACTTCCTTAACAAGAAGTGCAAGAAATAAAAGCAAGAATCAATAAATGGGATGGATTCAAACTCAAAAGCTTTTTCTCAGCAAAGGAAACAATCAATGTGAAGAGAGAGGCCACAGAGTGGGAGAAAATCTTTACCACATGCGCTTCAGCTAGAGCACTAGCCTCCAGAATTTATAAATAACTCAAAAAACTTAACAACAAAAATACAAATAGCCCAGTCAATACATGGGCTAAGGAAATGAGCAGATGATTCACAAAAGAAGATCTTCAAGCAATCAAAAGATGTATGAAAAAATGTTCAATATCTCTAGTAATAAGAGAAATGCAAATCAAAACTACCCTAAGATTTCATCTCACTCCAGTCAGAGTGGCAATTACCAAGAATACAGCAACAATAGGTGTTGATGAGGATGTGGGGGAAAAGGTACACTCATACATTACTGATGGGATTGCAAATTGGTACAGCCACTCTGGAAAGCAATATGGAGATTCCTCAGAAAACTTGGAGGGAGTCAAGGGAAAACATCAAAATCAAAAATATTAAAAATTGCAAACATAAAGCAGGAAACTTTCTGTTCATGCCGTCCGATATGCCTTCGTTAAGTGTACTCTTTCCAGTTAGTGTGAGGAGCCCAGATGGATAGAAAAGAAGCCATGAACTGTAAGGGAGCAGAAACACAAGCCAGGCAGAAGGACCATTCAAATTCACCAGTCACTTTCTCAGGCAGCTCTAGATTCTCATGGAGTAGTTCAATTCCAGCAATGAAACAGCCTCCTGAGTGCAGTATACACAGACCTGCAAGGAGACGGAGAATACCCATGGCAATGGTGGGATACTAACAAAGGGCAAAGGAACTGGCACCTCCAAAGATAGATCCCAAGTAGCTCAATTCCGCTATTATGGTTTCTGGGATCAACAAATTTCTCCATAAACTGCCCACTTAGTGTGAAACTCGTGTATTTTGTCACCATATCAAATGACTCTGTCATTTCTGGTGGAGCATACCAAGTGTGGTTTTGGGTATAGTGATCCACCATCTCCATATTCCTTCTGTGCCATTATATCAGAAAAGTGCATCATTATAAGTCTTTCATCTGCCTCATCACTAGTTAAGTCTTCCCAGATGTTTTTTTTTCAAATCACTTGAATTTTCTTGAACCGGACTTCAGTATTAATACCAAAAGTCTGTGCCAATTGAGGCTGCCAGGTAGATGGTGTAATGAGGCTAAGCACACAAGCAAGTACAAATGCTGTTCTGGCATCAGGCTGCTCACCTATCCTCTTGCTCCACCAGCTTCACCCTCAGCTCACACCACATGATGCACTTTCCTGAAGAGCCCGCCCCTCCATAACTTGAGATGGGAACTTTTGATTCAGAAATGGTAGAAAGAAAACTGAACCAAGTTTTGGAGCATATGCAGGCAGGACTTAATTGTGGAATAAGTAGGGCTTCTGTTGAAGGATAACAGAACTGACAGATGAACCAGACAGCTTCCCTAACAAAGGGAGATGTAAGATTTTAATTGATGGGCTGGGCGGGCTGGGCCTGGTAAGTTCCCACTGACCCAGGGCATGACTCCAGACACTGTCATTTGTATGAGACTCAGCCACCAGGTGGTAACAGTAGAGTCCCCCAGGACCTGCTGTTGGTCCAGAACCTGGCACCAACATCCTGTGCAAATGTCCTGCCTTGTGGCTTGATCTGGGTCTTAGAATAGCACAGAGGACCTTGTGTGCTTGTGCTGCTACAGCTGGTGGAAAAGCCCAAGCATGGGGTGAAGAAAACACAGACCAGCTCCCGCCAGCAATCAGTAAGTCTCCAAGCAGAGCTGAGTGGAATCTGACCCACATGCTAAGGCAGCAGAGGGGACAGAGGTTAATATGAAGACAGAGATGGCAAGCCTTTTCATTCCAGTCCAGTCACGATCAGACATCTGCAGGCCCAGTGAAGTTGGTGTTTTCAACAAAAGTGGCCCTCAAGTCCCCAAAATGTCAGCTAGCAAACTTTATCATTATAACCCACATCAGAGGTGTCATCCAGAGTATAGTAGGGAACCAGTAATGTATGCACCCAGCTGTGTGACCTTCAATTAGTGATTTTTAAGTTGACTAAGAACAAGTTATTCCCCTATTAACAATTCCATCTTGTGCAAATATTTGGCTTCTCTTTTCATCAGAGGCTTGGTGACAGGTGTTGAAAAGGGCACAAGAGTAGAGAAAAATGTGCTGTGCTACATGGATGACAGTTCATTGCACACAGGAGTTCATGTCATTGTCCCAGCCTTTTGTCTCCCCAAGTTCTCAGAATCATCAAGTAAACTGATCATGCCTCATCCTTGAGTCCTTGTTCCGAGTGCCCTTGTCTCAATTCTTCAGAAAATACCCAGAGTGTGATAGAGAGGAGGGTGAAGGATGCTATCCTTTGACATGATTTCTCCCCACAAAGGTTCCTGCTCTCTACAAAGGTCCTCAGTGTGGAGATGTTGAGATGGTGGAACCTTTAAGAAGTGCGGCCTCATGGGAGGCAATCAGGTCATGGGCACCAGCCTTGAAAAAGATTAATGCAGGTCTCATGAAACTGGGTTGGTTCCTGTGAGGATGGGCTGTTGAAAGGGAATCCGGCATCTCTGTACTCCACTTGGCACTCACGCATAGGCTCCGAGTGCTATGATCTCATTCACCATGAGGCCCTAACCAGAGCCAAGCAGAAGCCAGCACCACGCTCTTGGACCTCCATAACTGTGAGCGAGACAAACCTCTTTTTAAAAAATTAAAGTTCCCAGGCTCAGGCATTTTGTTCTGGTAGCAGAAAAACTAAGACAAAGGATGAGTGCCAAACCAGCAAGCCCCTGCAGCCCCCCACTTTCCTTTCCTCTCCTGAGTCCTAATTTCCATGTTCCCAGATGCTTACCAATTCCATTCTGGCACACAGCTTGGGTATCATAGGGAAAGTGGACCAGATGCAGAACGAGCATGTGAGCAGCAGCAGTGAAGTCAGGGGACAGTGGAGGTCCCTCCCACCATGCCTTGAAAAACAGAACCTGGCCCTTCAATTTCTTCCTGTACTGCTGAGAGCTACAATTGCATTTACAGACAGTGACACCAGTGGCTGCAGAAACCTTAGCCACCTTGTTTGGTAGCACTTGCCATGAAGAAAGTCCCCTGGTAGGTACTCACACAGTCGTTGTAAACTACCATACACACCTGAATGGTCAGGTGTATCTCTGAACACTGGGAGCAATCTGACTTTGCACAGCAACGGGGCAGTGTGTGCTGAATAGATCCGTGACCCACCAACCTCAGGAAAGTAGAGATGCCTGTGGAAAAGGGACTGATTCCTCGGTGGCCCAAGTTACCTGATCTGCCATCTCCATGGAGACTTCCAGAGAGCTCACTGAGCTTTTGGAATTTTTGAGCTCCCCACAGAGGGTTCCTGAGTCCTGCCCCCACCCGCTCACCTCTCCTTAGAGCTCTGCATTCTACTCTAGTCTTTCACTAACCATGGGAGGAGATTTCCATGCCTCTGTGGAGAAGAGAAGCACCATTTATCTTCTTATGCCTGGAGTAGGGCCAACTGTGATGGCAGTTGTCTGTCTGCCCATAGTGAAGCCACAGGGCCCTCCCCAGCTGCAAGGGGGTGGGTGACAGCTCATCCCTAGCAGGGATGAGTGAACTCAGATGCCAACATGATCACAGACCCATAGAGAAGGGCAATTTCAGATCCTGGAAAAACATCTCACATGCACACAGAGTTGTGGACATGGGACTCCACAATGGAGCCCTTTATTTCTGAATTGTCACACTGCACTGACAAGGTCACTTGGGTCACAGGCACTTGGGTCATGGTGGAGTGTTGGAAGAACAGTGGGTCAGTGGGTGAAAGCCGAACTATACCCAGTGATGACTGTTTCATGGAGAAGAAACTCGGCCACAGAACAGAATCCCTCTGGTCCTGCTGTGCTGGATGAAGAAGAGGAAGGGGTGGTCTGCGCAGAAGCGTGGAGTGAACCTCAGGCACCGCATCATCAAGACGGCACCTGTGGCAGCCGCAGCCTCTGTGCCCTCCTCATTGACCTCCACAAAGGACTTGTGCACGACCTTGGACAGATACAAGTTTCCCTGGGATGACATTCCAGAAAAGTCTGCCCTGGCCTGCTCGAAGGCATCAGTCATGCCCAGACTGCAAAGGACTTCCTCCAAATCATAATTTTCCTCTAGTTTAAACCGAGGGAGGAAAACCTCCACCTCCTCTTCGTCCATCTTGTCCGGCCTCGTCCACTCTGTGTATTTCTCATAAGTAAGTTCCTTCTCCACCTAGAAGAGAGTTGACAATGTGAAGACCTAGCACATGCTGTCACACAGGGCCATGAGTGATAATGCAGATCCTCCACGTTGTGAGTGGCATCCTCACTTTGGCCGTAGGTGATGCTAGTGGTAACAAAGGGAACTCGGCAGAGCTCCCCAATAGCTCAGCAGGAGAGCTTGCCTAGCTGTGCACGGTCCTGGGTTCCACCCCAGCACACGCACAAATAAAATAAATAAAAAGTTAACTGGGAACAGGGAAAGCTGCCACACCACAAACCCAAATGCCCTCCTCTTGCCATCATGGCTCCATCATGGATCAGTGCTCCTTACCGTTTTCAAGTCAATGTGTTCATCAGGGAGCATGATGATCATATTCAGCTCCTCGCTGACATAGGGCAGGACCAGAATCTTGGTGAATATCTGCCCTATATAGGTCATTTTAAAAGTAGACTTCTTAAACATCATTTGCACAGGCTTCTCCTCATTCTGTAAGGAAATGGACAACTGTTAAATAGAAACATGACCCAGCTGGCACATTGGTCAAATCCCACAGAGGTGGCCCCTGTTGGTCCCAGGAATACTTTCTCGAGCCAGCTTCTAGGACACGCCATGAGGTTCCTCCTAAACCCAAAGTGTCCTCCAGAGGCCCTTGTGTTAAAGGTTTTATCTACAGTGTGGAGCTATTGGGAGGCGGTGGAACCTTTAAGAGGCAGGGCCTAGCAGAAGTTAGGTCATTGGGGCATGTCCTTCAAGGGGACTATGAGACCCCGCCCGCTCCTCTCTCCTTCATTTCCCTAATCAAGGTGAGTGGTCTTGCTTTATCACTTGCTCCCACCTTTGCCATGCACAACCCCCATGCCTAAGAGCAATGGGTGGGCCTCACCATGGATGGGAAACTCTTAAAACAGTGAGCCCAATCTGTTCCCTTTATAAGTGGATTATCTGAATATTTCATACATGGACAATGCTGACTAACAAACCTCCAAACACTGAGGTGTCCAGGCTCATCCCCAACACCTTTCCTGGTAATCTCATCCAGTCTCATGACTGTGAGCATAATTCCCAAATTTACATTTCTAGCCTGAACCTCCCCCTATACTCTAGGCTCATGTATTATACTGGTTGCTTGACACCACACTTAGACCAGAAAGAAGGTGCTAGTGTGACACATGACTGTGGGCTCCTTATATCCCTTTCCTTTTCCACCTACACCTCTGTCCATCCCAGTTGACAGTGATGTCATCCATCTAGATAAAAACAGGGCTGGGGATGTGGCTCAGTGGTTAAGCTCCCCTGATACCCAGTAACAAAAATAAATAAGAAAAGAAAAGAAAGAGAGAGAGACAGAGACAGAGAAGAGCAAGCCATGGTGTGTGTCCTTGACTCAAGTCTATCTCAAGAAAAGGAAGGAGGGAAGGAAGGAGGGAGGGAGGGAAGGAAGGAGGGAGGGAAGGAAGGGAGGGAGGGAGGAAGGTAGGGAGGGAGGGAGGGAAAGAGCCATGGTGTATGTCCTTGACTCCTGTCTATCTCTTGTACCCTGCATCTCACTCCTTAGCAAATTGCAGTGGCTCTACCTTTGAAATACAACCAAAACCTGATCTGTTGTTCTTTCTTCCACTGCCATCAACCTACCCTAGAGTACAGAGATGACCTCAGAGGGTCCAGTGAAACATAAGTCAGATCACACCTGTCTGGCTGAACCCCCTTCCGTGACACCTCTCTCCTAGGAGCAAGATCGGAAGTCCTCAGTACATCCTATAATCACAAGCGCTCGTCTCCCACTCCTTGCCCTCTTCACCTCACTCCCTTTGCTGGCTGCCACAGTCACAGGGGTCTCCATGGCAAATCAGGTTCCTTCTGTCTTTCCCCTGCCAGCTCATCCCTGGAATCTAGAGAGTGTATCCTTTGCCTGTTTCTGGTCTTTACTCAAATATCACCCTCTCAGTGAATGCTTCCTTGACAGATCTGTCCTGCCACTCTACCCCCAAACACAACTCCCTGTCTGCTTACTTTGTGTCTCTGCAACACTTACCACTGCCTAATAACTACTATTTCTTATTTAAGCTTCTGGTCTCTCCCTCAGGAAAATGTAAGCTTCATGAGGCAGCCATGCTCATCTAGTCAATACCTGGCACATAGTAGGCACTCAACTAACATCTGCTGAATAAATGAATAAACAACCTGATGAGCAGAAATACCAAAGGGCCAAGAAAGATTAACACATCTTCTCAGGAGAAGCTGCATTTATCACCAGTGCACCCTTAGATTGTGAGAAAAAGAGGACAGTGACCACATCCTATTCAACAATTCCACTCAGTTTGGGACGACTCTGTAGTTTGACACCAGCAGCCACTATGAATTTTCTTAATGCAATGTGACAGACACAACTGAGGGACATCATACTTCTCTGGCACACTGCACCATTCTGTATCAAATGGAGTAAACCAAAGACATATCTGCTGTCACTTTCTGTCTCCACCTTGTCGGGTTTGCCTGAACTAGGTCTCAGCCACAACAGTTTCCTGTCCTTGGCTCCTTAGTCGTGTCCTTGGCTCCTTAGTCGTGTCCTTGGCCAGAAATTGGCACACTTTTTCCATAACTGGCCAGAAAGTAAGTATTTTGGGGTTCATGATACACATAGTTCCTATTCCAACTACTCAGTTCTGTGTTGGGGCATATATAAATAATAAGTATGTGTTGTACCAACAAAACTTTATCTGAAAAATAGACATGGGCTGACTTTGGTCCACAGGCCTTAGGGTGCTGACCACCCCCCGTTATTCAATTTCTCTGTATTCCAATCTAGGACCCAAAGCCTCCAATCTTATAATAGAAAAGAATCCAATCTTAGTAATTTAATGACTCACTAAATATATAATTATGTTAGTAATCTTCATTTCATTTAGAAATGAGGAATTAAAATCCAAATCCTTATCAACTCTGTGCCCCTGGAGACACCCTCCCACACACACTATGGGCTGGTACAGTCAACCCCTGCTGCAGCTCCATCCTCTCTCTCTCTGCTGCAGAAAGCAAGGTGAAATCTTCACTGTCCTGTATCTAGCAGAAGCCACAGGACAGCGGCTCTGCTTTCCCTCTGAATACAATGGTAGAACCTCCAATGAAGGCTTTTTGCTCTCCATCTTCAGTCCTTCATGCTCCTTCCTGCCTGGACTGTGGAGGCAATCACCTGAGCCCTCCTGTGAGCATGAGGAAGGAGCCACAGGCTGAGGGTGGCAGAGCAGGGAGAGCTGGTTCCCAAGAGCATCACCACAGTGCCACATCAGCCAGGGTTCTCCTCACCTCCAGACCTCCTGGGTGCTGAGGTGAGCTGTGAACTGAACTACAGAAACCTGGGGTTTCTGTTGCTTGCAGCTGAATGAAGCCCTAACGTGTATCTTGTTAAAGATGAATTTCCATGAGAGACAAATCATATTTTTAGGAGATAAAAGGACAGTTCATTTCAGACAACACAAAATGTGTGTCTTGAGAAACTGAAGGTTCAGATCCGAGTGCGCCTGGAAGATCTCACTTAGGGTCAGTGATCAAGGACACACTGGAATGAGTCCATTCTGTCTGCTTTGGAGTATATGTGGAGAAAAAAAAAAACAATAAACAAAACCTCTACAATTAAAGACTTAAAAAAAATAATAAACTGGATTCTGTGAGAGAAATACCAGGCCATCAGCAAACAACACCTTCTAAGCTGGAGATGGTTAAACTCAAGAGCCTAATTCTGTGTATGCACCCCTTTGCTTGTTTTTTAATGAAAATATGTACTGGTATTATCTTCATGACCAAAAGAAGATGAAGATCAGTGATTGGTTCACATTTCCTGAGCACCAGCTACAAGCCAATCACCTGTAAGACAGCCATCTGCCCTGGGATGGTTTTTCAAGGAGGTGAGAAATCTTTCAACCACTGCAGTGTCTTGGTGAGACCAGCAGGGGGTGTGGTGACAGCTTAGAGAAGGGCTTCCAGAGGGGAGACCACTGTTAAGAAAGGAGTGTGTAGGTACTGAAGAGAATGGGGGAGGATCCAGGTCCACAAGGACCCTCATACACCAAATTTGGAATTTGAATTTTCTCTCAAAGTTCTAAGAAGCCAAGAAAGATCTAAAGTAAGCCCAAGATCTATACCATCAGATTTGCCTTGTAGATTAACAACACACCAGAGAAAGTATGGCAGGTGACAGTAGAGGGGGCCCCGACCTGAACCCTTGGTGACATACAAAGGAAGAGAAGCAAGGCTTGGGGAACTCCTTGCTGCAGGGCTACCCTACTCCATGTAAGGCTCCATGTTGTGGCCTTCATGATCTAGAAACCCACATAAACACAGGCACTATGTCCAGGAACCTCCTTTGTTACTGTGCAACATTCACCTTGCTGACTTTAAATGGTCTCTCCTCAGTGAGCTTTTTGTCAAACTGTTGATCCCAGTTCCCTTTGAAGTAGATGGCATTCACGAGAACCAGATTAGTGTTTGCACTCAATGAACCTGCAGACAGCAACTCTGGAATTTTATCTGAAAGGAAGAATTAAAGAGCCAGTTAGCCAAGAGTTTGCTGATGGGTACATCAGGGATGATACGGAAAAGGGGCCGCCTCCTCGAATGGTCAAGTACAGAGATAAAGAATCTCACTATGTCCTTAATATTAAAAGGGGATATTTGTCCTCAAAACAAAGCAACAGCCCTGGCACTTGGGAAAAAAAAAAAAAAAAAAAACACTTTGAAGTTCTGGCAAGAAAAATACCATCATTTCAATAAAATATAAACTGAACAAGTAGATTTTAGTAAGTAAATTCATACCACATGAGATAGAAAGAAATGATTGGTGCCCATAACTTAAGAAAAGTACTTAAAGTGATTATAAATTTAAACTTAAGTGTTTGAGGAGCTAAATGTTTACCCATTAATGTTTAAACATTACACTATATACAAACACACATATATGTGCATGTATGTATTGAAGCATCATACAGTTTTATTATTTTTGGTACAATATTTTGAACACATTTTTGTACAATATGTACAATTTTGTTATTATCAGCTAAAATATTTAAATTTTTAAAAACAGTGGTTACAAGATGTTCTTTACAAATGTACAACAGTTTATCTGGACATGGCGGTACATGCCTGTAATCCCATTGGCTTGGGAGGCTGAGGCAGGAGGATTATAAATTCAAAGCCAGCCTCAGAAACTTAGGCCCTAAACAACTTAGTGAAACCCTGTCTCTAAATAAAATATTTTTTTAAAGTGCTGGGAATGTGGCTCAGGGTTTTAAGCAACCCTGGGATCAATCCCTGGTACAAAAAAAAATTTTTTTTTTTAGAAAGGACATTATACATTAAAAAACACAGGTAAATGAGGATACCGCCAAGCAACTTGCAATAATGAATGAAAAATGTGGAGCATGAGAGCTCAGACTAGAGAGGATACAGCTGAGACCTGTCATGTGAATTTTTCTTTTGGTAAAAAGAAAGAACAGCCAACAACAAAAAAGTGTGGATTGTTCCGGAAGAGGTATGCTGACTATTGGAAAACATCATGGATACACTGGTAAGAGCAGGGAGAAGCTAGAGAAAATGTCATTCATTGACAGTATTTTAGAATCAGATTTTTAAAGTCTACAATTATTTAGAGAACAAAAAAAAATCATTCTTGTTTATATTTGACAATCTTGTGAAGGAACTGACAATAAGACTGATTTAAATACTATTAAAAACAATAATTGGCTAGGACTGAAGCTCAGTGGGACAGCATATGTTCAGCATGCACATGGTCCTGGGTTGTATCCCCACCACTGCAAACAAACAAATAAAAAACAAAGGAACAACAACAACATCATCAACAGCAACAAATAAAAACTATGTTTTTACCTTCTGTCTTTTTAGCTACCCAGGTGTTTATGTGTTTTCTGGACTCTTCTGCAGCATTCACAAAGTCAAGCTGTTCCATCTCTGCTTGGTAGAATTTGTGGCAGGAATCTTTAAAAGACTAAGGCAGAGCAATGTAATTCATTGATTCCAAAAATAATGAACACCAACAGCCTACTTCTTTAATGTACCAAAGCAGAAAATCAAAAATGTGCTAATTTAAAGATGTAATTTACAAATAAATATGTAGAATGAATCTAAAATCCAACTTCTCAGTTTTTGAGCATCTTTAATATACCGAGTATCAAATAAACTTTTATGAATGGCTGGATCTTCATAGGAGTTTCTGAGCCTCAACAAGGTTAACTGGGAGGACACTGAGATGCAGTAACTGGAGAGAGGGTTAACCCACCAAGAGCCACTCCTCTGCACTCTGGAAGAAGAGATTCTGATCACAGAAAATAGAAATGGGGAAAGAAAACATTCTGCACCACCCTGCCACCACAACTTCCTGTGATAGTAGAAAAATCAGCATCATCCAAAGTAGTGTTACAGGTGACCACAGAACACCTGAGATCAGGACCATGCAGCTGGAGAACTGAATATTCTGTTTTATTTTATTTTAATTAATTACACTGGAATGTAAATCACTATATGTGTCTAGAGATTAACAATGCTGAACGTCTCAGTTTTGGGTAGTGAGCAACTCTGAAAAACCTCCAGGGCTGTGCGTGTGGCTCAGTGGTAAAGCATTTGACCAGCAAGGGCAAAGCCCACAGTTCAGTCCCCACACTACAAAAAAAGAAAGCAGAAAAAAAATTCAAAGTATTTTGCTAATATATCCTATGAACATATAATGATATTGATGAACACCTACATTTTACCATATTAAAGCAGAAAATCTATGGAACATAAGTGGGCTGAAAAAACTCATTGACAATGCATTATGAAATTATTTCTTCATCTTTCTTTTGAACAGCTTATGGCTCCATATTTAATTCCCCTTTATAAGTCAAGATTTCACATTTCTCCTTCAGTATAGCACACACATAGTCATTAGGAACACAAGTTCTTTGATTAATTAGCTGAGTAGCCTTAAGAAGGCTAACTAGTCTCTCCTAGACTCCTCTGTAGCATTCAGAAAGTCAAATGTAAATGAGACAGCAGGGGCTCTAGCTCGAGTTACTCTGAGGCCCAGCTGAATTATGTTCATTTTGACTACTTTATCTAATATTACTGAATTCTCAACATACTGCAGGCACTGCAAAAGGAGAACTTCCATTTCATTCTCACAGCGTTCTTGCTTTTCTCTTTTGAAAATTTTGAAATCTTTCAATCTAAGAAAGTAGTCTGAAAGCAAACTGGTCACTCAAATATTGATAACTTGCCCCACCTGTGGGCGATTTTTACAACTTTTAAACACATTTGGAAATAACTATCTGCTATTCAAGTTACTATTCAACAATGACTAATCAAACTAAAGGAATAAGAAATTATACATCGTGGTTGGTACTGAATTGTTGGAATGTTAAGTTAATGGGAAATAATTGACAAATATTTCTAATCTCCTTATTTTATATATCAATGTCAATTTTTAAATATCAGTTTTTTCCTAAAATATCTACCAAAAAAAAAAACGACCTTGAAAGAAAATTAAATCAGCCAACCATGTGAGTGTGTTGGAATTTTTGTTCAAGTAGAAGACTTAAAAAGGGTGATGATATCTATAAAGTAGCTAGGACTAATAAAATAAGTAAAACAGGTTATAAAATCATACTGTGATGGGCTGGGGCTGTAGATCAGTGGTAGAGTGATTGCCTCACACATGTAAGGCACTGGGTTTAATTCTCAGCATCACATGAAAATAAATGAATAAACAAAGATTGTGTTCATCTACAACTAAAACAAATTATACAAAATCATAACTGTGATGTTCTTACTGATATTTGAGACCATGCTTAATTGTGTGCATTTTACATCACTTCCTTTTAAAAGTTAATGTAGTCTAAAACAGGTTTGAAAAATGAGGGCAAAAAATTACAGAAAAGACTGAAATCCCACACACATAAAGAACTCTTATCAGTCAATAAGAAGAAGGAATATACCCCTACAGAAAAATGTTCAGAGAATATCTAAATAAACAACTTCCAAAAAGCATGTACAGGTTGACTATCCCAAAATGTACAGAACCAGAAATATTTTAGATTTGGAAATTTTCAGATTTTGTTTTTGCAGATTAGGGATTCTCAGATTGTACATGCTCGAAAAGCTTAAGTTCAATCTCATAAGTAATCAAGGTTCCAAGGGACAAACATGCAGCGGTGATCATGGTAGATGGAAACCAGCATTCTGCTAATATCCCTGGAGGGAATATAGAGAGCACTTTGGAAAGAAATTGAGTAATATATATTAAAATTTCAAAGCTCTACTTCCTTCCTCCTCCTACAAATCCATGTGGGAGCGACACATGACAAATCCACGTGGGAGCGGGAGCTACACACGCTCACATGCTCTGCTCGCGTGCCTGCTCACACACACACACGTGCACAAAAGTCACATTTGATAACACTGTAACCGCCCAGAGGGGTATGATCTAATACCAATCCATGAGCAAATGGCTTTCTATGTTACAATGTGTCCAACTTAGAATTATCAGATGATGGTTCCTAATAGTGAAGCAGGGCTGGGGATGCACTCAGTGGTAGAGCTCATGCTTATATCTGAGGTCTTGGGTTCAATCCCCAGTGCCAAATGGTGATGATGATGATGGCGATGATAACAACACTGAAGTAGAGCCACATACACTGAGATTCAAAGAACAAAAGAAATATATTGCAAAACAATATGTACTGGATAGAGGTATAATGCAGGGGAAATCACCACAAAACAAAATTTCTACATATCAAATCTACAAAAGCTTTTATTCTGGGAGGGATGACGGGTTGTGAGAAAAAGGGTGGTGAGGGCTCCTGCTATGCTGGCTTTATTTGCATTCTGCACAAGAATATACTCAGCTGTGACTTGAGTAGTTTTCTGTTTTTTTTTTTTAATGAAAGAGTGTAAACAAATACATAAGGAATCAAAAACCTGAGCAAATTCACAGCCCACACTTTCGAGTTCCCCTCCTCCCCACCCCCTTGCTTCATGAAAAACGAGTGTGACTTACTGAGAGGAAATCATAAGACTTTTCTCCAAAGAGCCTGTTGGCCGTTCTAAGCAAGTACTGTGTGCCAGTCTTGTTCACTTCAGTGAGAAGAGACTGGAAGCCCTGGTGGACA